>NW_026136715.1:21029439-21629439 GCF_905237075.1 Dicentrarchus labrax
TATCTGGCTGTACTTTTCAGAATTTTTACTCCCTCCTCCTGAACCTTCATTTCTCCTTCACCCCTCTGCTCTCTATTCATCTGGCTCTTCCTGACTATTTCGCTCCTCTCCTCTGGTCGTCTTATGTGTTACTTCTGCTCATTTTTCTTCCAGTCTCATCTCCCACCTTACCTCTCTTTCCCCCTTTCCTCTTTCCCAGGTACATGTTTGAGTGTGCTCATTGGGCCTCCATGTCCTCTTTGTTACATAACCTCCTCTCACTGACGTCAGTTATAAAACGCAGAATACTGCCTCACAGGGCAGGAAGACCTTCAGACATTCGGCAGGCTGCCGTCATTACAAGGTGTAATTACATCTGTCTGAGTGTCAATGCGATCATTGGCACTTTGACAGACTGAAATCTTCTTTGGTGATGGAGGCTAACTGATCAGCTGACAGATTGATTTGCAGTTTGATGAAATCATACTGCAAAGGTTGTGTTTAAGCATATATTTAATATGCATTGATCACAACATTCAGGTAAAAAGTTAATGAAAAAATATTAAAAATCTGTATTTTCCACCAAATCTAATTGAAAATGTATACGATTTTAAGATATTCAGATAATTATAAAACAGACAAAGAAACAGGATGAAAACCAAATAGGAGACAATGAACGGTATTATACTTATACAGTACAGTGGAAATTCTACAGACGAACGTGCATCATACTGCAAGATTTAAGCAAAACTGAATTTAGAAAAATTTAATTGTACAAGATTCGAGTGAATGAGGTTTCTGTGTAAGAGAAAAGAGGTTTGTCTACATTTCAAATGACAAGATTCCAGTAAATTAAATTTCTAAGGAAAAAGTTTCACATTATTTATTTTACTTGTAACCTACCAAGACAACAAGGCACTCCCAGCAAAAGATAATCAATTAAACTAACTTCCTCTAACACCCAGACACATTTTATTTTTATTTTAAGCTGAACTGATTTCTGTATCTCCATGCAAACATACCCGGAAAATCTAGAATCAAGTCTGGATTTCCTCTACTTTCATAGATAAATGCAATATTTACTTATGTAATTATTGATTCATCACCACTATCAAATGTGATTTAACCTTGGTTTGTGGCCAAACTATTCAGCCGATTACATAAACATCTATTTTCAAGTTCTTCAAAAATCCAGCAGAATAACAGACAAACAAGCTAACCAGCCAAAACACGTGTCCATGCACTTTGTTGGGTGTAAAAACAAAAGGAGATAAAACGTCCCTGCAAACTGAGATGGAAAAGCACAAAACACAGACGTCAGAAAACAGGAAACCTGATTTTATCTGACAGTAACCAGCAGCATCCGATTCAGTGAGGCATTTGTGTCAGAAGGACGGTCAAAATGCCAACATGACATAAATGGAGATGGGTCACAGATGAATGTGAAGGTGTTAATGAGGTCAGTGGGAGTCGAGGTCAACACACAAAAAACCTCTTATTCTCTCTTTATTACCACCACGAGAGTACCATTTGCTCACACACACACACACACACACACACACACACACACACACACACACACACACACACACACACACACACACACACACACACACACACACTCAGACAGAAAGTTGCTCTCTAACAGACAGACCGGCCACCGATGCTGAGGCGGGTCGGATGAGGGGGGGCGCTTATGTAACCGCTGCCTCTGGCTGTTACACAACCGGCATGTTCACAAGAACCTCACGTCCTGTACGTACGTACGCACACACACACACACACACACACACACACACACACACACACACACGTACCATGTCACACACTAGCAAGAGCTGGCAGACCCAGACGAACACAGTGACATTTAAAGAAAATCGAGACTTCTAGGCGCACACACACACACACACACACACACACACATACACACACACACACACACACACACACACTCTAATATACCCCACAGTGGCACATATGACATGAGCGTGTCTGCCCGTGTGTGTGTGTGTGTGTGTGTGTGTGTGTGCTGTCAATGTTGGGATTTTCCACCTCGCTCCTCAAACAATGATAAAAGCCTCAAACAATGATAAAATACTTGTGGAAAAAGAGTTGTGGTTTCTATCCTGAGACAAACCAAGATTTAACTGGGTTACATAACTTGCCTTGAGAAAGACAAAAAGATATACTGAAAGACTAATGCAGCTCTCAACATGAAAACACACACACACACACACACACACACACACACACCACACACACACACACCACCCCCCCCCCCCACACACACACACACACACACACACACACACACACACACACACATACCTCTCTTATATAACAGACTGCCCTGAATGAGTTATTAAGGCTGCTTTATTAGAGCGAGGCAGGTGAGTTATGAAACCCGCTGGCTGCATGTGTGTGTCTGTGTGCGTCAGTGCAACGATGAGAGATGTACACGACAAGAATGAAGAGAGAAAAAGAGAAAGAAGGTAGAGAGACAATGATTGTGTGATAGAGACAGAGCAGCAGAGGGGTGAGGCGAGGTGGAACGCTCTGTTTGTAGGCCAGTGTGTCACTGCTGCTGAGGAGGAGGAAGAGGAGGGATGAAGAGGGGGAGGGGGAGGAGTGAGAAGAGAGGACACACGCATGCACATTCACCACCGTGCTGGTCAACCTCTGAGCAATCTCACCTACAACAAAACCAAACCACCAAAACCTTTACATCTCAGCAAAACTGTCTTTCATAATAGATCCGACTGAATACAAGTGTTTGACTGTGTCTGTTGTTGGTGCATCATCAGTTTGTCAGGACTGTTTCTGCTCTGAATGAACTTCACTGTAACATCACAGCGTATCACAAACTACATCAAACTACAAAGTCTGTTCAAACCAAAACCTGTGTTAAACTTTCTCAATAATTGATTCAAATGCAGATCTCTGACCTCTGCAAAGAAGCCAAAAGAAAGAGAAACAAATATCTCTTAAACACAAGGGTGGATACTGTTTCACAAGCCTTCCAATGCTGGAAACAGCTACAGAATAAAAATAGTGTCAAACACTGATCAGAGGTTATGGTGCTTCGTTTGGACA
This sequence comes from Dicentrarchus labrax, assembly GCF_905237075.1. Classification (NCBI taxonomy): domain Eukaryota; kingdom Metazoa; phylum Chordata; class Actinopteri; family Moronidae; genus Dicentrarchus; species Dicentrarchus labrax. The sequence goes on from NW_026136715.1 coordinate 21,032,512, forward strand.
GGTAATGTAGCAGCTAATAAAATCTGAGGCCAGCTGTTCTTGTCTTAGGGGCCGTCCACACGGATACGTTTTTTTCGAATCCGGACAAATACTTTATCGTATCGGCCTCGCGTCCACACGGATACGGCGTTTTCGGGGTGTGAAAACTGTATTTTTTGAAAACGGGTCCCAGAGTGGGAAAATCCGGAAACGCCGGATTGCCTGGAGTCGTCTGGATGGGGAATGGGAATGTTTACGGAGATTTTTTTCGAAACGACATCGTATTGGGTGAGGCCGCGTATCCGTGTGAACAGGCTCTTAGTAATAAACTCACAGGTCTTGTGTGCATAATGTGTTTGTATGTAGTTTTAGAGCCACTTAACCTTAATGTCTGAAAACACACACACATTAACATTACTGTTGCTTTTACACTTGTAGACATTTTCAGTGTTAAGTTCATGAGTTTTTTCTTCAGCTAGTTTGATGCTCAGGTCTGCACAATAACAATGCATTACTGACATTTGGGAGGTGTGGCAGCCCTCTGTAGCCTATGGTTACCTATAACACCCTTTTCTGTATCAACTAGCGCTGTGTATTGGCAAGAGTACAATATGTATCATGATACAGGGATTCAATATATTGCAATAGTGTAAGCAAAGCGATATCTTATATACTAGGTTCTACAGGCTTTAGAAAGGGCCGTGGTTGTAATCGTGTAGTATTTGGTTGTGATGTGAAATAATGTGACTGGTTCCAGCTTGGGACGGACGCTGCCATCATAGTTTTCACTCTCTGATCATAGAGCTGCTGTAATGTAACACTATACAGCACTGCAGCCATTTAATGAGAGGGTTGAATGAGGTAAGACTGAATGAGTTTATTTATGTGCAGGAACAAGAAAGACCAGCGTGGCAGAGGGATCTAAAAAACTTAGGGAGTTAGGGATAAAATCTGCTCTTATGGGGAATAAATATATAAGACTGACTAGAATGAGGGGTGAGAGACAAGCAGAAAGAGGAGAAAAAGGGAGCAGAAAGAGGAGGAGAGGGGAGAACAAAGTGAATGACATTGTGCAGCGGCAAAAAAAAGAAACCACCCAACAAAGAGAACTTAAAAGGAGCACATTTACATTGAAGGAGAACAAAGAAAGTGGGTATACGATCTGACAGGACGAAGCAGAGAGATCCAAACACCCTGACGTTTAACAAAAACGACATTAGGGAAATGGGAATGCGAACCATGTGGTCGGCCCGGCGAAGCCTATATCCTCTCTGCGCCGTGAGGTTATGAAAGCAGCCAGACTCACACGTGCCCCCGGCATTTTGGCCCAGCCCCCGAAGCTGGTCTGAGCTGGACAGGTTGTTCCTGCCCGGCATGCGGAGGCCAATCAAACCGAGCAGAGCGTGTAGTGCAGCGCGAAGGAAAACAAGAATCAGTACAACAAGCTCCATCCTGTTTTGTTGTGTCACAGAGGTGATGTTGCTGTTAAATTTACTCTTTTTTTTTTTTTTCCATTTCACAATGAGCGGTTTGTCATTGATGGACAGATTGTACTCACAGGAAGATGAACACACGCTTGCAGACATGCTCACACAACCTACACAATGGATTTGAGGAGTACAGTGTGTTCTTTTAGCCTTTATAACTGTTCAGCATGCTGTGTTTGCAGCGATGACAAGGCATCTAGTGTCTCTTTGCACATTGAGCCAAACACCCAGAGCAATCCCAAGAATTACGAGCATGCAGACATTAGTTGTTTCTCCATAAAGGGGTTCCTGTGAATGCTTATATAATAAATACCAACACAGTGAGAGGCAGATGCAGCAGAACACGGTGCACCCTGAGAAAAACAAATTATGAGAGGATAGACTGATCGGTTCAGAGATGCTGAACAACGATCGGATGACCTTTTCAGGGACATTTTGGTTGTTTTCAAGTTACATCTATAGCCCAGGGATAAAATAATTTAAATCCTTCTTTTTTTAATGTAAGATGCAGGCAGACACACAGTGGAGACCGCAAATGTCAGGACACTTATTTCTTTTCATTCTTTTGTCTCTGTACTCTGGATTTGAAATAAAACAATGACTGTTAAGTGTTCAGCTTTAATTTGAGAGTGTTCACATCTATACTGGCTGAACACTGTAGGACATTTCAGACAAGAAGACAGACAGAAGAAAACAATACTAAGTTAACCAAGGAGTTTTTTTTAGGGCAAACTTTCCTGGCAAAGTCAGTCAAATGACCTTAATCCACCTGCTTGTGTTTCAGTTTCTGACAGTCAGCGTCGGTCAGACTGACATTGGACGGCCATTTACTTGAGTGCCCTAAAACTGGGACACTATGTATAAATAGGCCTACAGTTCTCACACTGTGCGTCTGAATTGGATGTAAACACCCTTGAATCAAACTAAAAGTCAAAACTTAAAGTCAGCATTTGATCGGACTTTACACCTAGAGTCACACAAAAAGATGCACAAGGTATGGTACCTTTTAAAGTACAAATTATTATTTGTCGACTGGGTGATAGACGGATACCTAAACTTAACTTTATATTTATATATTTATATTCATTTATATTAATGAGGTCTTAAAAGGCTTCTTTGAGGAAAAAGTTACAAAAAGACCCTCCAAAAACCAGTTAATGCAGGGTTTATTGACTTGAAATTAGCTGACATGATCCTTTACAGTGTAAATTCATAGCACAAATCACTGTAATCATCGTATTCAAATTAATTATGTAATATTAAAAAGAAAAAGTTGGAAAATGATAAAGACTTCAGTCTTCTTAGTGGTACTGATGACTTATAATACTATTAAACTTCAAATAACGCTTATTTGAACTCTTTAAGGTTCTGTATTGCCTTTTCAGAGGGAATACATGAAGAAATAAAACACTTTATATATATAAAAAACCCTCCTGTTCATATAATTTACTTTTATTCATCCACACAGACTGCGGTGGCGCTCTGTCCCTGCCTGCAGCCTCACGCGTTTAGCCCCCTAACCTACTGGTCTGATGAACCATACGCTTTCCTGCCTCCACATGCTCACACTTCTAGCATGGCCCAGTCCTACCTGGATCCACCAATCACGCACCGGCATTGGTTTAGGTAACCGTAGAAACACCCAATGGGAGGATGGGCCTCAGACAACAACAGGAGAGAGAGGCAGCCGGGCACGCATGGGAGAGACCGGCTGAAAGATGGAGGGAGGACTGACAGAAATGAGGGAAAATTGGACGAATCGCACACGGAGGGAGCGAAAATGTATGTGTGAGACTGGAGATTAAATATGAAGAGGTAGAAGTGATGAGAGAGAAAACTGAGAGAAAAGGAGATAGACTGTACATGCTTAAGTAGGTACGGATCGAGTGTTACACAACAATGTTAAGTAACTTCACAAGTGTCAATCAGCTACATTCTAGACACTCCTGAGATGGATTCCAGCTCAGTCCTCTTTTTACCCAGTTCATCTCCTCTCTGGCTCATTTCTGAAGTTCATTATCTAATAAGATGAACTACTGAGTATCTCTGCAGCTGTCTGTGCAGCGTTTCTTCCTCTTTTCAAAGCATCGCCCCATCACAAACATGTTTTCTCCTCTCTTTGCTACTTGCATTTTTTTCCCCCATATCTCCGTTTCTCTTAAACTTTCTACCCCTCTCCTCGTTGGATTCAAGGGTTTTATCCCTTTGCCAATGCTGCCTCAAGGGTCAGGGTAATGATGTCACCTACCTGCGAATGACTCTGATTCGTCCAGGAGCAGCATGGTTCTCGGTTAAAGAGAAGAGCTGGTCTTCTCTGCTTTCCTTCTTCCTCTCCTCTCTTATCTCTTACCCTTGAACTCCCTGTCAAACTCTCAAAACCCCCTCCTCTTGCAGGGAAAAAAAACACTTTAAAAAGAAGTAAACAGGATGAGTATTTCTCTTCCTCTCTGCTGGTCTTTAATCTACTGCCTCAGTGACTGACTGACTCACTGACTACAGGCCGTCCGCGCTGTGTGCTCCTCTCTAGTAAATAGCAATGCGAATGTGAAGCAGAGGCAGGCAGGAGGGCTGGCAGCTGAAAAACTTACATAACCCTTCATGCTGGAGACGGGGCCCCGCTGAGGGGGGACTCGTACGGTCGATTGTCCCTCATTTCCCCCCCTCTTCCAAAAAAAAAAACCACTCCCCCGTAGCACACACAGAACTACAGAGCATGTACGGAAGCAGCCGCCCACACAGTCATGCTGTCTGTTTATGTGTTTGTTGGTAAGTAAAAAAAGTGGTTCTGGAAAGACGTTCGGCCTCAAACACCTCAACAATGTTTGTCACTTAAACTGAAAACTGCTTGAAAAAAGGCAGAGGACACAGAAATGTGTAAAAGTACACAGACATACCTACATTTGAAAGTAGTGGAGAGTCATGGATGTTACAAACACACACTTTCTATAGGAAACATGTATAGGTGCCTTGTAAAGAATCCGAACTATACATACAAACACATTGACTTGAATACTTTGACTTTACACCAGACAGATTTTTCTTTTATTGTAACATCTACACTCCAAAAAAGTCTTAAAACTTCCCAATCCATACAAAATCTTTATGAAAAAAAGTACATGATAATCCTTATGTACAGACAAACACAAGCACAACACTTTGATGTTATTGAGCAAACACCGTATATTAAGAGGCCTATACACCAAACATTGTCTTGGATCTCGTGTGTCAAACAACCACTTTTAAAAAAACAGAACACCAAAAATGTCTTTTTTCCTCCACTTATTACTAAATGAGATCGACTCAAACTTGCTCATATACACTACTAATATGTACAACTACAATATCAACAGAATACTTGAAACCTGATGGTCAAAAACTCTCTCATATCCATATCCACTGTAACATCAGGAGTACTTACTGTAGCACCAGACTGCATTAAAATGTGCCAATCTATGTCTTAAGGAAGTTTTGCAACAATCCTTCTTTTTAAAATTCCTACTAAAAACGTGTTTTATGTGCTCTTAGGATAAAGATGTACAACAGCCCACTGTCAACTACACGTCCATCTTAAGACAGTACAGTTTGTCCAATATGTACAGTTAGCTAATTAATCCAATTTGATAGCATACCACGGACCTGAGGGAACGCAGTTATGTTGGTACTGTTGGGTCTCTGTAATTAATGTTAAAGACTTCGGTCTAGACCTGCTCTATTTGAAAAGTGTCCTGAGATAACTTCTGTTATGAATTGGCGCTATACAAATAAAATTGAATTGAAATGAATTATGAAAACTCACAGGAAACACTTTATGCTGGCTTTAATGGCTCATCACCAAGATGATAGGCTAATTAAACAAATAAATTTCCCCCCGGGGATCTATTCTATATCTATATTCTATAGTATTATCTGATTCTGATTCTATTTTTCTTTACAAAAACTGAATCTGAACGAAGGAAAATAGATTAAACTTAATTCAGGCTACTCCAGAATCAGAAACGTAAGTTTTGTGGGTAAACTGCCCTCTTTTCAAGCAGAAGTTGGCATAAAATTTCAGAATAAATTGGCATTAAAATCCTTGTGAATCGAGACAAGGATACATTTTTTGGGGGGGAACAAGGACAACTCCTGCATCTATTTCATAAGCCTTATGAAACCTCTGAGCTCTGCTCTGCCTGAGTGGCCCGGCCGGCCACAGACTTGGCACTGCATCACATCTAGGTCAGTATGATAGAAACCTCCCTTGTGCCTGCATACATTAACTGATAAGAAGACATACAGCAGAAGAGATGAGAACAGAAACATGAGAAGAGACAGAAACACAGATGTGTGAAAAAAAAACCTGTCAATTAGCCAGAAAACGGAACCAGTCAGTTAAAAAACTTCAGCTACTCACCCATGTCATGTGGTAGGAAGTTTTTTTTTTGTCTCCTACTCTGGTGAGAGGTCCATGCCTCCTCTACACTTCCATTCCTAAAAACATACTCTAGCTGGTGTGTGTTCCCCCTTCATGCTGCTATCACACTCCTTCAGTGTCCCGTCTAAACTGAGGGAGTGTGCGTGACGCTCTCAACATCTAGCTCTAGTCTCGTCTCGCAGCTTTACCGGCGCTCCAGTGAGGACAGAAGGCCATTGGGACAATTACAAAACAATGAGTTGCTTAAAAGTTGCCCTGGCCTGTCGTGTGTAGGAACCCCCCCCACGTGCTTACGCTGGCTTTTCCTGTGTTCCTCCTCCCTCCTCCTCTCTTTCTCCCCTCCCCCAGCCAACTGACACAGGAGAGTGTGATGTCAGTAAGCCACGCCCACTCCAGAGAGGCTGCCTTAGGTAACAGGGGTAATGGGGTTCAACCAGGAAAAGATGGACAGAGGAGGAGACGGGGAGAGCAAAAGAGGGTGAGAGAAGGGAGTAGAGAAAGAGGAGGAGTGCAGGGATGTAAAATGATAATCGTGAGTGTTTTCTGCAACTTCTGCTCTTGTTGATTTGTGGTCATTTCACTGGAATCTTGTGAAGATCACGACTGTATGAAGTGAAAATGACTGAAAGAGAAAGACCAGCCAACATTATTAATATTCTACTATTTACTAGTTTTCAAAATTCCAATATCAATCACAATTCTACTGTATCTTTATGAAGGTTTTAATGTTAAATCAATTACTGCAGAGACTGATTCACTTTTCAGCCTCAAATTGTGGTGGTGTGAATGACTGTAAATGCCTTTTATATTGTAAAACCAAATTTTGCAAACATATCCAATTCAGTTCAGTTTCCTGAGTGTAGCAAACATACATTCTCACCAAAAATCAAATAAATTAAAATCAACTTAGTCACATTTTGAAATTTAAAAAAGCAGCAGGCAGTGCATGTCTTTGTTGATAATACGCAACAGTTACTTTGCAATTATAGATTGGAGAGACTAAAACGCTAACATGTAATTACAAACCATGCAATTATCATTTAAGCCTTTCTGTGCCAATAGAGGAACGAGGCAATCATAAGTGGCCAGAAAGGGAAGAAAAGGAGGAAAACTGCAACTACAGAAAGGGGGAAATCAAGAAAATGAAATAAGGAGTGAGAGGAGGATTTTAAAAAAAAAAAGGAAAAACTGAGCAGAGATGACTAAAGTCATGTGCTACTACTTTCGGGTCAGCACACGCGTTGGAAAATTCCTATTTGGCTTCATGAGACGGTATCACACATCGTAAACACCAATAAACACATCATAAACACCACAATTACCACAGACAGTAAATTTCAGCAACACGTACATGCAAAAGCAGTCAATGCTGAGGATGGAGAGAGGAATTATAGGACATCATGGAGTACATGTCTAATAAAAATGAAAACTGCAGTTTACCAAGGTGAGAAAATGTACGAGGAGATAAAACTATGAAGGAAATGAGAATTGAGATGATGCAAGGAAAGGACAAATGCATGAAAGATGAGAGGAAGTCAAAGAAAAGAGGAGCAAGAAGAAAAAAGAAAATAAAGAGAAAGCCAAGGATAGAACAGTGAAAACAACTGATGAAATGATGAAGTCTATGAGAGTTAAAGCAAGTCAGGACAGAGAGAAAAATAAGTGACCGTAAGGGGAAGGGGCGGTTTCAAAACAATCATGTGAACCCAAAGACCCCTTTAAACCCATGTTGGTGGTGTGGTCTTACAGATCACTCTACAAACAGAAACACACACACACACACACACACACACACACACACACACACACACACACACACACACACACACACACACACACAGGGTGGAAGGTGAGGATCCACTGTCACATAGCTGAGCACACTAACCCACATTGCTCTGTAGCTTGGGGGAGGGGCAGTGGAGTGAGGTGGGGTGGGGGAGGAGAAAGGAGGAGGCAGTGACAGCAGCAATGTGAAGCGGAGGACTGCCTGGTAACTATGAACACGCGCGCACACACACACACACACACACACATTCACCTTTGCCACACTACCACAGTTCTGGTATCCAGCCACGCCTCCTCCTGTGAGGAAGAAAAGCTCACATTTCACTGTTTACATAACCTAGACTGACCAATAGAGAGAGAGAGAGTTTTTTACTTTAGCACACCACTTTGCTAAGGGCTGAAGAATTGAGACTATTTACTGGAGTTATAGTAACAAAACTGCATTACGTAAATAATCTGTTAAAAGCAAAAGTCCTTTACGCAAAAATGTACCCAGGTAAAAAAAAATAATTCAAGTATTATCAGCAATTAGTATATGAGTATAATATATGCATGATGGCCTCTTCCAGATATGTTGGATTGATGCATCACAGCATAAGAAGCTTTCTTCTTAATGATGTAGCAGGTTGTAACCAACAACCAATCACATCACAGAAACACAGCTATACGTAAGCAATCATATGGCAGTATGTAAAACCCACTTCCCCAAATAGACTTAGGGGGACGGCCTATTGTCCCGTTCACACAGGTCCTTTAAATGTAAAGAGCAGCTGTGGATAAGCGTGGTAAGAAAACCGCAGTGGTGTAGGGATACCTTTGCAACTTAAAGCCCCATTTGACCACAAAGTGGATGAGACAGTCCCAATACAAGCTATAGACTTCTGAAGGTCCAACACAATAAAAAGGTGTTGTATACTCTTAACTAAACCAAAAACACATGCTACTAAAGACTAAGATACTAAGTTTATCACCTGAAGCATCACCATCCAGTATATAATGCATTGTGCAAGTGTGCAGTCTTTAACTACAGCAATTAGATCCATCCACTGGCCTTTTGCTGTTAAATAAGTCACATATGCCACTTGCAGGCACAATCAAACGTCCAACAATTAGCTGGGCGTGCGGAGGTGTAAAAGTATTTGAGCTTCTCTCTCTAGCTCTTTGTTTAAAAGTGTGCACCCTTATCTCCATATGTATAATTAATTGCATTGAGATTACAAGGACATGCGTAGTCACAGATTTCTTGGAGAGAGATTGTGGAGGCAGTGTGATACAGCCAGTAGGAGGAGGTTATGATGGCAGACTTTATGCCTCGCCTTCGTGTGCAGCCGCTTGGTGCTATTGCCTCGTACGACCTGGTTTGTTTCACGCATATCAAACCTTTAAAAAGGAAGGGGACCAGAGCTTTATAACTTCTCATTTCCCTTGAGCAAGGCACTTTTATCCCCCCCATTCACACTCTGAATGAAGAAGGATGCCAGTCATTGTTAATTGAAACCTGCTACCCAGGCTGTGGTTGTATTGGGCAGCTGTCATGTGTGAATGTGTCTACAACCGTATACAGTGTGTGACAGTCCTTGCTACTATTGTTTCTGTCAAGTTCTTGGAAAAGCAAGTAACTGACATGACGCTAAGCTGATATAATACTGATGCTAAATGGTTTGAGTTATGATCCCAAGAATTATGATGCACTCTGTGACTATAAAACACAAATCCAATTTATGTTTATAGTTACAGGAGGCATAATCCAAGCTTTTAACGGTACATGGGGCTCACAGACGGCAACACGAATCAGTTATACCCTGAAGAAGAATCTGGGGGTGTGAAGTTTAGAGTGACCGCTCAAGTTGTTTAACCAGTTTAACTACGACTAATCCCCGCCTGTCTTAAACTCAAAGTAGATGTAGAGCAGTGAGGACTCTGTCCTTAAAACCAAGATAACAGAGATACTACAGGGTAGATTAATTATTATAGAGTTATACTTGAACAATAGTAGACTTTCCAAATTAAATTGTAGTTTTTTCTGAGCACCTCAAGGACTTCTTGTCCATGTTGCCTTGAAAAATTTCAGAGGTTCAAAGTCCTGCTGATAAAGATCATGTGACATGATCAAAAGCTCCAGAACACAGACCACATGGACCTTGTGCTTTGATTGTTTTCTTCACTGCTGTTTCCAACATCAAGAATGAACCCTGAACTTATTAGCTGAATGAGCAATAAAGTGTGGCTGTTTAGAACACTGTAGAGTAAATTAATAAATTTTAAATCAAAACCATATTAGATGAGTCAAGTTAGTTAAGTCAAGTCAATCAGGCCCTTATGGCCCTCTTCTTTCTTGGGGGCTGCCCTTGCCTAACACATTACATCTAACACACAGTGCAGCACACTAGGATTATTCAACATACTACATAATATTTTCCCATCAGTTGGACATGGCAGCATGACCAAAGCAAGATGTCAAAGAATCATCATGTGTTTACGGTCAGACAGCTGGGACTATGAACTACCTCCTGTCCCAAAAACGTCTCGTCTGAGCAGAACAGATCTTTGACACTGCAGAACCACCTTTTTTGTAAATGAAATCTGTTTGACGTTCAGAGTTATTTATGTAGAACAGCATGTGGCATTACAAAATCTCCTAAACAAGCATTTTATTACTTCCCAGAGATCCTTCAAGTCCTTTCAAAGCTGTGGACTTGGTTTGATTTTAAACTGCTCGATTATAAAATATATTAGTATGGCACCTGAATGAATTCTGTATATTCAGCTGTCTGTCTGAAGATCAACTCTTCACATCTTGAGGAAAATCTAAAAGGAAGGATTTCACCATCTGTATTTTCTGATGATCATGACACAATTTCACATAATAAGAGCTTGAAAGTCACTGGAGAGACCTTATGTGTTGAGTCTGGACTCAGAGTAAAGAGAGGAGTTTCATCAAAACATTCACTGAAGGACTACAGATTATTCCTGTGTATGCAGCCTCACTGTAAACTCTGGATATTATTGATCTGCACTCTTGGATTAAAGCTGCTCAATAGAAAAAATATCAAATATGTTGAGTCGATCAGTGTGGTTCAGACCGAGGTTATTACAGTTAACTAAAACCAAACTAAAAAAAACGAAACTGGGTGTGAAAAAACTGTTCATTTGGTAAAATAAAAAGAAAACTAAACTTTAGAAAAAAGCAAAAACTAACTGAAATAAAAACATTTTTTCAGTTTGGTCAAATTTGTCAACAGAAGTATAAGGAGGCGTTGGTGCATATGGTGGGATTACTAGGATGTCTATATGACTGAGTCAATTGTCGTGTCAAAGCAATACAAACTAAACTAAAACGAAACATTTTTAAACAATAAAAACTGCATTGAAAAATAAATTTAGTTGAAAACTAAAATTAAAAAATTAAATTAAAACTCACAAAAAAATACTATAATAACTTGGTTCAGAGTGAGACTCAAATCAGGGATTTTCCTTTCCTGGCGCATGCTAAACAGGGCCGATGACCACCTGATTATAAATAAACATGTCAATTACATCAGTAGGACTCCAAAGTGTGATTAATGTGAAAATGATGACTCACCAGCTAACACACGAACGAAGATGGCAGGTGGTTTTGCTGATGAGTTATTCTAACTCATAATCAGTGACAATCGAGCCAGACCGTTACCTGATCTGAAGTCTGCTCACACACACAAACACACACACACACACACACACACACACACAGTCTGGTGTGTCAGTATGTAGACCAGCTGGTGTTACTGTATCACCTCCTACACTTCACTCTGTGCAACCCTTAATCAGGTCTCGCACACACACACGCACGCACGCACGCACGCACGCACGCACCACGCAATGTTATGAAAGTGGTGTATTTGATTGTTGTTCTATTAAACTATACAATATCAGTTGAGAAAGTTTTTATCAAAATGTATTGTAATATAAAAACATTCAATTGTGGTTTAATCGTATTTACATAATCCAAAGATTTATATAATAATTGACTCTATAGCAGACAGAGAGCTGAGCTGATCTCTAGGATCGGAGCCAATCACAATCCTTTCTTACAAACCTCTGAAAGAAAATTAGTTTGTGAATGTTAAAAAAGTGAGTCACTGAGTTCTGACACAGGTTGATTCAAATACAAAGATTCTCCAAATTGTCACTTTTGCACTAAAATGCCGTTGGAGGCAGTTCATATCAACTTTTGCTAATCAATGTTAATTCCAAGAGTAACCACTCGACAAGTGTTACTGTAGTTCAAACAAATTCAACGGAGTGACTCAACTGACCCCGTCACATCAAATTCAGTATGCACATTCCCTCAGTGAAATGTTAATTCATATGATATCAAATTAAGCTCATAAGCCTTTGAACCAGGACCTCCGGTATACAGGTCTCATGAAAAATAAGGTGTTTCAGATTTAGTAGGCGACAGTTGTCATTTGACAGATACATATTTGATCAACATTCAGGCTAATATAAGTATCGGATCAGAAGAGACTCTGCTGTAATCATGGGGATAGCCTGTTAATTTCAACAATCTAAATCTAAAAGAGTGTTTTGACGGCTACTTTGTTAGCAAAAAGTTGCTTATTTATACATCCAGCTGACACAAAACGCGAGTATTCATTTGGACTATCTTTTATTTGATGAATGTAAGTTCACTATTTACTCTTCTTTCAGCTCTGGTTCAGTCTCCAACACCTAGGAAGCATTTCTGTGTCTTTAGCTGCTAAATGCTCCACTTTGTTCCCCTAGCTGCAGTTTGATGCTGAGTATGTACCGTACAGGGGTTTATTAGAGTCTCTTTAGCTTCCTGTTGCTGGTGTCAAAGTTGATGAGATTGCAGAGCATGCATCAAAAAATAAATGTGCTATCAAACCAAAACAAGATAAAAAGAGCTGTAGAGTTGGTTGATTCAAATACTCTGAATTCTTCACACCACTGGCGACCACAATGCTCCTCCACTGTTAAACTGTTAGTTCTCCATTACTTTTGTTCATTTATGGTTGGATGTTAGAAGTCGGACGTAAAGACATTAACAATCAGCCTTTTTAAAAAGGAACTACCTGGTGTTCCACCGGTCCGGTTTTGATGTATGTTGGCAAGGTGGTGCATCTTGTCACTGATTAAAGCACCAGGTGTCTGTAACATTCGTGGGAGGAAACATGTTTACTTGTTTTTCTTCAGTTTGAACTCGAGAGTGTGAGCGTATACTCTGCTTACCGACGCCTACACACAGGCAGGGGAGCAACAGGCTAATTAACAGACTATTACTCTCCTGCTCTCTGGAGTCTGTGTGTGTGTGTGTGCCAATGTGTGCGTGTGTCTGTGTGCGTGTGTGTGTCTTATGAAAGATGTGACTAAACCTCATGACAGCCTCATCTGAGCTGCAAAGAGCCAATAACATGAAGCACGCACCCCTCGATCTGTTCACACACCCACACACCCACACACCTGACCCAGAACAGACATCCCAGCAGCACCGTGTTGCTGAGGAGGATGATTTTATTTTAGGAGAATAGTCCCACCTCCCCAAGTTCATTTCTCAATGTCACTTTTTGACGAATGGCCTCGCTTCCTATGGCACACGCACACACGATACACTTATCCTGACTTTTTTCTAGGGTGAAGTGTGCACATGTTCTGGATTTTTCTGGGTCTGTTTGTGTTTTCCATCAAAAGGTTCTTTCCAACAGCCTAAGGCTCATTTGTTTTTTTATAATCACTTTTGAACAGAAAAATCCCCAGATGTTTTTAAGAATAATACAGATTAAAAGTCATTTATTAAACAGATCTTCAATAGCCCACGCATCAAAGATGTTTTGTTTTCTGTAAAAACACTGTTTACTGCTGTCAACAGGGTCCTCTAGCGACAAGAACAACTCACAATAGATGATATGGATAAATCTACACAAGTACACTTAAATCATGATCAATGTATATTACAAAATATTCAGAGACTTCATCAGTAGGTTGGTATATCTGATACAGCCTTGCAGAGTTGTTCCAATCATTGTCTCCTTTTCAACCAACACAACATATGGAGTGCCCCAGGGTTCAATTCTAGGACTTCATGTGTAATCCCTGTTACATCATATGCAGTCATGGTGTTACATTTAAATGCATTTCATTGCTACCTGTGTTGAAAAACAGAGTTTTTTTATTTATTATTCTAACCAAAATTAAATTTCTGCAAACTCGTCCATTTCTGATTTGACCGGTTCTGAATGTTAAAGATGCAGAAGTTGTCATACATGCCTTTGTTGCCTTAAATTATCTTTTAACAGGTGTGAAAAAGACATATAAATACTAAAACCAGAAACATATCACTCTGTTTTTTGACATCACTAGACTGGTGTGAAGATGTTATTGATTCTTCATTGGCTCTTTATGGCCTGACTCCAAATTATGTTTCAGTTCCCAATTGTGCAGCTCAGGCAGGTCGTTATCTTCCTCTAAATCACTCCCTAAAACAAATTTTTAAATCAAAAAGCCTATATACAATTTCCTTTAATGTTTGAGATCTTATGTTTATATGCTAATCCAGTTAATCAAATACCTAAAATATAAGTTACTTCTTATTAATGCAAAAATACTGCCATAAATCAGTCCTGGTCATTGATTGCAATGACCTTAATACATCCAAATACTATATGCTGCTTGTCTGCCTCTCTTTAGTTTATTATGGAAAAGATCTCCATTTCTATTGCATCATCTTATTTGTGCATTCATCCCGTTTAAACGAGGGGAAACTGAGAGCAAAACAGTAACATAAAAAACACATGCACATGGCTCCCAGCACTGACATATGAACACAACCCTTTTTCCCAAATGCACATTTTCTAAAAATACAAACAGCAACAGAGTGAGTCATTTCCTACATACACATGTATGTGTGTTGTGTATGTAGGGGTGTTGAATGTAAAGCCAGTGATCACCATGACAACCTCAAACCTCTCCTGAGAGAAAACTGTAATACTAATGAGCAAAGTAGTGATTCAAAGTTTTAGAAATGTACTTTAAATCTGTAATTAACAAAATCCAACCAAACATATAAAAAGTTTAATTTCCTGTGCAATAGAGAATTTCTAAAGAGGACTGAGGTACCAGTTTAGGTGACAAATGTGAAAACTTTCCTAAAACAGATTAAGAATGATTAACTTATAAAATATAATGCATGATCGTAGCACTATTAATTCTGTATTGTAATCTGTAATAATATTTTTACAATTAGTTTTCTCATTATCGTCAACGAAACTGTAATTTTCTTAGCTGTTGATACTGTTATTTTTGGTAATCATCAATCCATGATTCACATACTACACATTTCTATTTATACATTTTCTACTTGCTTCTCACTCCCACTGACTTTATTATTACTTCTTTTGTTCTCCTATCCTACCTTTGTCAACTCTATACACTGCTGAAACACGCAGTCTTCTTAAATTTATTTACGGTTGGAGGTAAATCAATGAAGATCAGAGGAGGAGAAAGGTATAAAGGAAAGAAAAGGGGAAATGGGGGAGAAAGAGAAAGAAAAGGGGATGTTGAACCTGGAGGAGGAACCTGTCACAACTCTGAGGGGGCTGGCGTCCTGGTGACAGTTGTTATGGCAACCGTGGGACAGACGCAGGAGACGGCAGGGGGTGATGATGTCACAAGAGCAAAATAGACTTGCAAAGAGAGGCAGATAAACATGTAATGTGTTTTTTTCTCTATCAAACCCTTCACTCCTTCCGCCACCTTGCCAAATTCTGAGAGCTTCAGATCTTTAAAAAATCATTTAAACATTATGTTTTCAAAAAACTATTGGATAGGAATAGAAGCCAAAGAATAGAAGGAAAGGGGGAGAAAGAGAGGATGACATGCAGCAAAGGACCGAGGTTGGAATTGAACCCGGGGATAAGGACTTGACCTTAGTACATGGTACCAGGCGAGCTACCGGCCATGATACCTTTGTGATATAAAAAAAGAACAGTCTCCCTCTTGATGTGCTGTAAATCATAGACTTTCCCGTAAAATCTGACCCAGTGGTTTAAAAAGTACAGCCATAGGACATAAGGGCCAGCTATAGAGGGGACTATAGTCGATAGTCTTAGTCGAAGCATTTTTCATTAGTTGAATAGTCCAACAATCGCAGAAAAAAAAGTAAAGTAGCTTGTCACAGAGACTAAGGTATTAAGATTAAGATTAAGATTTACTTTATTAATCCCCCATTGGAGAAATTCTTTACCTGGAGATTGTTGCAATACAGACCTTAGTTCTTGTAACACAGTATCTACCTGGACTGGGACCTTGAAGGACAGGGCCAGGTTTGTTTACACTGCTAGGATAGGAGATAGCATAGGAGAATGAGAACGAGAACTGAAACCGGGCAAGCATGAAACCTCAGAGGCCTACGTAGGGGAGGTGACTCACAGCAGCTCTGACTAGGACTCTGACTCTAGAAAGGACCAAGACACAGTGGGTTCAGGCATGGACAGGAGAGGCATGAGAGGCATGAGAGGCATGAGAGGCGTGAAGTATTCGCGAGTTGATGTAAGTAACTTTTTCACCTCCTAAGGCAATCCCACCGGTAACCTCACAGCCTGAAACCTACTTCTGTAGCCTTTAGGTTTCTGTCACCTCCACTGCTACGCCGGGTCAGTTATACAAAGTGTTGCACAACTGTTGTGATAAAAAATGTTTTATAAGCCCAAGCAGGAAGCAGGAAGGCACAAGGACCTGAACCCCTTTTTTGCTGGATGATTAATCACATCATCTCTCCCTCTCACACATAAACACACAGACACACTTTGGAAGTCTACCTATCATCAAAGCTATATGGCATCGGCGAGACTTGTGCTGTAATTAGGACAACATGTACAGTCAGAAATAGAGAGTGAGCGTGTGTGTCGTGCTTGTTAAGAGTTCTTCACAGGTTCACAGGTCTCTGCTGCCTAGGACCAAACATAACATGCAATCTGCCACATTAAAGGGTTATCCAACACTGACTCATAGTGATGAGGAGCCCACTGACAGCCCTCTATAGGCTTGAAAGCATTGGTTAAATGCATGGATTTATTAAGATGCTAAAAAACTGGAGCATTGCAATACTGCAACTGTGAAAGAGACATCTGTAAAACTGTTAACAAGAAACCTTGAAGTAAGAACAAAATTCGCTGGAGGTAACAAAATCATTACAACATTAAAAAAATATATCAAACTGGAAAAACATTACTAGGGCACTCTGAGCTTAGCTGAAAGTTTTTTGTTCAGTTTGTCTGTTTTCACTGTGTGTTTGATTCCTAAGAAGCTGCTGTTTATTGCTATGTGTAGTTGAACAACACACAAGTTACTGACCACCAATAATGGCATTTTTCCATACACATGGTGCTGGCTTGGCTTGGCACACCAGCAACCGGGCTACCTACTTGTTGCTGGGTCTTTAAAGGCAGAGAGCCGTCTGCTGTACATGCATATATGTCTGAGTCTCACATGTATTTTGAAGGGGACGTCGTCACAGGTTGGCAGCGGTCGGAACCGCTTGGAGGCGGGTCGGGCCCTACTCCAGGTCCATCTCAGGCGCAGCTAACTCAGCGTGTTAAATGCAATGGAAATGCAAATCAGCGTGACATGGTTTGACTCGGCACGACCAAAAGTGCTAATGGTGTTAAGTGCAACAAGCCTCTGTTAAGGTCAACCTCGACATGGCGTCTTTTGCTCTCCATTGGTAAGTGTTAACTCTCTTGCTGTGCATGATTAAATATGTTTTGAGTTAGGAACGCTTACTAGCTCGCTAATGATGCCAGGTTATCTATATTATATAGCAAACCTCTGAGCTAACACTAGTCTTATATGCCACATCAGTAACTCTGTAAAGTAGCTCAAAATCAGGAGGCTGTTATCCCAGCTTAGTTAGTAAGCTATTAGCCCAGCAAGTCTGGCTCTGTCTAAGGGTTTAAGTGACGCCTACCAACACTTCTCAGTATCTCTAATTAAATGATATGATATGTAGATATGTAAAAAAGACAATTAAGAAGCAGGAATATTTAAGTGTTGCAGTTTTAACCCCTTGCTTCAAGTCTTTGTACAAGACATGTCAAATCAAGTCAAATATTATTTATTTAGCCCAGAATCACAAATCACAATTTGTGCAGCATACAACTCCCCCTGTCCTTACACCCTTGATTCAGATAAGGAAAAACTCCTCACGAGGAAGAGGAGGGATCCCTCTCGCAAGACGGAGAAACATGCAATAGATGTCGCATCTGATGTTGTGTCACATCATCACAGAGCTATTATCTGTACAAAACACACGCAGAGATTACATTTAAATAAATCCTGTGACTCTTTAAAAGGAAATAAGTGAATTTTCCAAAAAGCCAAAAAAAACCCTGTTATTTTAAACAGATGCTACGTCGCTAGCTTGCAGAATAGCATTTCAGCTGGTGTCAGTAAAGAGTTTTATGTTTCAAAGAAAGACACAGAAAGAGGACATGAAGTGATAAAGACAGAAAAAGAGTGGAGACATTCTAGAAAAGAAGCACACAGATACAGTGTTTGTGTGTGTGTTCAGGGTGGGTGAGCTTTTCTGCTTGTGTAACCTTTCACTGCACGTCAGAGCGCCAGACCAAAAAACTACGGGGGCACGGTAAATCACGCACATTGTCTATTCTACATGCGAGGACCCTTTTTTACATAATGATAATTATATTTCCCAGAAGCCTGGACAAAATGTCCTCTCCTTTTTGGTTTTCACAAAGACAGAAGTACAAGAGAACACACACAGCTATGAGTAGAGAAGTAAAAGTAAATGAGTTATTCCTGCATTCAATCTCTGACTCTTTGTCTCTCTCATTTAGTTGAACCTCGATGTTTATTTTTTACTGCAAATTAAGTCCACGCGTGGGAGAAACGTTACTATGATACATTATGTTTATGAAATGGAAAACGACAAGTTAACAAGGTTCTTTTTTTTGATGGTGCTGCCCCTCCTCCCTCCTTTTTTCATTTTAAATCCTCAAAACTGTAAATACTAAAAACCGCAGGCTGTTTTCTTTCTGTAATGAGGTCAAAGTCATCCAAAGACTGATGCCATTTAAGTTATCCATCCAAAGTTTAAATCTTACCTCCCCCACACACACACACACACACACACACACACACACACACACACACACACACACACACACACACACACACACACACACACACACACACACACACACACACACACACACACACACACACACACACACACACACACACACACACACACACACACACACACACACACACACACACACACACACACACACACACACACACACACACACACTCGGCATCTAATAGAACTAATAGATGATTCATTGGGTTATGTAACACATACTGGCAACAGAAGAGATGAGAGGAGAGGAGGAGACGAGAGAGTTTAGAGGAGTTTGTTTCCTTTGAGAGGACAGAAGGCCAAAGGCTGATGTGGAGAGCTTGTCTGGTCACACATGTGGACAGTACAGCCGCTGGTTCTGTTTGTTCTGACAGCTCTGTTTAAAAAAAAAAAATGTGTCTCTAAATGCAATTTCATACATCAGGCAGATGAGAAATTATAAGATGTGGTTGTACTGTATGTTCTGTGCTGGATATTTATAAAATGCAAGGAAATTCTGTGAAAAGTATATTGCCAGTCTTAACACTGCTTGTACATCGTGACGTGTGAGGCACAGAAATTAAGTTTAAAATCAATGAACTAACAAATTTCATGCAGTCATCACCAAATTTGGAAAAATATTTGGATAAGCCAGAAAATGTTGCGTTAGTTTAATATAACATACAATATTCCTATATTTTGCTGTTACAATATAATTTCCTATGATTTTATATTATATTATAATTTTCCAAAATCCTGTAATAAGCAACTCCAGGTGATGTAGCCGCTGACGACGATCTAGTTACACAGGAGGTGGATGTTGTTTTTTTTTGTTGGCTGAATGTACAGCAGGTTTCAGGCTATGCTTCATGTACACTGCATTTTATGTGAGCTTATGAAGTAGGTCTGAGCATATGTTTTACATTCATATGATGTGTTTTTATGTAGGCTATATTAAGTCTGTGTGTGTTCTGGAATATGTTTCACTTGGCTGCAAGACAACTTTCCATTATCCTTAAAGTTAAAACTGAAGTGGATCCAGCAACATCTTGTGGTATTTTGAATGTAGTTTTACAACAGTATGATTTATTGATTTATTGATCATATGAAAACAAAGTGATCATAACTCATCGCTCTGACTCACTTGAAACTTTGTACGGTGCTTTCTAGTTCTAGTTTCTGGTATTGGTTAACTTAACAGGAACATTGTCAACAACAGTCATAATCTACCATTTTGACTCACCAGGCATCCCCTCATCTTCAACATCTCCGTCGTTGTCTTCGTCTTCATCAGTGACATAGCAGATCTCTCCCTCCCCCTTCCTCCTACTCAGCCGCTCCTCCTCTTCATCAGACATCCTGACCTACTGCTGCTACCTCAGCATGGCCACACTACACAACTGAAACAAAGAGTACGGGCATGAATGAATGGATGAACAAGCACAGACACACTCAATCCATTTTTGATGCACAGTAAATAATGCGTCTCTCAGCACAGACAGTTTGAAGCTTTTCTCATCAGAGGAAAGACAACAGGAAGGGGGAAACTCAATGAGAAGAGTTCTGCGCTCTCCAAAGCACTCTACACACTGATGATTTTGCCTACCTCAAACAGACTGAATTTGGAGGCAACAAATACCAAATCCTACTTAATGTTACTTTAAGAGGGCTTATGGTAGAATCTATGCGTCAAAAGTAATGAGCCGCTCACAGTTGGTTTTGCAAAGACTTAAAGGTCCGGACGTTTTTTTTTTTATCTACAGACACTGCAAGTCGCCTTCCACAGAGTCTGCCATGTTGAACTGCCATGTTTCTACAGTAGTCTAGAAAGGACAAACCAAACACTGGCTCTAGAGAGGGCTGTTCATGAGTTTCATGGCCACTGTAGTTTCTCCTACACACGTCACAGCCCGTTTTCAATCCTAATTCATCAAATACAGACGCGAGCAGTGTTCACTTCGCTGCAAACTGCAACTTCCCCGCTAGATGCCATTCAATCCTACACACTAGACCTTTAAAACTCTTCCCTGAAACCTATACTGACTACTTCCCAACACTCATCCTGACTTTAAACAAATTATAATTCTAAACATAACTCTAAAACTAAATCCGAACCTTAAAATAAATGTTAACATTCTGGGAGCGATGCCACCTCTTGTCCCCTGATGAAACATCGAGTCCCCATCAAAGTATCTGCATGGTCGGATTTTTGCCCCCATCATAATTACAGGTACACATGCTCCCATGTCTTTATACCATCATTATTTATACCCCATATTTAGGACAGAACGAGAAAACTCTTGCAACTGGAATTTAATTTGCATTTGGGAAATATCGCAGGATAAGAACTCCTCTCGCCTTTATGTCCCAATCCGCCATGTATTCATACAGGGTAAGAAAAATTTGGACTAGTTCAGTCTGCAACTTTCACTTTTCTGTCTGGCAAAAATGGCAACACTTCCCAGCTACAGATACGCACAAGGACAGATTGAATTCCTGAAATGTATTTTCATTAAAAATCAAGGATGGAGTTCTTTGTGCAATATACACAATTTATGCTGTGACATAAGACAGCAGTTAAAGATGAGATCTAATCTAATCCTAAAGAGGCATATGCCCTATTAAATAGATATGTGATTTTTTTTTTTCATTTTAGAACAACAGAACTGCTGCCACACTGCACAAGTGCAGTTACTTGCATCCAAACTATCAGCGACATGTAGAGCAAACATCAAAAAGAAGATTGTATTATAGCGGCAATCGGCATTGTGAAGTCCTGAGGAAAAGTAATGGATTAGATTCTTTTGCGTAACGAAGGTCATGACCTGCAGATGAAAGACAGAGCTAGAGCAGATGGACAGAGGGAAATGTACAGCAGAGAAAGACAGACAATGAGAGAGGTGAAGAGCTCTCAAGAGTTTCTCGGATGCTTTTAAAGCTCCATCTCTCAGCAACAGGAAAATTACACTCATATTACTCAGAGGCTTTTCTCTGTGCCAGAGTGAAACAATCATAAACTAAAACCACAGACTACAGCCGTGCCCTTCATTATCAGATGTGGTTCAGAAAAAGGAAAGTTTTGTTCCTTCTTTGTTTTATAGCACTAGAATTCTGTTATGTACAAAAAGACTCATAATCATTATTTATATTTGTCTGTTCAAAGCAATTACAAAAATATCATTACCAATGTCGTAATCCACAGCAGTATTAGACAAACCTTGAGACCACTGAGCAATTTAGAAAACAAACTTTCTCAGGTCATTTATACAAACATAGAAAATCACATAATTCACCAAGGCCTCTGAGGATTTATAGTGAAGCACTTCCTTGGCCTACATCAACCACCGTGAGGAAGCGTCGCATTAGTTGTAGTTGTTATAAACAAAGGTTTTGAATATCACGCACTCCCCCCTCAGATGAGCCCAGACACACAGTGATATCACAACAAGGTTTACTTTTGATCACCTGCCAGCTCACCTTCTATAACGGTACACAGCAGATTACATAACATAACAGACTTATTGGTCCGTCGGGGTGTTTTTACATGCCTCATAAATCCAACCAAGCTAGACTTCATGGACTTTAGCTGGGCTGAAAACCAGTAACCAAGGACCTGGTGAACTCACTTTTACTCTGTTTTCTTTTCCAAAAACACTAATACCAAACCACAGAACTTATTTCAGTGGATTTTAGATTTTTCCCGTCCAACTAAAATGGAAGGAATCTCTGTTTTTCGATTTTCTTGACAACCGTCTTCACACTTGGTGGGTGTACTGCTGAGGACCTGAGGAACTGAACAGATAGGTTTTAAACAGGCACTGCACTATTTTTAAAAAAAACATCTCAAAAGGGAAGCTTGCAGACTTCTTACTTGACCTTGTACAGGATTGTGTAACTAGAATTCTGTAGTGCAGTTGAGATGATAGCAGTATGTTTGAGAGCGAAATAATCATCAAGCTCTCATTTTATTCCACTCATGTTCAAAGGAGTGAAATAAAACTAGCGCTCGGATTCCTGTGAAACCTCCTCAAATCAGCTCAAGGACTGTATGGAGAGCCCCCTTACAATGCACTGGCAATCACTGCTGCAGCACTGATCCGGTTTCCTGCCATGGGTTATGGAAAGATAACCCCTACGGTTGAAAGAAATGGTCGCTGGTAGATGACAGGACGTGATTCATGGTTTCAGTTACCCAAACATCCCACAAACATCCCACAAACATCATCCCAAGGACTTTTTTGTGGTCAGCCATGTCAAACATGAGCTCCTTCAGAAAATGACCAATGCTGTTATTTCCTGGAGAGGGTAGTCCTTCATCACATGACTGTAAGAGCTAATTTGAACCCTAAAAGCATTTCAATGCATGCTGTTTGTTTTTGTCTTCACAATGGTGGGCAAACTGACCAAGTAATCATGTACATCACAAACGAGCACTAATAAATATGTCTTATTTTTTCCCTTTAAAAGACCCTACAATTGAGGGACTTGTACTAGGATGCAAAAGACTTCTTAAAAGTTCATGTGAGCATAAAGCCATGCTCTGTAAACTAAGATGTCCGTAAAATGTTTCATCCTGACCTGGCTCCTTTCCTTTATATATTTTAAATATAGTAGTGGTGGCTACTGGTCTTAAGTCTCCCCAGCTAGGCTAGCTATGGATTCCAAATCACAAAAAAGGAAAGGTCTCAGACGAAAATTGATAAATAAAATAGTGCATGGACAGATTAGTTTGCTTTCACCACCAACGCTGCAGGATGCTTGATCTGCTGTGAGAAATTAGCATTAAGGCTCAAATATGTTTTGCAGCTTCAGTCTTTTGGCTAAAAAATGTCTCTTTTGATAGTAAAGGTTTATGACCCATGCCACAGAGCCATGCTGTAACCCTAATCGGCTGCAAAACAACCCTCTTGCCTGGAATAGGATTTCTGTGTGTTGCACAAGGACACTTCAGTAGGGAGGGGTGCTCAATCTCGCACTCTCTGAAAACTAGCTATCCAGAAACCATGACACTGTAACAGACAAACCACTGTTGGGAGAGCACACTACAGTAAATTGGAAACAAGCACATACAGTGCTTGGATCAGGGACATTCTTATGTAACATTACATGCCAGAGAAGTATTGGCTGCAGATTTTGGCTGGGAGGTCTGGTCTTTATTTGTGCCTATTACTGGTGTGTGTGAACATACTGTTTGTGCATCTATGTCTAGGACTGCCATTCAAAGCCAAACAGAGTAACAAGTACTAAAATGGAAAAAACGGTCATCAAGAGGTCACACTGCCAAAAATATTACTGGTTCAAAAGTACAATCTACTTTTAGCAGCTACATTAGCAGTAAATTCAATTGGCTATAAAAACTTGAACTCTACTTACAACTATTTTACGTTGTAAATGCGCAGAAAACAATTTGTTGTTGTAGTGCAGGGTACATGACGATATATGTTGAAAAAAGGGCAACTTCCACAACACTAAAGAATCTGTCTTGTTAAAAAATAGCATTCCCTAAAAACAACCTGACTTAACTTAAACACATTCAAACGTAGGTCACATGAAACTCCCGCAGACATACAGCTTGTTATTACCCTACATCCAGCCAAAAACCACTTGATTCATTGCCATCAAACTTTATGTAACTTAATATACCAGTCGAAAGCAGGCCAAACTGTTCTGTTCATGCTGGGCCTTCAGGCTGTAAAATAACGGTTACATAACACACACTATATGTTTGCTTCTCTGAGCAGCTCAATGTTGGTTCAGCATGTAGGTTGGGCTCTAGTTTTTATATTTCTTCTTACCTGACATGACCTTTTTAACAACCTGGAGGTGGACATGACATATGCACATCTGTACAGTATAATGCAATCCAATGACACAGGCCTGCAATAACATTGTGAAACTTATGTTTCAACTTCTTCAGCTAAGTATTGTTTAAGTTCTATGAATGATGTTCACTGGGTGTACAAAATTGTACGAACAAACTGACATGTAATGACCTCATCCATCAAAATTTACAGCCTCACATATAACCGCAGAGGTGAGTGTTTATCCTTGACACAGTTTCAAAAGAAGCTTCAGAAAGGTAGGATTTATTGCAGGGCTGTTGCAATGGATTGCATTATGCTGCTCTGTGCAGGTGTCCGCATGGTGCATCACAGGCAAATCTTGTTTTGACAATGAACAAGACAGTTTACAGATGGTTCAGTGAAAAGTAAAATTAAACGAGAGGAGCACTTAAATGGCAAAAGAGCTTTGCTAAAGCGGTTGGCAGAATTGATATTCTGCACCTTGAAGACAGAACCTGGGCACTTTCTGAATTTAAATGCAACTATTGTTCACAATACAACAATAACAACAAAGGCAGTGGGGCACCTTACAAATTTAACAAAGCATTCACTTGACCATTCACACCTCGAGTCAATAGAAAAAAGGAAAATTCTTGCATGCACACATTTCACGTAATATGGAAAATGACATTTACTCATTAGTTTAGTATCATTATCTTTGTCAATTTATTAAAACAAAGCAATTGAATCATCTCACACGTCACATTGTTAACCAGAAAAATACGTATTTCAAAATAAAAACTGGAAAGCCTGGAGGAGGACTCTCATTTTTCATTGTTATGAACAGGGTGAGGTTAGGGATGGGACAACATACAATTTCATCACGTATCAAAATAAAAGATGTCTAGCTCACTAATGTGTTTATTTCCCCAACTTATTTTGAATAAGGGGAAACCAAAATCCTAAGGGCTGGCTTGCCCATTGTATCCCCTCAAAAACGTGTGGAAATACTATGGATTCCAAACTTCCGAACGACAGGGAGATGAGGGTCCTATCTGAAGTGTCCTATGCAATAAAAACAGTTTTCTTAACTAAATGTATGGTAAAGTTATGCCAGTATGTTTTAGTGACACTTTAAGAGTTTTGATTATTGATAATATCATCAATGGCAATTATTTTGATCAGGAAAATTGTGTCCTCAAATTTTTATATCGTATCATGCCTAGGCATGGTATCCATTTATCTTCAGACATCCAAAGACTAGAACTGTGGGACCTGTACTATTAAAAACACACTAACTGTGAAAACGGGTTTAATTAAAACTTAAAATAGCATTCCATAACCACTGACCAGTTTACAGTTTCATTGTAACCTGATGCTGTACCACCTGGAGGAATGAGATAAATCTACAAAAGACTCACAACAAACATTCATGCAATTAATGAATAGATTTTTACCGAAACTTCCCACAGAAACTGAAAGCAACTACCCTAAACTTACAAAAACAACGGTTTAGACTTGCATATAAAGAAAATAAGAAGAAAACACGTTTTACCCCCTATACACCATCTTACCTTACATAACCTCACACAGTGGGTCTAGGAGGCGGTCCAAGCTCGTCTGATTCAGCCAACATTGCATTGTGAAGTACAGTATTACTTAGTTGTTTTGGGCCAGACAGAGTGAGGAGCAATTTAAATTCAGTGAATATGGAAACAGGATGCTGATGAGGGCAAAATATAAAAATCACAGTAATGGGGAGTAAAAATAAAAGAGGGAGGCATGAGGGATAATGGGAGAGATGGACAAAGACAGGAGGAGATGTGGGAGACGGGGGGTGTGTGTGTGTATGGAGAGGCAGGGGGGAGGGGAGCAGTCTGGTCTGTCTGGTGTCCTAAAAAATACCCCCATGACCAAGGGGGGAGGGGGTGAGACAACCTAAATTCTCTGGTAAAAAATAGGACAACACTGTAGCCTGAACCAGCATGAGATCATACATACATGTGGAATCTGCTCCCAGAATAATCCACCAATATCTCAAAGCACATGGACACAATGACAGCTGGAGTTCATCATTAAAGTAAAACCCTTTCTTCTTTTCTAACTTTTCTTGATTACCGTCATAATCAACAGTTATGTCTAAATATTAAAAAAAACAATCGTAGAAAATGCCAGCACTCAAGATGTCATCTTCAATAAAACAAAGCAAATGTTCACATTTGAGATTAATATTTGTATGTGGTTAAACAACCATAATGATTGACAGATTAATTTTCTGTTGATCGACTAACTTGATTTCGCTTTTGGAAGCAAAAAGTTGTGTGGCCCATTTATTTTTTCCTTCTTGTTTAGTTTGCATGAATGATGAATACTTTGAGGTCGCTTTGTGAAAAGGTGGCTCCAGGTGAGAAACCGGAGAGGAGATGGGTCTTGCTACAGGTAGACAGGTCCCAGTACATTCTGAGCTTTGTAGTCTAACATCAGGGTCTTAACCGGATACTAGTAGCCACAGGGAGACTGTGGAGGATGATTGTAATGATTATATAGTTAGACTGATGTGTGATTTATGCTTTTCATAATTATTTGTTCATAGCATTCCCCACCTGTATCTGAATATTGCATTCATCAAAACTCTGATTTTAATATCAAATAACAGTTGGAAACAAAAATACAAGGCTTAAAAAGTGTGAAATCTGAAATCAATGTGTTTTTAACATTTTTGTCTTTCATTTGATGTTGTTTAAGATTGTTTTGTCGTCTGATGAGAGTGATGAGAGCGTAACTGCCTTTCTTTTCTCCAAAATTGTGTATTCTTGTCTCAGAAATAATAATATATCATCATTAACACACACCTTGGACCACCTTGTGGTACATTTTAATGCAAACATACAGGCTCTATGCTTTCACAGCACAAGTTTATCATTAAGGTTGAGAACACATAAAATGTTTCCTAGTGAGGGTTTAATGGATAAAATGCAGGAAACATTCCACTTCACATATGCACCCACAGACACCATGTAATTACCTCTTGAAAGGCCCAGAAAGAAAAAGAAAGACAAAAAAAAAGTGAGAGAGAGAGGGAGAGAAATGAAGACGAATGATAAAAGAGGAGGGCAGTGAGAAGACAGCTGCTTGCATAAGCTGCCTTACATAAGATCTAGCTAATAATGCCACTGTTCAGCCTAATAGAATAAAAAGTTATACAAGATGTAAGCCAAGATAGCCACACTTTTCCCTCCAATCACCATATTTACTTATTCAGCACCATTACACACACATTTTTACCCCTACACTAACCTC
Source organism: Dicentrarchus labrax (assembly GCF_905237075.1). NCBI lineage: Eukaryota > Metazoa > Chordata > Actinopteri > Moronidae > Dicentrarchus > Dicentrarchus labrax. The sequence continues at coordinate 21,060,397 of NW_026136715.1, forward strand.
GCCGACATAATGCATTCCCTTGCTCGTCACCTTAACCTGGTTTAAAATGGTTCTCAAAGAGATATAAATAAAAGGGCCAACACGCACACAAACAAACACAACAGACTCGTACCCTGGGTTAATACGTCAGCAGTGTTGAGCAGTGTGTACCAGGCCCTCATTATAAACCCTGCAAGAGCTCAAGGCAGATTTAAACAAGGGAGGGATGGGGGGTGGAGGGTTGGGGGGTAAAGAACCAAGAAAATGAACATGAACCGCAAAATTTCAAGTTCAAGCAAATCTGAGATTAATTTCATCAAAACATCTTTAGAATTCAGGGATATTTTTAAAATGAGCTTTGAAAAAAATGACAGAATAAATACTGAACGGTTTACAATTTTAATTAGTCTTTCCCTTGTACCTTACTTTCACATCAAAAAGAAATAGATAACCACTGCTGAACATGTCAAATTCTCATTAAAAGGTCCAGTGTGTAACATTTATGAGACTCTATTGGCAGGACTGGAATATAACACCATGTTGTACACCATGTTGGACCGCCATGTTTCTACAGTAGCCTAAAAAGGACAAACCATTGTGCGGCCACTGTAGTTTCTCCTTCGAGGAGATGGTGAAACAAGGGAGTTTCGATCTGCCACTAAATCCTACACACTGGACCTTGAAGTTCTAAAATAGATGTGATTGGGAGAAAACACAAATTCAAATCAATTTGCTTGAGACGGAGACAGTTTCCTTTAATTTCACAACCACTAACAACAGACATGTCTCCTCCTTTGAACAGTCCAACAGACTGATGATGCACTACACCGCTCCAGTTTATGGCTCTGAAATGGATATTGTATAACACCTTCCTTTTGTATTGGACTGGCTTACAGACTTAGAAGATCTGCATCACATCCCCTTGCTTGTGTAACAGAATTACACAATACCGAAGCCTGATAATGGCGGTGGGGGGGGGTTAACCCATCAAGTCAGGTTGCTTTCAATCATAGGCAACAAAACACACACAGTTACGTACACGCTTCATTTGCAAAATCATCCATCAGTGTCAGTGCAGCAGTAGTTTTATTTTTCAGATTTAAAGTTTTTTAATAGTCTTTTTAATTAATTGAAGGAAAAAAATGTATTTCTGATTCTGATATTGTTGAGGTCAATATCAGAATCTGAAATAAAGTCATCTTGAAGGGGAGGGACCAGATTGGCAGAATTGATGATTATTTTAAATCAATAAATTAATATATGGTTAAGTGTATAAAAATGTTTCTTTTTCCAATTAGTTGTCTGATGATAAAATATGAAAAGATTACATTACATTATTCAAACTCAGAATAAGAAACCGATATCATCAAAAACTAGATAGAACTAGAAACCCAAACAAACAACTAAGAGCGTGTTTACTGCTGCAGTACGAGTGCAGAATAGTTTTTTAGCCATGCCAGCGGCACAGCGGTCGAGATGGCAATGCTGGTCTGTCAATGCTGGTCCAACACTTTGGTTATAACTAAATAAATGCAAAACTAATGACATGCCCAAATTCCCAACAGCATCTGCTGCAACTTTTAGCATTGTCATTGTGAGAATGTTGGTCTATGAATGTTGACATTTAGTTCAAATACGCAGTTCAAAGACCGAGCAGAGCTCCAGTGTGGCTGTATCTGTATTGACTGTATCTAAAATCCATACTTGGCATTGCTTACTGTTTTAGTTATAGGCTGAAAAAAAAAAAAAAAAAAAAAACCACACTTTAACCCTTTAGGTAATGTGACCTGCCACTAACTGCCACTTTGGGAAGCTACTGCACCTTAAACTTCACAAAAACGCATCAAAATATGTTTCCAAAGATTTAACACCCATTTTTTTTTTCTTCCTAGATTTTGTTGGTGCCGTTTGATCACTACCATTTTTTCACTTACATTTTTTCCAGGTGTGAGCACCTCCTCCATTTTCCTTTGTGCACTGTATTGTGGGAGAATAGCGTGCATCAACAGCACACTCCAAAATGGACTCTATTGAGAATGCAGATTACATGTCACTTTTCCAGTGTGGACACACACATACTGAAAACCTGCCTACAATTAGTGTGAAGTGGGACACAGCTTAAAGTCTTGTTTCCTGATCTAACAATCAGTCCTTATTGATCAACACATTTATTATTCATTTCAGCAATAACTGCCGACCAGAAATTTTTTTTTTTTCATATTTCTTGTATAGTATTTCCTTTGATGCATAATATTAAGGAAGACAGTGAAATAACTATGTCAGTACATCTAAATTTGACCACAGACAAGCTAAAAGTATCTGACCTGTAACAAATTCCTTCAACACCTGCGGCCTGCTGATTCTAATTTGGACACAAACTGTTTTTCTAAATCTGTCTCTGAACCTATAAATGCCTACAACACGTACAAGTTTATTCAGGATTAGCCCACATTTAATGCTTTGGCCTAGAGGTCACACACCGACACAAATTAGTGACCTGGATCAGTGAACAATGCTGACCTGCACTGACTGCTTCAGAGGATATTTTTAAACAGGTAAACCCCCGGACCAATCCCACCTGGATGTAATATGTTATCCCCACCCAGCTGCGCTTCCTTTGGCCTGCAGCATCCCAGCACAATTTAACAAAGGAAACAAGAAGAAAACACACCCACCAATCATAGTAGCTCTTGTTGCAGAGCTTCTAGTAGCCAGACAGCGAAGATACAAGTGAATTTCTCCTAAATTATTTAAGTTATTGACAATTGAAGTAAAAACACTGTTAATTTTTGTCCTGACGTCTGCACAGCATCAAATGAAGAGAATTAGCAGCTAAGTAATGCAGGAGCTCACACACTTACTGCAATCAATACTTTGAGTCCATGTAGTTGAACTGAGAAGGGTTGAAGCAGCGAGGGAGGGATCAGAAATCATTGCGCCAAGATGATCTCCAATTGGACGCTGCTGGCAACTCTCCAGCCAATCAGTGAGGGTTTAGTGGGTTCATTGGGTTGTTTAGGGTTCATATGGGGACGCTGGTGGGGAAGGGTCTCCTCTGCTTAACCTATCTAAACCTCAGCCACAACGGGAGGCGGCTTATTCTGCCGACTGCTGATACAAAACTGCTTTTGAAAACTGTTTGACTGGACGGGCACTGAAGAGTTAAGTTCATAAGTGACATAAAAGGAAAAACAAAAACAGTTTAATTCACCTTTCCCCTGATGGTGATAAAAATTGGTTTGAAAAAAATAATACATTTTTAATAATAAATATAAACATAGTTTAGCCAATATTCTGTCAAGTGGTAAACACACGGACAAGTATTTGCGCCCTTCATCTTAAGAGTACTCCGAAACTTTACCAGCGATCAATTAAATGCTCTATTCTGAGTCATGGGCACAAGTTACTAAAATTTTTCTCTACAGGAATCAATTTCCTTCCACTATCAAGATCAAAGACAGATTCTTTTTTTAAACTATGTTGGCAAGCCAGCAAATGTTTATCAAAAGAAATCCAATCCTATATTTTGTCATCCATCTCTGCCAACTTGTATCTCCTCTCTCAGGTTTATCCGACATACTAAAATCTAAAAAAGGGAATGTGTGAACCAGCAGTTGTTCATCAAAAATATTGTGTAGAATAGATTATGTCAAAAGTATTGATTGTTGAACCAAAAAAGGCAAAATGCGATCAATCACTTGATGTAAAATGGGTCTGCAGTTGAGTTATAAGGTACATTTGTTTACAACTGAGCTGAAGTTTTCATTAGCCAAGAGTCCCTTTGGTCTTATGTCCTCTGTCTACTGTCTCTTTTACATAGTTCTGAAATGATTAATTGATAAGTGGATCTTAATCGACAACCTTTTTTCTCAGAATAATTTGATTGTTTATGTAATTTATTTAAAAAAGGCCAAATATACTACTACTTACTGCTTCTCAGACATAAAGATGTGTTGCTTTTGTCTGTGTTGTATAAGTTTAAACTACATTTCTTTGGGTTTTGAACCGTTGTTTGGACAAAAACAATAAATTTGACGTAAGCTGGGAAGCTCAGGCAAAATGATTTTCTGGCATTTTATTGACCAATTAGTTCCAGATTAATTGATAATGATAATTATGATAAAACACAGTCATTTCTATTGAACATTATATTCAATCACGTTATATTAAAAGAGTGTTGAGCTCACTTTACCATGCAAAACCAACAGCTGCAAAATGAAATGCATTACTGAAATCAGGTTTTGTGCATCTGCACCGACCTTTTCTGACCCCTGAGCTTAATCATTAATGGGACAAAAATAGTCTGATAAATAACTAAGACGCAGCAGTTATCTGAGTTACTTGTTGATGCGAGTAAGAAGCAAAAAATCTATTTGTTACAATTGTGTTCAGGACAGATGAGTTCACATTTCACCCGCCTGCTATTACACGATTATCACCACGACAACTCAATCATATTAGTTAATGTGAAGCAACAGTATCCAGGTTGATTAGTTGAATCATCCCAACAAGGGCAAATATACATTAGTGTTTTCTGTTTTGGTGGATCTACTGACAGTATACAGCTGCACACACTGACTTGAAGTTTCACATGTTAGATAGAAGCTTGTCTTTCTGAGGCGCAACTGAGTGACCCTCACCAAACACACATGCAGTTATTTAAACAGGGACAAACATGGCACTCACTCACTCTGAACAGACTCTACTGACCAACAAATGAGTTCAAACTGGAACAACAACAACAACAACAACATGGACACAGAGATGAAGATAAACAAGATGACAGACGAGCACGAGGTGTAGCCTTGGACACCAACAAATGACTAATGTCAACAATAGCAGGTGCATCTACACAGGCAAACATACCCAGACACACACACACACACACACACACACACACACACACACACACACACACACACACACACACACACACACACACACACACACACACACACACACACACACACACACAAATACCTATGTAAGAAGAGAGAGCCTGGCTTATCAGAGGTTACTGGTCAACAAATGTAACATCAACACTATCAACTGCTGTAATCTAGACACAGACACACACACACACACACACACACACACACAAGTTATGCAACCTTCACACAGACGGAGCTGCTCCATAGTAACGTATGCTCCTAAAGACTAAAAGAAGGATCAGGTTAAGTGGAAGACTCACACCATTGCCCTCCTATATTGAAGAGGACCCTCATACCCAAACACACAAGGCATGTTCAAACCAAATTGGTTAATTAATATATTCAAATCAATAGCAAATGAATCAGCAACTTTGATAATAATGTGTCCTTTTTGTAGTATAAATGCTGTGTTTCTATGTTGAGGTTAAATGGGAATTTAGAGTCAGCTCACAACACCAGAATGTTAAACTTCTAGTCACACAAAATAGGACATGTTTTTTCTTTTTTTTTTTTTTTAAATAAAGAACCTGCACACAGTGCTGGGTCAGAAAAACTCACTGAAAACATCGAAGACCAGTTGATTTTCTCCCCGTTATTTCCTCTGTGTAATGTTGGGTTGAAAATCTGATTAAGAGGACTGTTTTCTTTTTATTGCTTTGGTAATTTCAATAGTATGCAATGTATAATTAATGGAGCCTGAATTTGTTTTAAGCACGTAGTATCGAAAATGTATCGATCATTTTGACAACCTTAATTTAGAGTGGTAAAATAATTCAACCACCCATGTTACAACTCTATTGACCCTCACAAAGATAGAAGTACAAGAGCAAAGGAGGTCCATGAAAGCCCAGAGAAAGAAACACATAGTCCTTCTTCTCAGAGAGATTTGAGCACTAAAAATCGGACAAATCCAAACATGCTTGCACTCATCAATTAAAAACCTCGACTCTGGGAGGAAGACTTATGAGCGAGCACATATTGAGAAAGACAACTTTAAATCATTTTAAGTTTACATATTCCGTGCAGTATGAGGCCCTGAAGGGAGCCTATTTTCCACAACACCGGCTTGTTAAGAGTTTTTCCATAAAAAAGAAAAAATAGTCTTAAGGCAAGAAAGGCAACCATATGCTCAGTCATTTACCTTACTTTCAGCTAACAGCCCACACACAGCCTTGAGGTGTAACACTCGTCTGTGAATACAGTCTGTGTTCTCAGAACATACAAATGTCTTTATTCTACTGTTGCTAAATGAGCTGCGCGCACACACACACACACACACACACACACACACACACACACACACACACACACACACAACACAACACTTGATAACTGCATTTAATGCTTTCAAAAAAAGGCTGGTTGATCATACAACTATGACTTCATTATCTGTTAACTAATAGATTCCTATCAACAGAAAAATAAAGAACCTTTGTTTGAATTGTTACAATGTTTGTGGTAATTTGGAAAGATTGTTAATGAGCTTCACCCACAAAACATCTGAGGCTCTATGCATCTTTCAACTTGTTTAGCCTGGACTTTTATATTATTGAGTGTCACAACTATCATCATCATCAGCGCAGACAAGCTCAGTGAACACAACCTCTACCAAAATAACCGGCAGTAAACCGTTCCACTTTTGTGGAGTAGTTTATATTCAAACAGAGGTGGTTACGTTAAAGTGAATAGTGCAACACAGCTCATAAGCTATGATAGCTTCCTCTGTTTTGGACTCTCCATTCACTCGAAAGGTATGCACTGTCATGATGGCTTGCTATTGGTCAACAGCACGAATTTGCATGTCAGTCAAAACTGAACTTGACGCTTAAAGATTTGTGCAGATTTTGTTCTGTCCCGGAAACACAAAGAGGGTATTTCATATGAAAAGATGGTAACTTTGGATGAACCCCGCTTGATTTGATTAACATCATATTAAGTTCAGATAAACTGTGGATGATGGAACTGATAGCAAAAATGCAGAACTGATATAGGAAAACTATTACTCATGACAATATAAATCAGTAGAAGCCCTGATATCAACATTAACGGTAACTGTGAGTTTAAAAAAATTACCCAACATGAAAAATGCTAGTGAAGATGTAGACCCTGTAATAAATCCTATTTATGAAGATGTGTGTTTGTGTTACGGGAGTTGATTTCCCTAATGTTTGAGGCCGTAGTTGGAGGTGTTTCTAATAAAGAACAAACCAAATGTCACAGTTAAAGACAGTTTGTCAGGAACATGAACTGAGTCTGTGACCTTTCAGCTATGAGACCGTTCCTCCGACAACTGAGCCTCCCTGCTGCTGTGATTGCTTACATCCCCTTCCCCTTCATTGCTTAGATAGATATATCCTTCCAACTCCAGTTTTAGCCATATACAGGCTAGAAAATGACTGTATAGTAATGTATAATGTACAGCAGGTTAAATGCTGTAACCAGGACAGTGGTCCCTTGCTGCATCTATTCCTTTCTCCTTTACAGTTTTACGACTATGACAAGAATCAGAGAGACAAGGCTTCTATCTTCCTAAATTTTCTCACCTCTCTGGATGAGAGCGGAAAGCTTATGTGGCGGGAAAACTAAAAGGTGCAGACCAGGGACATTCCTCTGCCATTAAAGATTTAAGAGCTATAGTGACTATAGTAGCAAACTATCATCCACACAGCGTTCCAATCCACTCCCTACATGTCTTTAGGAATTACTAAAACATGGGAAGCTGCGGAGGTCAGAGTCTCAGACTCAGCTATGCTCATTCCTCCCTCCCTTTCTTCTGCAGTGGTTTAAACTCCCTGGCCATAAGGAGAGAAGTTAAAACTGTTGCTAAATCTCTACTTAGATCCACACTGCCTGCTGTCATGCGTCAGTCTCCTTTGAAAATGAGCAGCGGAGGTCAGACATACTGCTCTGGCCAGCCTCCATCACGCCCTCCCTTGCAGTTTAGGTCGATAGAGACACTGGTGCTACCATTTCTCCCCCACTGTTGTAGGATTCAGGGTCAGGGAGACTATGGCGGATCTACCTCACTTTTTGACAGTATCGCTCAAAAGATTATTTAGAATCCACATATTCTACTTCATGTTATGTTTTTGTGCACATACATAATTGCTGCCATCACTTATTTAAACTGAGCAAAGATAAAGTGAGCTGTACTTCCCTCCATGATTTTGTCAATTAATTAAATTGTTCTCTTTATCTTCCATTTAAAGGCAAATTAGAAATAAAAAGCTTTCTTTGCTGAAAACGTAATATTGTCGTCATTTACACACTACTTACCAACCATGCTGTGAAGCTCTGCACACGCAGTTCTTCCCCTCTCATAGACAAACATGAAATCTCATCTGATGTTCAACTGCCATTAATGTGCATAGCCGTCAAGAGGGCCGGCAGTAGCCACCCTTCCCCCTGTCCTCGCTCCCTCCATCACTCCGGTGCTGCTTTGAGCGCTCTGTTCCTGTACTCAGCCGCCCGCTGAGCTCAGAAACAGGAACAGGCTGAAGCAGTGATGCAAGGATGAAGGAAGGGATGAAAAGGAGAAGCGCCCCAGATCTTTTCGAAATTAAAACAGAAAACGTGGGTCCAAAAGGGAACAAAATCAAAGAAATTAACCTAGACTAGTGTTCGAATGAGCCTGTTAACTCTGCAAACGTTATAACTGTCTTCAACACTCTTAACTAAATTATCATTTCGGGGAATACAGAAAATTGGATGGTACACAGATTACCAACTGAGAGATCATTTTGCAATGGAACATAAATATAATCATAAATGACAACTTCTGCTTGGATTTGGGAGTTTGCGCCATGAAATAATTATTAAATGTGGCAGCCTTATGTAAATCTCTAAACTAGACACACATGGTCTCTGAGCAGTGTCTGCAATAGGTCTAACATATCACAAGTTCAAAGCATTCAAACGTAAGCAAGCACGCGCTGCAACCTTCACACCAACACATATCTCCACCACCATGACGAGTTGGGTCTGTTGACCCCCAGTTAACTGCAGGCTTAAGATTTTTACAGACAGAGTTTAAAGAAGGTACACCAGCACAAACAACCCTGTGACAAACACATTCTACACTTTACTAACATCTTTCTTCATCTTTTCATCAAAAAAAAAAGAAAGAGAAAAGCGAGAGAGTTTCATTAGCTCGGTTGAGTCTGGCTGAAGTGGCTGGATACCGGATCCAAGGTCAGATCAAAAGAACAAAGTCTATGAATCAACACTGACAGAAAAGCCTGAGAATCAGACTATGAGAACATGATCTTCCTGCCACGGGACGCTCAACCGGGTACAGTATGTGACTTGGAAACAAAATGCCCAATCAGCGTTACAAAACTCCCCAAACTGTGCAACAGTGAAAGCTTTAATATTTGATACAGCTTGACCACAGGCAGTAAATAAAAGGAAAACACATCAAAAGGACTTTTAAGAGATAACATGATGCACCTTGCTTTTGCACAGGAGGTTCATCGTGTTGATTAACAGTGTATTCTCATTAATAACGGACCAAAGATAACAGATGAAACGTTTCCTTTGCAGCAGGAAAAGTAAACCTGAAAAATCCAACAATGGCCTCTGTCCATACCTGCTCTTTTACACACACATTCAACAGTCATACAGACAGAAATCCATAGTGAAGGTGACACCCACAGTTTAGATCACCTCAAGTGACCAGAATGCACTGCAACTAGAAGACATGTTGGGTATTGATTTCAGGGAACGACTCCTCAGCTCTGTCCTCCAGCACAAAACAAGCTCACACCCTTTTCTCTGTAGGCTGTAAAGAGAGACTGTGGGAAAAGAAGGAAAATCACTGAAGTGCATCGCAGAGGGAAAAGCTAGAGGAATTCGGATCCCATGTTGGATCAAACTGGGGAGTTCTACCTGAAATCTTGCAAGAAATATTGAGCTAATTTTCAGCTTTTTCACAGCAGATGTTCTGGCTCATCAGCAGGTAAAGCCCAGCTGATACTAATATCAATAAGAATGACTTACTGTCATTTACAGTAAGTGTCCCAGTAAGCCATGACAGTGAGCCAGCCGACACAATACAAAAGGCTGCGGTACTGGCACATAAATGGAATGCGGACAAAATTAAGGTTATTAGTTACACCTGTGCTTTCCCTGCTGCCAAAATAACCTTGTAAAAAGGTGTAAATAAGACACTAATGTGTAACGGCATTATGTCAACAGAGTCAGCCCTCCGTGTTTATGGGAAAGTAACTCTTGTTGCTTTTTAACTTCTGATTCCCCCCAAAATACAATACAAACACCCAACTCAGTTCGTTCAACTGGTACAATAAAACAAATGAATGAATTAAATAAACAATTAAGACACCGACGCCACCAGTTTGAAAACAAGCAGAATAACCGTTAAATGACATGTGTTTTCACACCCTACAAGTCTGTTTTTAAAGGGGAACTCCAACAATTTTACACATCCAAGTCTGTTTACAGGTGTTTGGGAGTAGATACTACTGCGTATGTGACAAAGGGTGTATGAAGTCTGTTGTGGCTCCAGAGGAAGCCCCATGAAGGCTTATTAACCACCTCAAGTGATGTCACTTGAGTCAGCGTTGGCTGAAGACTAGGTCTACGTCTCTGGTCTGGTAAGCTCACCCATCAGACCTCTGTAGCTTCCTCCTAGTCTCTGCTTGAGGCTAGCGGCTGCTGCTGCTTAAAAGGCACATTTTTAAGCCAAGAGTCACCCTGAGTCTGCTCTTTAACCTCTTAACCGCGACCCCCCTGCTTCATTCAGCTGTCCCTTTGCACAAAGAGCTCACTAAATTATTCTAGATACTGAAAACAACTTTAGGGGTTTCAACTGCAGACTGCACATAACAGATCCTAACTGACTTAAGTGAGTATGTAAACATAAAGCACCTAAGTTGACATTTAAGCCTGGATTTACATAACTCTTTACATAAGCCACTTCCTGTATGGTTTGCCCTCATAGCCTAACTGGCTGTTAGGTAACAGAGCCACAGATTGGGAGCTCATTCATGTCAGCGAGGCTATTTAACCCCGACGCAGATGTGTCAGCTCTGTCTGCTGTTCGCGTGTCCCGCCGGTTTCATCTCGGCCGCGGTCACGGCTCGTTCCGAGAGCTCGTTATGGAAAGAAAGAAAGACAGAAAAAAGAAAAAAGAGAAAGCAGCGTGCTCGCTCGTTTCATAACACGGAAGAAGGAGGCTGCAACAGCAATGCAGACAGGAGGAAGAAACGGAGGTGCACAAGTGCAGCGTGCTCCTCTATTGTCTGGAGCCTAATTGACGCTGCGCACCAAAACAAACAAACAAACAAACAAACAAAGCAAACAAAGCAAACAGAAAGAAAAGGTTTAACTTAAAGAAACCGTGTTCAAGCGGACGGAAAAGCCGGTATGTGTCTCTCACCTTCCGTCCACGTTTGTGCGGTGAATCCCTCCAAGTGGAAAGCTTTTATTTGTGAAGTGGTAAGGGGATGCAGGGCAGGCTCGGCCGCTTTCACTCATTCATCAGTTTTCTTGCTAAAAGAGGAGGGTCGGTCCTGTTGGTCCCTGCACGCGCTCTGCACAAAAGGAGGCATTACGAAAGTTCCGGAAGTGCACGAGCATCCAAACTGTTGGGGGTTACCAAAGACACAAAAGCTGCACACATAACGGCAGGAGAGAGAGACTGCACGTTGTCATTAAATGCATCACGTCTTTAATAACTTACACTATTATAAAAAAAAAATTGTTAATACTTATTATACACTTTTTCACCTTTAGCAATTTTTGTTGTTTGTTTTGTTTGTTTTTGGTAGGCCTAATATTCACATAGGCTACTATTTACAGTGGAGGACGAAGAACTCAGATCCTTTACTGAAGTAAAAGTAGAAATACTCCATTACAAGTCCTGAATTCATAATGTTACTTGAGTAAAAGTACAGAAGTATTATCAGCTAAATGTACTAAGCTGATAGTACCCAATATGCAGAATGGCTCTTTTCAAAGTGTTATATTGTTACATAATCTTATACTGTTCTGAGTACACGTAAGAGCATTTTAATGTTAATGTGGAGCCAATTGTACGTATACTACAGGGTAGTTTAGTATTGAATATTAAAGTAAAGTACAAGTATGTCAAAATTGTCAAACAGCACTTGAGTAAAGTTCATATATTCCACCACTGACTGGTAAAAGCCTGCCTTTTAGGGTGTCCATTGTATATGTTGTATTGACAGAAAAAGCAACCCCCAAAAAATGTAAGCATGACAAATATAATTCATTTGATAAGTAATAATCTAAATCATTTTATTTTGTAGCAAATAAAAACATACAGTTGAAAGGAGTCTCCCTCAAGTTGGGTAGAGTTCGGGTTAAACCACCAGTGTCTGTGTGCTCATAAGAATGGTTATCCAAGTGAGGCAGATGTCAACCAACCACAGTCTGAACACGCCCCAAAGGGTTCTGAGAGGAAGTCTAATTAAAAAAAAGAAAAATAACAAGACATTATCCAGATACCCTAAAGTAACCCCTGATATGATGTGTGACAGTAGTTGAACTGACATCCACTCTGCACTGTACACTGTCCAGGTGCATGAAGACGGACATTACTCACTCTCCTTAGTTTCACTTCTACTGTTCTGTAAGTAGTTTGATAACTTGATCTACCTGCTACTTGATGCTGCAGTCAGACCTATCTCATGGGGGACAATGTAACTTGTCAAACACAGGTGTGACTAATAATAAATAGTATTCCATTCAAGTGAACCACTTGTTGGGCTATAGTAACCTATCCATCATCAGTGCAAGCTGCTAAGATATAGGGTTGTAACTTTTTCACTGGTTAAAGTTAATCCTGCCTTTTAATAAAATAATTGTCATAGTAATCAAACAAAACTTACTCATGGCCAAATTACACCACTTCAACCAGTTATCAGCAACCAAATTGCTTTTAATCTGAAGCATAAAGTGGTGATTGTTCTCCACAAACAAGATGGCCGTGATGAATCACATGAAAATCATAGTTTTTTTTTGAATGTGTGTAGATTTTGTATTTTAGAGTTTTAGTGTGTTTTTTTCTGCCTCAAGTTGAAATAAAAACCCCAGCCTTTGGTTCAGATGTAAGGGAGGACAGTAAGTTCAGTTCAGTCCATGTTAGAATCACACAAAAAAACCTTTCTTACCTGCTTTTACCCGCCAACGTTCTGTAGAAAAGAGAAGCATGGACAAACAACGGTGATACCATATTTTTGTTTCTCTTATAAATTATTTAAACAATGTTTGTTCTCTAAACTTTCACTTAGGGGCTTCAAGCATAAATGATCCCCTTGCTGTGATGTATTTGATATGTCTGTTGTTTTAGTTTGATCTCTCCTTAAGAATAAAACAAGGAAATCCTTATTCTGACTAAATATTTAGCTCCAGGCTTATAACATATATACATACATCATATCCAGCTGATGTTCTTGTTGTTGCCCAAAGGAACATACCAGAGATTTGTGTCATCACTGTCACTGTCTGTTTTTCAGATTAAGGACTGAGGGAGATGTTTTCATGGTGATGATATGTATGATCACTTCAGTAGGACTAAAAGTGATGCTGGGATTCACATGAAAACAATGACAGGCTGAAAACAATGCCACAAACGGACTCTAATACTTACTCAATTATGCATGTAAGCAATATATGTCTGCTTCATTATACTGTAATTTTTAAATGTTTTAAAATGTTATAATGAATTTTCAATGAGGTGTTTTCTTAATATGCCATTAAACTGACCTGAGACATGGTGTTATGTAACCGAGCTGGTGGACTGCTGCACACCTTTCTAGCCTGAAGACTAAACATATAGTATCATTCTTTATCTAACCTCCTTGCACTGCACCGTGCCTTCTCTTTCTCACATTCACACAGTTCCCCCTACTGGCCACTGGTCCACACTGCCTTGCATAACACCGGATTATACAACTTGGGCGAGACTGAGGGCATTGAGACGTCCTCCTTAAATTTTCTCTTTGATTGATTTGAGTAGAGAAGAAGAGTACCTGCACACAGGAGCGATATAGCACATACCTATTAATCCCACTTATTACAAAAATCACCTCCACTGGATGACAAACAGTACTAGAAAGTGACCAGCGCAGAAAATCTAATTACAAGACTCAAGCTAGCATACCTGCATGTTGCCCTAATGATCAGCTGAGCAAGCTCCAGTTAAACAGAAGCTGGTATATTGCATTGGGATGTGAAGAGTTTCTGTTAGTGGAATAACAGGAGAAGCATTATCATTATTTCAGAACCAGGAAGGGAAGAAGGGAGGGAGGGAAGAACCTGTCTTGGTGATGTCGGTACATATTAACAGGCAGTTCTCTTTACAAGACGCATTGATCAGCTGCACTTGCACTGAAAGGCCAAGCAGAGCCTCTGTTAGTTCTTTTTCGCTCTCATTCGTTTTTCACTTTCAGGCTTCTCATTTATTTATGCTTCTCCACTCTACCCTTCCCTTCTTCTGAATTTCCTCTCCTCCCTTTCCTCCTCTCCATTTTCTCTGTCTCCATGACTCTGTGCAACTTGCTTTTTTTCTGTCTAAATAGTGTGCAAGCTTCTCTTCTTTTTGATTTTCTCTCCTCGATTACATTTCCATCAACTCCTCCCCTTCCATTTGTTGATGTTGGTGTCTGTGCAGCAGTAGTCTAAGGAGGAGCAGAAAATAGAATAAACGTCAGGATTAATGTGATAAAGGTGTTTGTGCATGTGTATGTGATTGATGTTAGATGTCTGTGGAATGACAGGGGAAGATGGACGCTACTGGCTGCTAAGAAAATTGTCTCAAGTCAGTTTCAGGCGATCTTTCCTCACCCATGGCTCTGAGACCTTGAAAAAAGCCAATCCAACCCCATACACACACACCTCTGCAGGCTAGCAAACAGGCAGGAATACCCACAAACCCAGTAAACAAGCTGCAGTGCAGGAGTGCAATGCTTTAATTTATATGCGATGCAGTCAAAATACATTTGGTTCTGCAAAATCAATGATATCAGTATTTATTCTTGACTGATTACGAGGAACTTAATAATACATCGCATTTGAAATTCAAGGGGAGTTATCAGCACAGATGGCCTACATTTATATTCATTTGTTGATATAATTTTTAAGCTGCTTTTATTAATTTAATGAATAGTGATACTTTATTCAGACAAGTTTAACACTTTATTTAATTGAGATTTACTTAATAAAGTAATTTAGTGGAGATTGCTCATCAACTGTAAATGCACAAACCTCAAAATAGATTTGAGATAGTTTAAAACACAATTACAAGTCATATGATTTAAATTTATTATATTGTCCAGATTTTCTGAAAACCAAAATCTGCACCAAGGTAAAAAACATGGCATCTTCATCTTGTAGCATAGCTGATGATTATAGAAACAAATGTTCAAGGTCTTAAGGACCCAGTTGGGTCTAAAGCCCTCTAAACATGCAAATGCACTTTTTAATTATACAGTCTACGAAATGCACACACTGCAATGGCAGTCGTGCTGCATTCACATCATGTGGAATGATCAGTAGCGACAGGAAAGATCCCTGTGGTTACAACTTGTTAATTTTATCAGACAGCTCAAGATGGTGACTGCAATCAAACGCAATCAGAGAGACAAAAAGGCAATCAGGCACAGAGACGTTTGAAGCTTCACCTGTGTTGACTTCATATGTACACTAGATGGAGCCACTTCCCATGTAATGCTGTACTGCCCTGATCTTTTTCATTTCTAAAGCAGGTTGATGTTAGTATGAGCACAGAATATGTCTGATTGTTCAGTGTTCTGTTAATTGACTCTATTGTCCCACAATGCAAATCATGAGCAACAGAGGAGTGTTCAAGGGCTCAGAGCTTTCCCACTGTGAAGCTAGGCGAGGGCTCAAAGGCCGTCCAACTGACTTTTGAACCTTTCATGCACACTTTCCTTAAATCTACAACTCTGCATACTTTTGCTCAAGGGAATAACCCACAATGCACAGCTGTGACATTAAAACAGATGACAGTGGAGTTCTAACCAGCACATTGTGTACTTGTTTATGTTATAACAGGATGATGGTGATCTCAGTGGTCCAAACATCTAACACTGCAGTTTATAACTACATATGGAATATGGTAAAAACAAGCACTGGTGTAATTAATAACATAAAGAAGGAACGCATTCCATTTAGGAGAGCTGCTTCCAAGCTCTCACTGTCATGGCTTACTGGGACATTTAATGGAACTCAGCCATCATTCAACAAAATTGGTTTCACCTCATGCTAAAACAACTCAAAATGTCTGCTGCAACAAAAGTTTATTAACTCCACTTTGAACTTGAATTGTGTGTTTATTATCTCACCATCAGTATCATCAATTGTTTCAAGGTCTATGCTTGCTGTTCTTATTCTCCTCCCCAGTGTTTGTGTGTGTGTGTGTGTGTGTGTGTGGGGTGCAGCAGAGAGGAAATCACGTGTCGAGTGCTCACTTATCAGCTCTGCCATATGCTGCTTTATGTAAAAGCAGAGTCTTGTTGAGAGGCCTTATGTCAGATCTAATACGAGCAATAAACTGATAAAACTACAGTGAATCAGTTTTCTCCATAAGGGTACTTTTACTTCAGCCTCAACCTCAACACAGTATGCATAAACAACTTGTAGATTTATTACAATTGCTGTGCACGATATGCTTTATAGAGAGTGTCTTCACTGTCTGTAAAGCATCATGTCCTCACATACCCTGACCCCCTATCTGTTAACACAGCACCATGCGAGCAACAAGGCAAAGCTGCAGGTGCATGTTGCTGTTCTGGTGTCTGCAGTGAGGTACAGTAACTGTGTTCTCACTGTGTGAAGCTACCCTGTTCTCTCTAGTCAGGGGCAGATCCAGAAGGGTGGCCACCCCATATTTATTGTTATATGCTGTCAAAACACATTGATTTAGATTTGTTTGAATTTACATGTTAAAAAAATGGAAATTAATTTAATGATAAGTGATGGGCTTCAAAAGACAGAAAAAAGACATGTATTTGGGATAATTTGTCAAGATTTGGAAATAAAACAATTTAGAGTTATAAAACCTTGCGTTAAAATATTGTCATTTGGGGGTCTTTTCAAAGCAAATATTGATTATGTGATTTGAGCGATTAAATCAACATATATTTCTGCCACCCTCTGGCCACCCTATGAATGTTTCTCCAGATCCGTCCTTGTCTCTGGTCTCTTAGTTTACACGCTTCTGTATGGTATCAGTGTTTTTTGATGATTTCCTTTTCAGTTCTTTTCTTTTGTTGTATTGTTTTCCTGTCTTCTTTCATTGGCAACCTTCATTCTTTCATTGTCAGCCATCAGCCTAGCTTCCTCCGGTTGGTTGGGATATAATGGGACAGGACTGCATTATCGTCTGACCCAGCTTAAAATGAAACAGCTCTGCAGACTCCTGTCTACCTGTCTACACAAATGCAGCCTGTAGATCTGATATGAACCATTTGAAATGACACAAATATATATGCTGTTATAATAGTGACCTAAATTTACATTAATAGGTGTAATTTTATATTCTGCCTGGAGGGAAAATTCTGCCTGCCAACACTTCCTTTAGTAAGTCGTGGGAACCGTGAGTGATTTTCGCACAGCAGACCTCTTTAGAGAAGATTGCTCTGGCACAGATTCTATATTTATATTAAACTTCCAAACTCTTCAGATGGCTGGACAGTTTCCTGGGGAGCTGTCCAAGGTAAAAGGAGCTGATCAGGGAAAAATGTGTTCACTTCAATCAACTTTGAAAAACAAATATGTGAAAAACTTATTTTCAACATTTGAGACAACATGCAATACAATCTTCAATTAGTATTTTTTGGGGGGGCTTTTATTGCCTTTATGATAGAGATAGCTGAAGATAGACAGGAAAGGGGGGCAGAGAGAGGGATGACACACAGCAAAGGGCCGCAGGTCGGATTCAAACCCTGATTTTAATTAACTATCTTTTACCTTCATTTTCTTTCACTTTGTGCCCAAAATATGTTTGCATTAAGAATCAAAATGTTTCACCATAAGGTAAGAAAGCACACAAAAAGGTAAAAAGGTAACCAATTTATAACCTTCAGTCTTACAATTGAAAAACAGGTTATAGTGCAGATTAAAACCAACATTCAGATTAACCTTCTCTTCAAGGTCCTCATCACTGATTTCTCTCAGTCCGCTCTGCTGCAGGATATGCTGGGACGCCGCCCAGACAGAATGCTGACACGGGCCGAATCTTTCCCATCACACACATTACAGTAATTAACTCTGCATTCAGAGGATGAAAAGGGTGGTGCAACTCTTTTGTGAGGCATAGATAGTTGGAGAAAAATGAGTCAGTGACTGGTCTCTCTCTTGCTCTCAGCCTTTTGAATGTTGGCCACAAATTCTACAGGATCAGACATATAAACTCAATTCTTTAGCTTTAAATTAAATAAATTATTCATTTCATGTTTCAAGTTTACATTCAGATGAGTTGAAAGGGCTGTTTGATTCTTTCTGTTATGACTTCCACGGGGCAAAAGCGACAGAGAAGAAAGAGAATGAATAAAAGCAGAAAGAGAAGCGAATACAGCCTCTCCTTATGCTCCCTGTAGTGTATCATTATTTATTATCGTAGTGAATAGCTGCATTATGCTCTCTGTATTTATGAAGCAGTCACATAAGAGAAATCACATTTAACAGTGCACATATTTCTTCCACCCCCCCTAAATGATTTTGAATAAAAGCTTTGATCGGTCTCTCCATAAATGAGGGAAGGAAAGAAGAAAAACAACAACTGTTATTCCCTTCTTCTCATTAGGACTTGGCTCCAAGGCTCTGAGGTACAAACACGGCAAAAAAAACCCAGACTTTCTCTCTTAAAGCATCATTTTAAAACCCAGCATGTGTTGTGGGGAAGGTAAACAACCTTTGAATCCACTTGTCCCGTCAGTGGCAAAGCTGCAGCATCACATGGAAATGAATGTGTTTGTTTGCTTTTCACTTGTTCTGGGGATTTAACTGTTTAATGGGTGTCTCCTGTGCTGGAAAGAAAAACTTCCAAATGCATGACACATTGACTTTTATTTTACATGACTGACAAGTGATTTACATGATTTTTGATATAAAACAAAGATTGCTGCTTAGAACCCCTCAATTTACTGAGAGACAGAAAGACGTTATTGATCTGCTAACACATATTAATCTTGTGTATATACAGTTAATTCATTTCACATACAGAAAAAAGAAACAATGGCCTGATTGTGATGACAAAACATAAAATCCATGACTGTTCTCTAGCTCGCCATCCTTCCTTTGTTTTTAGGCTAACTTTGGTCGTTGCGAGGCTAACCTTAAGGTAAAACACAAGCAGGCTAGTTAAGTGTCAGTGACATGTATTCGCTGCTATACTGTGCTTTGGCAATGTAACGCCATCACCATTAAAAGATCAGTGGGTGGGATTTAGCGTCATCTAGTGGTGAAGTTTCAGATTGCAACTAACTGAACGTCACTGGCATCTGTATTTGACAAAACATACCTATAAATATTATATTCCATTTCTGCCAATAGATCCTCCTAAATATCAGAGTTTAGTTACACTGAACAACGGTCTTTGGTCATTGTTTCTCAGTCGTAAATAGCCTACGACTTGAACGTTGATCTGAGCGCTATTTACAAGTGGGAAAATCGTAATTATGATAACTCCAAAAGGACATTAATTGAATTAGCTTAGCCTAGAACAAGGAAAGAATATTAACAAAACTATACAATATAAGTAATATTATAGCTAACTTTGGCTATCACAAGGCCAATGTTCACCTAAGAATACGAAATGTCAACAACATTAGCTGGTCACCCTACTCAATCAGAAAAAGTGGGTACTAGCCGTAACTGTGGCCATCAGAAACGGTGGTACAATTATATATTCTTACTAATATTAAATGCTATTACTCACATCAAAAGGCCAGTGTCCACCTAAACTTACACAGTGTCAGTAGCGTTATTATTAGCTGCTAACTTTGTCCATCACAAGGCTAAAGCTAATGTAAAATGAGTCCGCAACGACAGCTGTGAACAAGGCCAGCACAAGACTAATGTTAATCTAAAATGATAAAATATATCATTAGCTGCTAATTTTGGCTGTCACAAGGCTGATGATGTCAGTATTATTACAGTCGCTAGTTGGTTAGCCATTACCAAGCTAACCTAAAATTGTGCATAGCCATCTGGGAGGCTACTGGGTCAGACAATAGAGTTTTTTCATGAAAGAACATGTGACAGGAGTAAATAAAAAAATTAATGAAGGCTGAATTCAATTTGGCTGCTTCAGTTTTATGGTCCTGGTATTCTGCATGGCTTACTGAATAGAACAAAGCCATTATGTCAGTAGTATCTTTGCTTTTCCTGCCACAAGTCAAAATGTCGTGACCTAGGGGTAGTTTGCCAAAGACTTTAACCAACCTAAATGGAACAGAATCATATCCATATAAGTCATAATGATCACCTTGAGACAGCTACATAGTTAGACATGTCTGTTATTATTTTGTACGTTTTGAATGTTGTGATTAATTGTAAATCAAAACTCGAAGGAAAAAAAGGAAGGAAAAGAAGGAAAAAAGAAGTAATAAAGGAAGGTAGGAAAGTATGTACATGAAAGAACGGACATAGTTCTCTCTGCAAGTAGCCAGAAGAACCAACAAATAACCTTGTTCACTGACAGCTTCATTTAAATAATTTCACAGTGAAAATACTATTTATGTCGTGGCATTATATTGGCTTAATTTCCTATTGGGGGAAAGAGAAAATTTCCTCATCTGACTCTTTTGTGATGGAAAGAGAGAAATCGATTAAAGGGTGAATAAGATGGAGTAGATGATGCGCAGTAGCTGAATTTAACCCTCTCCTGACCTGAGTATTTTAAGACTTCTAGTTTTCAAGCACATCAGTGATTTACACAGAATGTTATTCCCATCCTGATGCCTTTGTTGCTACAACTTGAATTGATTTTGTTTATCACCAAGATCCTCATCCATACATTCGTTTGCAGCAGTGCTAACAGGCTTATTTCTACTATATCATACATGATTATGAAGTGGGCTGTTGAAACTTTTTAGAACTCTTTTGAGCTAAGTTTAGATGTACTGATGAGGATGTCTTCGAACGACATAATCAGTGTTATTCACTTCACCTGTCAGTGGTTATAATATTATGGCTGATCGGTGCATATAACACACTGACAACCATTTTCCAATGCAGGGTTTCTCAAATGGGGGTAAACATACCCCTAGAAGTACTTTGGAGTACTGCAGCAGGTACTTGAGATCTAAACAAAATGTTAATTTAAGAAATATCCAACATACATGATTTCTAAAAGTTTTATGCTATTATAAGTTGAATAAAAATGTAAATGTAAGTTTGATAAACCACATTTTATATTCATTATTCCTATTTTCAGTGCAATCCTTAACTGCCGTAAACTGTCAACTGCAGTCTGATCACTGCAGTCTCCCTGCCACTGAGAATGATGAAGATCCACAGCAAAGCACAAGCCAGTGTTTCTCACTAAATTGTAAGTACAGTGTCAAAAAGAAGCAGCAACTGCAATGTCATCTTAGTGTTTTTGCATGATGGCAAAAAAATGGTTTGCCATGAATTTATTAATGGATTCTATACAAAAGTGTTTCACATGTTTGAATGTGTTATCTGTCTTGCAGCCATTGGCTTCCATTCATTTCACTATACATAAAAAAACAACTTACAACTGCATGCAACTGTAACAGATCAAGATAAAGGCATACTAAATGTGCATATACCTTTTTATCTCTGCAAGATTTTTTTACTGTAAAGGGAATGAATGGAACTCATTGGGTAAACACTATTAAATGTCAAAAACTCGACATTTTGAAATGTTAAACTACTGTATATGATATACAGGGAAAGGGCCAAAACACTGGTATAGTCCTGGAAAATGCTATAAGTGCCTCTTTCCTGACTTGTCTGGGGAGAAGAGGTGAAGTCAAAGGAAGGTCAGACAACCTGGAAGGAGATAAATGACAAGAGTCACAGAACAGTCTGCTCTGTTGCTACCTCTGGACTTGGGCGGTGAAAGTGCTGATTGAGGTCTACCCCGCCTATCAATCATTCAATCAACCATTCACAACTGACCAATAGGGTTTCCCTGCCTTGGCTTGTTGCTTGGAGTGAAGTGGAGTGCTGGCACGTTGCTCATTTTAATCTCCTTAAGTATTTGCCCCCACAGTAGCGTCAATGAGTCAGTTTGTCAAAGTGATCGATTCCGGTGTTGCAGGTTTCCTGAGCGACCTGGACTTTCTGCTGGAGCAGGAAACAATACACTGGATGAGAAACTGGATTCCACAATTCATCAGCCACTTCATGATAGCAGATTGAAAAGAGAGCGCTTGGACTCCTGCCATTACAATCTGCTACTGTAGAAATGACAAATGTAGTTGGGTTTTTTTGATAGCCGCCCGAAGCCCATTTCTAAATTTTTTTGCTTACTCTGGTCAGCCAAGACTCAACAGGCTGTGTTTGAAGCCAATAGGCCAAAATCTTTTTGCAGGTGATTAGAGTCTTTGACCAGTCAGAGCGAGGCTACACATTAAATGAGGTGTTACATTCAAAGCCCTTTCATTACTCCTGCACAGTTGCGTGATCTTTATACAATTTCCACTTGCCCCAGAGGTATCACTTACTTTGCTAGTTTTATGTAATCATATGTCAAGATTACTGTTCAAAGAATTAAAAAAAGGAACATCTATTTAACAGAAGCAATGTCCCAGTTATGATAAAGAGAATATAAGGAGCAAAGATCTACTTACTTGCTCTGAAAGTTTCATGCTGCATCTTTAAATTAGTGTGTTTATATTAACAGTCGATCTGACGGTGTTCCACAGAGAGTAATTTCAGTAGATCCCCTCAGCTCTACACAGTATATGAACTGTTTTGGTTTTATGGCCCGCTGCTTTGGGTCACTCTTGTCACTCTTATCAACATAGTGGAGCTTTTAGCCAGATAGAGAGCCAGATATTTCCCTCTGGAGTATGTGGAGCTCACAACTGAACAAGAGAGAGAGGGTGAATATTTAACTTACATCCGTCAGGTGGCCAGCAACACCACTCTAAATGAATGTATCTGCTGGGTGTGTAAATAAGCAACTGTTTGCTAACAAGTTTGCTATATCGACTCTAAAAGGTGATAATATGTCAGTGCTGTTTACAGCCGGTCTCTGCCGCCGCCCAAGTGGCCACTTTTTCAAGTGAAAGCTTTGAAGCAAGTAAATTGACCTTTGTGCTTAGATTCTCTTCACAGTATCATGTTCCCAAAGGACAACAATGAATATCCATTCTCAAATGTCCTAGTCACTTGCCATAATGCTCAGATCTCTCTGTCAAACTGCAACAGACTGAGAATGAAAAATGGCCCTGGACTTTTGGCTCGCACCAACCCCCCTGCCAAAACTATCTGCATGACCGGTTTTGTGATTTATGTGTTTTTAAAGTACAAATCTGCAACAGTTTACAAATCTTACACACAAAACTAAAGATGGCAGAGCACCTATAGGCCCATTTACATATTGTCACCTTATCATTTTGTCACTTTACCAATGTGAAAATATGTATATATAATATTTAGTGAAGTTTCATTTAGACAGCACTGGTGTTGCCAACCGACAGGTATGATCTAACAAACATCTCTCAATAGCACTTAGTAACTCAGAGCAGGGAGAGCTCACAGTTATTTTATGCCTATGCTGGTACAAAGCCAAAAAACTGACTAAGTTTGGCACTTAGCTGGGTTGCCCCTGAGGAGCGCTCACTTGCCTTTTGCATCCTTTAAATGAATTCAGTATTGTTACATTTAAGTGCCTCAGTTCTCTCTTTAACTCTGTAATTTCTTGTTGGAGAGTTTTATTCTTTCTCTTCTTTCCCATTTTTTCTACTAATTTGTTTTGTTGTCTACTTGTTAGTTGCTCCTGGTGCAACCTTGTTATAAGTTGTTAATGTTAAAAACACAATCACTTGACATCTTTCAAAAAGGGAAACAAGGTCATGCCCGTTTTTTGGTCCTGGACTAACAAAGAGTGTGACCAAAAGAGAGGGAAAAAAAAGTCTAAAATGAAAACTAATAGCATTATTTGTGAAATGTGAAAGAAGCTTAGAGGAGAATTGTTTTTTTCTCTGTCTTTTGTAGCTGCAGCAGCAGCAGCAGCAGAAGCAGCACGTTGTCTCTTTCCTCTATGCTGAGAAAGATACAGCACAGTATACATGCAGTGCTGAAGTTATTTGGCAGGCTTTATTCATCTCTATAAAGTCTGGCCTTAGAGGGAGACACTTGGCACTGGAACAGAGAGTGGACCTTTTCCCAGTGGCTCAGGGTGGGACACACTGCTTGGAGGCAGTTATCTGACCGACTTTGTTGTTATTGTTGCTGGGATGGATTTAATACCCCATTTTTCACTTTGTGTTTCTCAAACGCCCTCTCTCTTAAATGTGCCTTTTTAACAGTTACATATTTGCTACTGTTGGTGTTAATGTTTTGTCCCCACTGCTGTTGATGATATTGATCCAGGGGAGGTTCAAGTCAAATAAAATGTGATGCTGAATCTAGAGAACTGAACAGAAAATATTTAAGCTGCATAATGGTGTTGACTACCATTTGCCTTTTTATAGTTCTTGGCTTGTTATTCAGTTGCTTTAACTACCCACTGGAGTGGCTTCAAGTGCTGTCCTACAATGATGAACATAGTGGCAGACAGATCCAAGGAATGTAAGAACCAAAAATGAGCTGTGGGACCCTGCTGGCCCCTTGTTTGTGGTTAAACAAATTTTTTTGAAGTCTGGACTATGTACATTTTGCGACAGGCAGGGATGTAGTTATCAGATTGTGTACGTAATACTGTTGGATTTTGGCATTATAACAAGGACTTCACATTCTACAATTTCACAGATATTACACATGTTGTGTATATAAATTGATTGGGTTGATGCAGAAAGTAAATAGATTGTGTGAAAAATGAAGGGAAATTCTCTATCGGCATTACATACCTGGCATGGTGTCACATGTTTAAGCTAAACCTAAATGCAGACACTAGACAAGCAGGTGAGGTGAAAACAAGTCTTTTATTGTCATACAGGCAGGGTAAGAGGGATGGTGTCTGGCTGGAGTTTGGGGCTGAATTGAGGGGGAAGGAATCCGAGTGGAGGGAATTCCAGGGATGAGAGCTGGTTGACAGGCTTGAGATGGAGAGATGGGCAGACAGGCAGGTAATCCTGACCAGGGGAAACAGGTGGAAGACACACTGGCAGGCAGGCAAACAAACAAACAAACAAAATGAACTAGTTTGTGAGCAGGAAGCACAACATATGAACGAACGGTGACCTATAATCCAGCAGGGACTGTAAATTGAGTTCTTGAAGGCAGTGGTGATTGCTTGATGGCAGGTTGGTGTGAAGAGAGAGCAGAGCCAGGAGCCAGAGTGAGGAAGGAGACCATGCCCACACACCAACACACAGACACACAGATGCAGACAGACAATATAAGGCACGACCATGGCCATGACACACCAAGACAAAATGTAGGGAGATAAAATTGACAGAAAATACGGCTTAACGGTTGAATGAATACATAAAGTGTGCTTATGATCTTGATCAATTGATTGAGTGCTTTGGCTTATTCCCAAACAATTCATCAAATGACAAAACCAAAAGTGGCCCCTGACGGTTGGCTAATTTGCCTGGTCAGTAATCCAGCCTTGGTGGCAGATAATCATAAAACATACAAATGCCATTTTTCCCAAACTAAGAACGCAGTACTTTAGAGATTTAAAATATCATAAGGTTAAAAACTGGTTTTAAAAAAATAAATAATAATCTGGATCCAAACCTATGATATTTGACATACTGCATATAATATGCAATATTGTTCACTAACACGTGGTAACACGTATCACGGTCAAATGTACTTTTGACAGTTTGAACTGATATTTTAATATATTGGCATAGCTTTCATCCAATGTGTTATTTGGATTTCTCTTTGAACTCACATTTCCTGTATTAACTCCTCTTTTACAATACACAGAAAGCCTATAGGAGCCTGTCCAGATGTAATTCAACAAATAAATGTTTTCCAGAGCACTAATATGCACTACCAGGAAGACATCATTCCCTGTAATAGTGAGTATCCAGCAGGTGTGTAACACCATGGAGTGTTTTTGGACACGTGATGCGCCGGTGCAGTCGATTCTGACGCCTCGGCGCGTTCACGTCGCTCCTCATGCCCTTCTTTAAGTGAGAAAGTGTCGTGTGAACGCGCCCACACACTGTACCTCCCTCCCTCTCTTCCTTCACCCTCCACTTCTCAGCCAGAGAGCGCGTGCCCGCGTCTGTAGTTGCGTACTCTTGCACTTCAGATAGCTGTTTGTAAATTCAGTCATTTGATCATGGGAACCATTTTTGGTCAAATGCAGACATAACTATAGATAGATATAGATATAGATATAGATATATTGATGGATAGTGATGCTTATTTCCACATTTCAAATAAACATTAAAGACAAACAGGCTGAAGATGCACATAATGTATTGTTATTTCTTTGTAAACATCTGTTTGTTTCCTGGTAGATTGGTCATTTTGTTTAACTGTATTGCTACATTCAGGGATGAGGAGCCTAAAATCCGTTTACCTATTTTATATGATCTCATAAACATGAATGTGGTGAATTCATATGAGTCAATAAAAACAAACTGATACGAGTTATGAACAGGGGGAAGGTAATGTTCGGGGATAAAACCACCTGAATACCTCTCTGAGACAGATAATTGAATTTTTTTTCTATTTGTGTCTGTTTTCCTTATGATGGCCGCCAACTGGAGGTCAGAGTGTACCCTTCTTTTCATTTATCTCCGCATTGCTCGTTGTATCCAAATATCTGCTGCCGCGACCCCATTTGCCCCACGGGGCTCTTTTAACTTTGATCTAATCTAATCTAATCTCGCTTTCTCTCGCCTCTCACGCTTTTTTATTTCCTCTCACCGTCGCCGTGGCCGCGCAGCTCGGCGCGCTCCCGTCATCGCGTCGGGAGGCAGCCCGCTGGTCCTGAAGCTGACGAGGAGGATGATGATGATGATGGCGGTGATGGAGGAGCAACGCTGAGTTCGCTCTCCCAGTTTTCTCTCCCCTTTTTTCCATTCATTCTTTTGATTATTAAAAGACAACACAACATAGTGATACAAAAGCGACACGCCGATTTGACCTGATACCTCTCTCCACCTCCCTCCCGTCTCCTGAGCCGAGACCGAGATGGGGAACGAAGCGAGCATGGAGGGCGGCGGGCAGCCCGGTGAGCCGGGAACCACCGGGATGATGGGGTCGGTGATGCCCGGCGGACCCGCAACGGGACCGGGAGCAGGACAGCACATGAAGCCGGTCAACGGAACCGCTGCCGGGGGAGGAATGGGAGTCGGAGGGCCCGGGATGGGAATGACGAGGTAGGAGCAGCAGCGGTAGAGGTGTTTCGGGTGAATGGGCTGGGTGAACTGGGTACATCCCAGTGTGTGTGTGTTTTAACACGGAAACGGTTGGTGGATAACACGACAACAGATGTAGTTTGGTTCAGATTACACAGGGATGGGATTAACCGGGTGTTACAAAGTGCTCCCCTCTGTAAGGAGGACATATGATGGGGTGTTGTAAGCAGGAGAGGAGTGACATCCTCCCGCGGCAGTCTCCGGACGCTGGGATGAGAAACCCGGGAGCTGTCCGCGGTGCTGAAGCGCTACACGCTGCAGCGCGGAGCCCCGGTGGCTCATTTGAACATGTTTCCCAAAATAGGTTTGACATTGCATATTAAGGTGGCTTACAACCACCACAGTGCCCGTGTGATCCGTGCTACGGCTGTCATCGGTTGTGTGATATTTTTTTTTACTCCGCTGGTGTCATGTGCTGTAATAGTATTTCCTCCTTCCTTCAGCTCGGGCTGTGCTTTGTCGTAGTGTGTTGCGTTAGACACGTACTCAAAAAAAACAAATGAAAAAAATACACAACTGAGCGCTCGTTTCTATCTCGGAGGTGATTTCCAGCTGAGATGTTTGAGGGTGTCGTTTATGAAACGTGACCAGGGGACGTTTTTGTGGTTTGTGATGCAGGTGGATGCTTGAAGCGTCTTAATACTCTCGCTTGTTTCCGCATGGGCGAGGGGGGGGGGGTTGCTCAATGTGTGTGTGTGTGTGTGTGTGTGTGCGTGCGTGCGTGTGTGTGCGTGCGTGTGTGCGCGTGTGTGTGTGTTCGTACGTGAAGGGGCTTGCCTGGCTCTGTAGGCGTGTGTTTGATGATGTGTGTGTGTGTAGTACTGGTACTATCAGCAACGCCAACGTTTCCCGTTAATGACGTAGAAGCGACAGACATACGGTGCTTACCGACATACCATATATACCATATTATATACTATACTATATACCATATAACATACTATATAACATACCATATACCATATATACCACACCATACACCATATACCATACTATATATAATACCATATATCATATACCATATACCATATACCATACCAGTCCAGCCCACACCACACTGTAAATCTCAGCCAAATCAAAGCCAACTACTGTGCCTTATGGCAGAGGTATTCAGACAGAATTACCTCCTAAGCCTACTATTTCTTTTTTAAAGCTACCTCAGTGTGTATGATGAATTGAAAACAGCAAAATCCAATTTCTGATCTCATCTCACAATACTGATATTACCAATGTACAGCGTCTCCCAGTGCAACATCTACTGCATGCAAAAACAGGCTATAAAATAACCATACTATGCCATGACATAAACAGCACTATGACATACACCATATGCCATATACATCTTGCTATTCCATGCACACACACAACCAGATCTCATAGGAAAATGTAATTTTTAACATCTGTATATATGAAAAATCATCCACCAATTTGAGCACGTTTTATTTTTCTAATCAAAATATGTGCAACCCTGTTCTCACTGTAATATGACTGTCAGCATTTTTCAAGGACAATCATATGAAATATCATTTTTTTGTACCCTGGTTAGAGGTTCTTTCACCATACCATCTGATGACATAACTCTGCATAAAAGCTATATTCCCTAATGTAACTTATCATGACCTGACATAACATCTGCACAATAGCTGTACAGTTTACACAAATCCTACCACATACAGCTTGCTCCCATGCAGCACCACACCTACAGCTCCACTCGCCTTTAGCTCGGCTCAGCTAATGCAGATGCTACACACTCTCTTGTCTTTCAGGAATCCCAATTTACTGTACCACCTCATGATCCATGAAACCCTCCTGCAGCCAGGCTGCTGTGCGGAGACCTAATCAGGTTGACTTGTAATGGAAATAATGCTGGAGTAGGGCTACAGCTGGCCTACACACTCCAGGGTCTGTGTGTGTGGGTTTTATTTAGGACACATCCCAGGTTTGATTCATGCCTTTGTAGGAGAGAAGAGCAGAGCAGCACAGGCCTATCCATCATTATATAACACAGGGACTCAGAAAGCAGATGACAGCTTCAGCTGCATTACTCTGTTTAGGGGAATTGCTGTGATGTAGTCTTCTGCTTTAGTTCACTTTTCAAATTCATTCGGAATAAAACAGTTTTATTTATTTTTTGGGGGGTGGGTTGGGGATTGCAGCATGCAGTGCATCAAACTGAGTATTAGAAACAGCGTAATACAAGGCCATGTGAACAGACTGAATCACGTGCAGAGCGTGTTTGCTCCTCCCCTCTCTTACTCTCACACACACCAGCCCTCCCTCTTCTGCACTGCTCTGCCTGACTGCCTGCTCCTATCACTCTCTCTCTCCCACTCCCTCGCTCCATCTCCTCTGCACACTCGCATGCTTTGCCGCCCTCTTTTGCTTCTCTCTCCCTCTTTTTTTCTCTGTCTCTACATCCTTTGCACACTACTTAATATAGGAGAAAGGACGTCGTTCTCGCT
Organism: Dicentrarchus labrax; assembly: GCF_905237075.1. Classification (NCBI taxonomy): domain Eukaryota; kingdom Metazoa; phylum Chordata; class Actinopteri; family Moronidae; genus Dicentrarchus; species Dicentrarchus labrax. The sequence continues at coordinate 21,090,304 of NW_026136715.1, forward strand.
CTTCCCCTCTTCCTCTAAATTACCACACCACTCAGTTGTGATTTTGTCCTATTTATGCTGATAATGTAAAGCAGCATGGCAAAGGTATGCTTGTTTTTCTTTAACACATAAGACCGCCATAAACCTAATAGAAAGACCAAATCAACATTGCGTTAGTCTGTCTCTCAGTGCTTTCTGATTGTCCTTCCGTGTCTGTGGCACTCAGCCCCAAGCCTATTGATTCCTACTGAACATATGCCCTACAAATAAACTGTTTTGTTTAAAAAGGCTCAGTAAATTTCTAAAGCACCGGGGCACAGTAGTTGTTAGCAAATGTTGCTCAAACAGGAGTAAATAATTGGACTATTGTGCTCTTTAGTATATTTTAGGCACCAAGACATGTGGGATTGACTCAAAATGAGCTATGTTCATGGTAATGAAGGAACATTGATGCTTTTTAAGAGTACAGTGGCACAGAGGAATAAACTAGATGAGGTTTGGTTACACTGACAATACGTGTTTGTAGGCTCAATTCATTGCTGGCTTTGGTTCTGTAAAGGAATTTGTTGACAATAAGAAAAATGCAGAATATTGCCAGCAATAGGTTTTAACATGCAGTACATGTAAGCTATTTGTGGTCTTTACAATGATAAGTTATATGCAATGTAGAACAGTTCTGTTTATTTGCCTTCATGTCAGTGTCCACCTTCAAATAGAACCAAGTCCTCCAAATCAAATGAACCAATCCATAGTTTGTCCATGTATGACACACAGAAGCAATGATATTGTCTGTGCCTTCCAAAGCTATAACAAATCACTGTGAAAAATAAACAAGTTTCATGATGTGTGAACATTGGGCAAGGTTTTGGTTTGGGTTAGGCTAAGTTTTGGGCAAGGTTGTGGTTTCGGTTTAAATAAGTACTTACGTAGTTAAGTTTATGGAACAAAAACGTGGCACCCAGGTAGCTTGGTAACTTGGTAGAGTTCTTGCTGCAGCGGCCATGGGTTTGATTCCAACCTGTGGCCATTTTCTGCATGTCATCCCTTGTCCTCCCTTTCCTGTCACTCTTCAGCTGTAACTATCAATCAAAGGCAATAAAAATCAATAAAAATATTTTTTCAAAAAACCCCAAAAATCTGAACTGTACTTCTGTAAAACAAGAAACAAACAGCGGTCTCTCATGTTGAAGTCTGATGGTTTGCTCGACCTCCTCCTTACACAGACATTGTTGCTCTATAATAATGTCACCTGACTTCCTCCTTTGCTCACATCATAAGTGCTACTGCCACTAGAGGGCTTTGTCACTTTAACTCAAAGACATGCTGTTTTGGGGCACTTGCTGAAACAACTAAAGCCATCACACTTCTTGAGAGCACAGTTTCTGCAACTATACTGCACATTTGCTGTTCCTGTGAAAATCCCTCCCCCTCTATCTCTCTCTCCCCCCACCCCCTTTTAGACTAATAGCCAGCAGCCTATAAATGGCTCTGCCTTTACAATGAGATACAACCTTAGTGCTATAGGGTATGTGAGTACAGATAAGGAGAGAGAGAAAAGGAGAGATACTGAGAGTAAGGGAAAGTGGAAGATAGAGAGAGAGCTGAAGGAGGTGAAGTGAAGGAAGAACAGAGGCTGGTAGAAATAGATCAAGTGTAGCCTGCTGTACAATAGGACAAACCCTAATGGGCTACAGGAAGGGGGAAGGGAGTGAAGGGGGGAGTGATAAATCAAAAGGTGTACATCCAAGAACAACCAGCAATATAAACAAAAGCACATTATATTGTCAGGAAAACTACAGTCTTGATCCTACTTAAGATTACCATCAGACTAAATTGGATGGTTCATCAGTGATTTCGAATTTCTGTCCCTCCATATAAACAATTGATGCAACGTGTTTAGGCACACTAGTTCCAGTGCAACCCCATCCCCGGTGCAGCCCTGTATCCCTAGGAATTACATTTGTATAGGATGATTCCACACCTCACGATTTATGTGCCATTTTCAGTTTAAAGCAGTGTTTTTGTAGCAAGGCAAAAAAATCAGGCTGTGTTCAGAACAGCTTTAGCCCTGCATGAAAAAACACAGTGTCATCATTTATGTGAATGAGGCCAGTCCGCCCCTGTGTTGCTTTAATGCAGATTTCTGTCTGAACGCCCTCTAAGGGTGTGCAGTTTGGGGTGGCAACTGACTTGTGGTAGAGTTTCCTTCCTAACACAGACTTGGGTTTTTTTTATTAATAGTAACTGATTTCCATTAACCTGTCCCACATCTTTTAGTTGGCTGATCATACCCTAACCATGGTTTATTTGCCTTAATCACAATCTTTCCCTAAACTTAACCATAGAACACTGTGCAGATATTGTAGAAAACAAGGATTTAAAAAAATATTGGCAGTGGTCATAAAAAACTGTCCTCCAACCTAAATGACAAAACAGGTTGTTTGTCATTCTCTTCTGAAAGGATCAAACTACTCGGTTAAAAGAGTTCTCCACAGAAACATTGTCAAACTCACAATAGACTGTTAAAAAAGTATCAAATTCCATACATTCTTCTTCCTTGTTAAAATGTACTGACTACTGTACATTAGCCACAATGTAACTTGCCTGCCGACAGTTTGTTGGAGATTCAGGCGCATTATGCCAGTAGCACCTAATGTAGCCTGGAGCTACTAGAGTCAAGCAGAGATGAGGAGAGAGCTAAAGAGGTCTGGTAAGCTCACTTCTTTCAACTCGTCTCACTTCCTCTGGAGCCAAAAACAGCTCTATACTAAATATCTAACTAAAAATAACTTTTTTTTTACATAATATATTAGTATTCCCCAAGACCTGTAAACCCGATGTGTAAACTCTGAAGACTTTCCCTTTTAACATCCAATCTTTTGTGTCAATAGTGATGGGCTGTGGTTCACATGCTTTGTTGACACATCAACCAACTCCCACCGCCTTATGAAGTCCTTGGGTGCTATAACAACGTCACACAACTTCTGCCGTTGTTCCTGATTTGACAAAACTCAGTATTCACATGGCCACGAGAAATCAAGAAAACATATGTTGTTGGTGTGATGTGTTTTCTGGTGCATTGCATCATAAATTTAGTGTTATTTAGAATTAGTTTTTATTGTTTTTCTTTTGTAAACAGTATTTAAATAAAGCCATACAAGTAAAGTAGATTAATTTTGAGCAGAATAAAGAATAACGAGGAAGCTGGAAGATGGAACGAGCAAAGATTTCATAGAAGAATTACACAGGGAGGGCATTTGATGTACAGATGGAGCCTAATTTACACCAAAGAGAGAGAGAGAGGGATAATGAGCTAGAGTGCACAGATAAAGGGAGGAAAAACACAAAATAAAAAGAGAACTCAAGGAATGTGGTAAGATTATGAGGTGAGAAATGGCGAGAGAAAGAGAAGAGGGTGATGGAGAGTATTGATATCCAGATGGCCAAAGAAAAAGGAGTTAGAAAGGAGTGATAGCAAAGCAGAGAGAGAGCGAGAGAGAGAGAGAGAGAGAGGGAGAGAACCTTGGATCTATGGCACATATGGAGCACCATTCCCTCGCTGCATCACATGTTCACTTTACATCTGACTCAACTCACGCACACGTTTGCAGGCCTATTTGTCACATATAGGCGATGGTGTGTATTTGTATACATTTGTGTGAATGTGTGTGTTATGCATGACTACTTCACTGTTTTGTGTATATGATCAGTGACTATGAAGAGCTGCTCGATGACTTACTTATTAATTTATTCCCTATACACACTTATCAAGCTGTGTGTAAGAGAGAGAGTGTAGGAGAGTGTGAATATGGGAGTATGCTGGAGAGAGATAAAGAGTGTGTGAACATACAGTTTGTGGTTGTATCTTTTTCTTTCTCTAACATGCTGCACACTTGAGACCAATTTTCACTTTCCAGGGAGGTTTGCATGTAGGACGTGTGTGTGTGTTTTGTGTGTGTGTGTGTGTGTGTGTGTGTGTGTGTGTGTGTGCGTGTGTTTAAGTGTGACTTTGTTTTTTCACCTCCTGCAGAAAAGCAGCAGCCTGTCACTGCTGTGTTCAGTGTGAATGTACAGGGCAACTGAGTTTGTTATCGAGGCTTTTTGCTGACAGTCCTGTCAAGAGTGACGTGATTTTTTTCCCCTCACATCAGCAGAGGAACAAACGCTGATACAATTCAGTTTCTGATGTGCTGAGTGGGCTGATTACGGGCCGTCTTTTAGCCTTTTGTTGTTGAAATCGATGGTGAGGATGAAAATCATTGGGTGTGAAGCTTATAGATGTAGGCTGACCAACATTTCAATTTGAACAGATGCATTGTTGGCAATGTACAGTTAATACCACAGCTGTGAGTCTGTTTATTTTTATCTAACATCCAAACTAACTTACACCATCACCAATACCTCTAAAATTGAAAACACAGGGCTGGAACTTCACTGTCAAATTGATCAACAGGTCTTTTGATACAAGGACACACACAACCCCCCCCCCCCCACACACACACATAGTTGATGCCTGCGGCTGGATAAGAGGTTGAATTGGCACTGAGACTATACTGTGCAGTAAATGTGGCCATAACCAAATAAAATGAGCTAAAGGAAGCTGAAAAGCTCTGTAGAGCTGCAGAGTTGGGTGATAACACAAGCATATTACACATTGATTTCATTCAGTATCGATATTTTTTTATATTTTGAATGTCAGTATTATTTGTAAGAGCAGCAGGAAAAAAAGCCAAAGTTTTCAATTTTTAATATCCACATTTTAAGAGAGTTAATGAGCTCAATCAATCCACAGAGGACATGTGACACTAAGTGACAGCTTAAGCAAAAACAAAATTTGAATATTCTGTTTACTTCCTCTCGGGGGAAAGATCTGTGACTTGCAGTAAACAGCTGGATTCCACTGGTGGCTACATATTGTACCTAAAATAACTTTGGACCCTGAAGCACTGAGTTGCACTCAAGACTGCGGACTTTGCCTTTTATCTTTTTAGCAGTCAGCTTGTTTGTTTTTGGAAGGTTAAGTTACATAATAGATAAGATACTGTATGTTTATTGTTGGGGTTAAAAATGGTTTAATTTATTCAAGGGCAGTTGGACATCTGAGATCAAATTTCAGCTGATTTAAGGCCTCACAATTGTTTTTGGAGAAATCAAACCCCAGAAACAATTCAAGCAATATACAAACTAATACATACTAATTTGAATTTGGTCATTTCTTATATTAAAGGCTATACGTCAGAGCTTACATGAATGCACCAATACGGAAATATTTTTTTCATTTAAATAGGACTTTAAACACAACAGAGTTGATCCAAAGTGCTTTGCAGTGCCCAGAGAAACACAAAGAATTAGATGACAGGGAAATAAAAATGCTCTATATACATTATATGTGGCTGAAAATGGTCACAGAGACTCCTGCTGAGACAACAAATGAGAAATCAGAATCAGAAAAAAAACACAGCAGCAGGTTAGGTTCTGCCTTACTAAACTGTTTTTTGTCTCAAGCTGTCACTGACTTATGGAATTTCATCACTGTAAATTCTTTCTCTTTCAGTCATTCAGTGTGAAAGTTTACACCATATAGCTGCAAAACACTGGGCTGAGATTGTACATCCACTTTCTGACTCTTACCCAGAAGCTGAGAAGATTCTTAATCACCATCTTTAATCACATGAAGGTTCGCTGACCTCATCCTCATAATGACCTCCAAAAGTTATAATGGATGTGTTAGAGACCCATTGTGAACAAAAATGGAGGAGACTGCAATTCTATCTGGTGGTGCGTTAGTGTGTGAGCTTGAGAAGTGAGATCTTTACGGATTGTGTGTTTGTGAATGTGCGAGAGAGTGGGCGAGAGACAGACAGAGGCTCTCTATATATTTACACGCCCTGTTATCAGAAGGCCATGTTTGCGGCAGCCTCCAAGTACTAAATGTGTTTGGGTGGCTGCATCGGAAGATAAGATGGCAATAAGCACAATATCACTGCCCAAGACAGTATTAGTTTTCAGCAAATAGATGCTGTCGCCGGAGTTTATGAGCAAAACCCAGAAATAGATTGAAAAGAAACGATACGGCTACCTGAGCAGGATGAGGGGTGAAATCTGTGGAATCACAGGGAAGACACTGGCGGATAATGGATTATCTGTCGGATTCTTTAACCAGAAGATCGAAAAAACAGACAAAACTGCAATTGCAAAGTGAATGCAAAGTGAGTCCTGGTGTACGTAGACAGAGCGGGTGAACATTACAAACTATTCCTGCCTATTTCCTGCCTTTACTATATCCTATATGACAAACCTGAAGCCAGGCATGAGAACGGAGAGAGACTGAAGCAGCATATTTAGCTAGGATGGTTCCAGACCAGGGGTAGAAGCAGATGCTGTAAATATTTGGGGCTTAACCCAAACCCTACAGCAGCTGTAAACAAGTCACCATTACTGCCGTGGCTGCTCAATACAATATACACGTGTTTGAATGCAAGCTGTTTTAAGAAGTGTACAATTTTCTACTTTTCCCTTTCCCCCCTTTCTATGTAACCTTTTTTACATCGGTATTGGGAAGAACCTGTGCAGTTACCAGCTGCTCCAACAGTAGTGACAAACTTCGACTTTGGAAAATTACCTGAATGTCAAACACAAAAGCGTCAGACCATACACTTTTCATGTATTCATGTTGGTAAGGGCAAAACAAAAAGAACCCATAATAGCAAACAATTTTTTTGATACTGCATAATAAGAAAGACAAAACATGTCCGCGTGTTCTTCTACACTGTAAATGAATAAATATAGAACAAATAAGAACTCTTTTGTTAGCGAACCAGTTTGCTTCTATTTGGTGTTTAATACTCAAAAGTCTTGGGGTGGAATATCACTTTGAAACATGGTTCATGGCTCACAATGTTACAAAATTCAATTAATGGACAGAGGAGGAAAAAAAAATGTTGCACAGCATTTTAGCTATGAATTTGAATCTATGAAACTTTTGTAGCTCATATCCGAGACGTGTTGGAGCTTGTCACACCCTTGAAATCTCTGCGAATGAAGGATCAAAAGTCCAGATTATGGAGGCTTCCTGGTTTTGGCTGTCAGTCCCTTTTCCAGGGCTCAGTGAGGATTTGTAACAGACACCAGCCTAGTCGGTCCTGACCTCATGTAGTGAGCAAAATGCAGCACTGCCTGAAACACCTCAGCCAGAACTGAAAGTTTCCACAGTGATGCCAAGGTGGGGTATTCACACCTTAAACAGTATTAGTCCTGTGTCTACCACAGGGTCAAATAGGGCTTTCAAGGACTCAGACACTATTAGTCTCCACTATATACCAAATGGAGCTTACAAAACATTGCTCCTTTTTTATGTAAGGAAATAGTTTACTTACTTCCTGTTTCTCTCTTCGGGCCATTACACAACAGAGAAAATCTCTGCTAACCAGAGCTTACTGATTAGCCCTTCAAGGCCAGAAAAGGGCTATTCAAAGCTTAATCATCATTCATGTTCCTTAATAACCCCTCAAACCACATAATTAAGATTCTATCTACCCATCAGAGACCATTTGTTTGCTGAGCTATTGGCTAAAATAGACATATATTACTTTTGATGTGTCTGAAATTAGAGTTAGGATTTGAGATCATCAGTTCATAATCATCTTTTGATTATATAAAAGTATTTAAATGTACTTATTTTACATTTCTTAAATGAACATACAGATACTTGTTGTAAAAAACCTCCCAATAGGCACTGATTGAATATTTTGAAGTTGGCCCATGTAGAAGTAAAGAAGTAAAGCCATTGAAATGCTACAGACTACAACCTAGATGTCTTGAAAACTCTAACTTATTAACCAAACTTTACCGTCAGTGATACTTGACGTCTAGATACCTTTTGGCCTGTAAATCACCAATCTGTCATTGCCTATTGGACGTCAGGACTGTGTCCATATTAACAGAACACAGTTTGCTTAAATTTGCTGCCAAAGGGCGGCAGTGAGCACACTGAGACTAAAAAGTCTCTATTGTGTGTTGGCTTAACTGCTGCTGTGATTTCTTATCAATCGGTGGGATTGGGATCAAGTTTTTTTCTCTCTCATTCCAGCAGTCAGAGGATACAAGAGAAACATTAGACATGTTTTTCACTGTGCTAATTAGTGGGACTAGAATTAAGAGTTCTCCTGTTCATCAAAATACAGACTAAATGCACAAAGGGACACTTTTAGAAGTTGAGTTGGCAAAGTGACAAAAATGTATTTTCATGCTACAGACAGAGCTGAGGTTTGCCTTATAATGGAGCTTTGTATTAGTCATTTTTGGAAGGCATTTAGAATGATATAATAATATAATAATATTATTATATAATAATAATTAAGTGTAGTTTTACATAAATTTGCACTCTCCCTGGACAAATGTCACAACTATTGGTGTCACACGGAGCGTTTCCGTGTCATGTGATCTAACTGCGGGTTGAGAGGTCTGCTCATCCTGCCAAGAAAACCTTTCTGGGCGAAGCTCTGGTATTAACAAATTGATCAGCGCTGTGACCTGACGCACCGTGAACATCTGCAGGGTCAACAACCCAACTCCACAGCTCCTCTGTCTCTGCCAGAAAGCAACACGACAAGGGACGATTAATAAACCAGCTCTGGTCAGGGTAAATTCTCCAGACACTGAGACTGACATACATAAGCCTGCCCTGACATTTACCTGGCTACAGGTGCTCAGTCTACCTTTGGCTTGGATTTGCCATGAGGAACAATGCAGGCTTGGATTGAAGAGGCTTAATCCATGTAAACCTGCCATAGACAACTATTAACAAATAAGCCAACAGTAAGCATTGAGCTATTTTACCACAACGGGTACAGGAATGATTGCTCTGCACAGAGCAGAAATATATAACAATACAATCAGTGCACAATGACAGATTCAAGAGAGAAACTGTCCTCAGTATATCTGGTTGTGTCTGTTTTGTAGGTCAGGTAATACGTCTGCCAGACGACACTGTTTGTGTCTGAACCAGGACGTCTGGCCTCCACTTCACCCCTGTGTTGTAAAGAGCACACTCATACATAAGTATGGGGCGGCTCTGTGACTCAAAGCTAGAGCAGGTTGTCCTCTAATTGGAAGGACGGCAGTTCGATCCGCGTGTCAAAATGTCCTTGGGCATGATACTGAACCCCAGAAGGCTGTGCCATTGGTGTGTGTGTGTGTGTGTGTGTGTGTGTGTGTGTGTGTGTGTGTGTGTGTGTGTGTGTGTGTTTGTGTGAATGAGTGAATAGTGTTGCACTTGCAATCATGGATGATTATGTTGAGTGTCACACTTTTCGTAGCTTACCAGTTAATTTAAAGCAGGGATTTCAAACTGTCTAGTGGCCGTCTGCCTTTTTACGGTTCCCTAGTTGTTTCATATCAGTTTATGAAACAACAAACTCTCCATATACAATTATAACTATTTTGAAAAATGTATTTAGTTTGGCACAAATGTATGCAAAACCTCCAATTTGAGTTTGAGACCTCTGATTTAAAAGGGTGTGGCAGTTAATTTAAAAGTGATTCCTCACCACTGAATACAGTGGGTGTAGTGGTCACCCTGCGTGGAAAAAAAACACTTTCAACACTTGAATAGTTTAATTACTTTTGGCCACAGTTAATGTTTTTTGTCTAGATGCTGGTTTGAAGGCCTTTTGGCATTCACAGAAATAAAAATCCACTGCAAGCACTGAATACTTTGGTAGGAAATGATAATGAATACTGGCAAAAGATATCAACTTAAAATATCTGACTTCAAAAACTAATATATATTGATCCCTGAGGCAATTAATTCATTTACAGACTCCAGGGTGTTAGATTGTAATTTAGCTGATATGTGCCAGTCAGGAGAGTAAAAAAAATGTTCCATCAAGAAAAAGCCTTCAGTGCTGTTCTTTGCTCTTCTTTAAATAAAGAAATATTCTCACACACATTGTCACAGTGTTCAGGGGTTCAAATCCCACAGACTACAATATGGAGTGTGGACTGGTAGCTGGAGAGGTGCCAGTTTCACCTCCTGTGCACTGCCGAGGTGCCCTTGAGCAAGGCAACCTAACCCCAAGAAACTGCTCATGGGCGCCGCTAACGTGGCGAGCCCATCACTCCACCATCTTTCTCCCTGTTGCATGTCCACAAGTGCATGAAGTGTGTATTTCAGCCTGTGTGTGTGTGTGTGTGTGTTAGAATAAAAGAGAGTGAAAAGAAGAATTTCCCCAATAGGGGATTAATAAAGTATATATCTTATCTTATCTTATTGTTCCGTTACTTCTGTGGTTGGACATAGGCACATAGCTTTCTAGCAAGATGGATTCTTGCATGATTTTGTGATCTTCCAGCTGTTTCTGCAAAGTTACCATTAAGGTTTCAATTAAACTGCAATTAAAAAACAACATACATACAGGTAAACAAACAAATAAATAGTTGCACATGTTGAGATTTATTTATTGGAATATTCTTGGCAAAAAAAACATCAGGTATATTTTTTTATGACTTTTATTATATTTCCATACTGTGATGGTGCCTGTGGGTAAATGGCACCATACATTTGCTGTTTGTTTCGTTCAGCTGGGGATACATTTCCTCTGACTTTCATTTGTTTGTCAGAGAATATTATGCTGTGCTCTGCCATTTTCCCCCCGCTGCACTAGCGAAGGTCAAGCCGTGTTTTCTCATTATGTTGTCGCCACCTGACAGTAAATGTTACCTGTATTGATGCTGTGGCTGAATATGGTTTGTGTGCATGTACTGTATGTGTGTGCGTGTGTTTGTTAACGCCAAGAAGTACAGACACAGCACCACCTGGAACAAACTACAGCAGCACGCTGTTTGTGTTGTTTTCCCCCTGTATTGTGAAGCCTATTGATAAATGGGTGTTCTTTCATAGTCAATAAGTTTCAACCTTTCCTATTTGTTTGTTGCGGAGCATTAAACTGATTTACTGTTCTCTCCTGTATCCTTCACTGTGGTTTATAAAGATGGTAACAAAGAAACAAGGGCTGTTTTCCTTGCTGGAAGCCCAAAGAAACTACAAAACTCAGCACTCCACAGACCCTTAAAACAATCCTGCTCATAAACACCAACCTGTGATTCTAGATCAGTGGTTTTATGTGAGTAAAAGATGAAAACATACAGAGTTTCATGAAGTTTAAGCAAGATTTACTTTGTGTCTGTTCACTGACAAAGCCGAGAGTAGAGTGTCAGTTTTCTTCTGGATGCTACAGTTTAATTTTACACACATTTCTGCTCCTACAGTCATTTGGACTCAGTGGGGGGTTTGGCACAGTGAAAGACACTCAAATAGGATGTTTTTGTTATCAGCATGAAATGAAAAAATGGGATTTCTGAATTTAGGTCACTTTGCTTGATATGTTCAAAGGTTTGCGAGCAGTTTTCCAGCAGCTTCAAAAGGAGCTGCATCGTCTCTTCCTGTTATCGTGCCGACGTTGTCTGATTTTATACATGAATCCAGTAACGAACCAATCCTGTTCCAGTATGGGTAAACAAAAACTCTCAAACTCTCCACTTTTAGAAACATTTTAAATATGTCACCATAAGATAAAGATACAGCATGCTGTCAACAGTTGATTTTGACTTGGCTGGCAATATTCATTTTCATACACAATAAAGTAAGTAAATGGAGCTGAAAATACAGAGAGAGCTGGAGGAAGAGAGGGAATAGAAAAAAACAGAAGCAAGATGAGAGACTGGATTTCAGAGAGACGTGAGTTTCAGTTGGGAGTCGGTCCAATACAAAGTTTATTGTCTGTCACAAAAAGACAAAGATGTTTCGGTCTCTGAGCTGAAACAGTCTATATTTCTCCTCCTGAATGCAGCTCGTACCTGTCACCAATGTGTGTGTTATATCTTCCAGAAGCTGTGAATTACTTGTTTGATGGTATTTTCCGAAAATCTCTGTCTGCTACTGACTTACTCAAAGTTACTAAAGCTTCACTAATACACAATGTGTATTAGGTCTTCAAACCAAGAATTGTACTATTAGAATATTATTAAATTCAATAAGCCGTGCCTGATCTGAGAGTAGATTGCAGTAATCAGAGGTTAACAGTGTTATGCTGTTATTAACAGAAACATGTCATGGGGACCAGAAATAAAAACCTATTTCTTTTTGTACATGCACAGTGTATAGCTCGAGCACTTCCAAGACTTCAAAGGACATGAAACTTAATCAGCAGAAGAGAAGATGAGCAGCTGTAAATCTTTGATAAAAAGTCTAAGGCACAAGTCTGCGGACGTGCTCTGTTAACGGTGAGCTACAGCTAAATCCTACACTTTATTAAAACATTCAGCAGTTTAAAACAATTCACTATAATGAATTTAGCAGCCTTTGTTTCTGACTGGAACTTGCCACAGGTCTGATTCTGGCTGTGTCTTCACCATAGCAACAGTTGCTAAGGCTTTGGTACAGTTTAGATTCCTCATGATAAATCTATGGACAAAAAAAGATGTCTCTGAAACAAATCTGGAAGATTATAACTGATAATGATTTCTATATTAACAATGGCTACCTGTATGCAAAAGTGGTCACTTGTATACTTAAGTTCCCCTCATTTCTACTGAGCATTTTAGTGACCTTCAGCTCACACAGTAGTTTTGGTTTTGGTTCTCTGTCAGCATAATTTCCAGCAGGCAGCTGTTTTCAGCCAAAAAGTTCAAAGAGCCCACTGTGTGGTTTTAACTAGTGCTGTCAAACGATTAAAATATTTAATCGCGATTAATCGCATTAATGTCATAGTTAACTCGCAATTAAATCGCACATTTTTATCTATTCTAAATGTCCCTTGATTTCTTTTTGTCCCTTTATTTTTTCTCATTTTAATGCTCTTATTAACATGGAAAAGTGGATCGGCTTGATTTATGCAAATGTTATTTTTATTGAAAACAACATTAGCATATACTGTAGTGTTCAATTTCACACTAACATTCTCACTTGGAGCCAATAATCTCTCACACAATGTAACACTGTCCATCAATAAAAGGGTGAAAAAAGTACTTTGTCACACAAACAGCCCCTTCAACAGCCCTTTCTAACGGATCGAAACAGGGCGATACAAAATAAAATTACAAAGTGCACATGTAAGGTAAACCAGGACTCAGCCTATAGTGCAGTTAAACCATGGCTTAATACTTTTCTCAAGTTTTGCATAGCAGTCAGGCTACTGCTCTTTATTCACCAGAGGCTCAATCCAGCCTCTTATTTCAGAAAGAATGAACAGTAACAGTTACCAATAAAAGGTAAGCCTACTACTTCTTTGCTTTTAGCTAGTTACTCAAACAGACAAGCCTGTCGACATTTTCAGACAACAAGGAATCCATCCATTTCAGCGTCTCGCGCTCGCCATCCACTCAAAACGTAACGTCTGCTGCTCTTAAACAAGTGTGTGCGGCGTGCCTGTTGTTTTGTTTCCGGTCCAGCTAGATCCAGTGTGGTGGTGTAGTTTTTCTAACGTTACTAGTTGTTGCAACAGCATGTGAAAAAAAACTACAAAGTGTGCTAGGCGTTAATCTTGCAATAAAAAAATTGACGCTGTTAAAATGGGTTTGCGTTTACGCCGTTAATAACGTGTTAAACTGACAGCACTAGTTTTAACCAAAGGAATACATGGTGTTAAAAAATAAAGAGAGAAATGGAAAAAACACCCAGCTTGTAAGTGAAGGCCATGAATCAAACACAATAAAAATTACAAGTGACAAATGTGAGGCGTGTTTCTGCTGTGAAGTGAGCAGCTGTCTACAAGCCCTGCAGCACTACTTCACTTTTGGTACAACACCTCTATGTTTCTGAAGGCCTCGCTGAGCAGTCTGCCCGATTGTCTCTGATTCTGTTTGACAGTCTTGTATGACAGTTAATGAGCAGAATAAAGAGAGAAAGAGAGAGAGAGAGAGAGAGAGAGAGAGAGAGAGAGAGAGAGAGAGAGAGAGAGAGAGAGATAGGTAAATCCAGTAGGACATGTTGTGGCTCAGCAGTTCTGTTGGGTTTTGCCAAGGACAGGCTGCGTATCCTTGCCGTCACACAGCAACCTCGTAACTCCAGTCTCGCCCTCATTGATTGCATTCTCCCGGTATTGAGAAGTGACAGAGTCCTCTGTGTGCTCACTGAGTTTCATGACCTTCAGGCCTCCGCAGCCCAATTAGAAACCCAGGATCTTGTTTCAGACATGGTTGATGCATTAAATCCAACACATGATCAATGTTTCACCGCAGACTTTAACCAGCAACTTTGATTACAAGTGAAATTAGCTCAGTGCTAATTTGTGCTTTGCCAGCTGTGAGCCTCTTGGCTAGTAATGTAATAAAATCAAATCAGCAGTAAATACTTCACGTCCACAACCTAAAGCCTAATGGCACCATTTTCAGCCTGGCACAAATTTTTCCCATCTGTTTCTGTAGAGCAAGTTTTTTTTTCCTAATTTAATCTACCAGCCTGTTAGGACTGTACTGCAGCCATTCAGGCAACTAACTCCAGAAAAACACTTCAGTAGAATCATTCAGACGGAAAATGATAGAAAAACAGTGCCCAGGCTAAAAATGACCTGTGATGCTAATTTTACTGCTGCACCTCATCAAGACAGCTAAGATCAATTCATGAATAAGTAAAAATACAAAGACACAATTTTCCTTCCTTGTGACAAAATAAAACGTAACTCCACTTTTTCAGAGCTTCCTTCTGAACTCACTCAGTTGTCATAGGTGATTCCTGTTCAGTGACTTTGACTGCTCCCCAGTTGAAGAGGGTAACTAGTCTGGTGCCAGAGGAGTTTTCATTCGGGGTTTCCTACAAAAACACACTGTGTGTATTCCTGAAGCCAAAGGCGTTTTTAAAAAAAACTATTTTAAACCGTGTATTATGTTTATATTAAATAACTGCGGCCAAGTGTCAATCAGTGGTATAGCGGTAGGAATATGAATCATGCTATCCATGTGCTCTAGTGTGTGTAGAGGTGTTTTCGTGCGCGTACACAATACAAACAAAACAGGGACCTACTTGTAAAAACACTGCTCTATAGCACTGCTAGTAGTAAACTTCACAAGGTATCGCTAATCAATCAAATTAATGATCTGGAAAGTTTATTCTTGACCTTGAACATAGTAGTTTGACAAAATAATCTTAACCAAAGGTCCACTTATGCTCTTTTTACAAAACTTTCACTGCACAAACTTAAAAAGATCAAGAAATGTGGTGGTAAGCTCCCTTAACAGCTGGTAAGTGGAACTCTAGTTAACTTCAAAATTGTATTTCACTTCAAAGTGTTTGCGTCATATTGTAAGTTTCACACTCTCCTCTCGACCTGCTGTCCTTGTATCATGCTGAGTCAGTATTTAGTCATCGTGTTACTACATCAGTCAACATGTCTTCACGCAGTTATTATTCTGCTGTGTTCAGATTTACACACTCACAGCAAGAAGACACAGACACAGTTACAGACACAGTAAACAGAGAAACCCTCAAGGCCAAATCATAATAAAGATGCATGATAGGAACAATAGAGATAATGATGATTATTGTGGAGAAATAATTTTGCTAATTTTTTTTTTGCTGCAATCTGTGTCAGGAAATAGAAAGTGTTGAGTGAGGTAGTCTCTATTTATATCCCTCTGTCCCATTTACTGCCCATTCTGAGTCTGAGCAGCACAAATTAATCCTTTTATTACACACGCAGCATGAAATAGCCTGCTGCTGCTGCTGGTGAGAAAAAATATGGCTGGTTGGGGGAAATTATATTTAAAACTGAAGAGGGAAGAGAGAATAAGACAGAGATGTATAATGTTTTTTTCAGATGTAAAAAAACAAAAAACAAAATGCGTTCCCGGAAAGTGTAACCTTTAAAAAGTATTACAAAGAGGTAAAATTAAATTAAAAAAAGGAGGGTTGGGTTGCCATAGAAACAGCCAGCTTCCAGAGCATTCCAAAGTACTACATTAAAAATGACCTCCAGAGTTACTCTAAATTAAATTACATTAGTAATTATGATCAGTACATAATTAGTTAGAAGAAATTACTCCAAAAACTTAATCCAAAAAATTAATTCTCAATATCACCTGATTTTCTATTTCCTATCAACCTTTCTCAAAGATGCAGAGGGATGAACGTCATGGTTTGTTTTTTTTTTTTTTTTAGCATATATGGCGTTCCTTGTGTGTGATAGAGAACTAATTAGTATAGTTAGACATAGCTGAACCTTACATTTACTGTTCTAATCTCAAACCACTGGCTATTCTTTTTTGTAGCTCTATGAATAGCAATGTCAGTATATCAACAACTATTGGATGCGTTGCCATGAAATGTAGCGTCCCCAATACTTTGATTTATGACCAAATACCTGAAAAACTAATGAGCCTCAACTGTACTTGTGTTTGTTAGTTAACAAATGTTATCATGCTAACATACCACTGAACATAGTCTTAACATTGTCATGTGAGCATGCTTGCGTTAGCACTTAGCTTGAAGACACAAAGTGTGATATGACCACAAATTTAAAAGAGACAATAATTTGTTTAATAAAGTTGAAAATTAAGCTTCTGTAGTTCAATTTGCTGCATCACTTCTATATCAGCAAAGTATTTCCTGTTTCTACTGATATCTCCTTGATGTGAAAATGTACATTTTTCTTCCTATTTCTATTATAAACATGATATCATGGTCAGCTCAGAGTACCTTCTACTTTCACTGTCAGTGATTAAGAAAAGTCACAGGATGGCAGAAATGTCCTGGGGGATAAAACTACCCACTAAGAGACACTGGGCACTGGTTATATTTAGTTATACTGCAAACTCATAGGCACATACACACACAGTCAGTGATCAGTGGTTAGTCCTCGCCTGGGGGGTTTCATGTGAGGTGCTGTCCAGAAAATATGGGCTTCTTAAAGTAAAAACTGTATGGGAGTCTAGGAACATTTACCAGGTTATATTCCTTTAAACTGGTTTGTTGATTTATGTTTCAGTATTTTCTGTGTTCCTTATTAACATTGTGACTTTTGAGACCAATGGTTCCACCAACTATGGGGAACTACTTTTTTTAAAACTTTTTTTTTACTTGGACTCGGCCTTGAGTCAGTTGGAAAGTCACATATAAAAATGGTAATTGCTAGATTTTTGGTAACATTCACCAATATTGCCTTATGACCTTGGTTGATTAGTGATTAGTTATAGTTTTGAAATAGTTACAGAGATCAGATGTCAAGCTGAAATTGTCAGTTCAAATTATCCAGCCAATTTTTCTCTCTGTATAATCACACCCTTAGAAAAAGGAATTTTTGTCATATTCATCTATAATTTGTTTGGCCTTTGGAGTTAGTTTTTCTTTTCTAGTTTGAGCTTTTCTGTCTTTGTTAAGGTATAAAGAGTTTTGCTGTGAAGCTTTGAGGAGATCAAACCTTCACCGTTCTTCCACTCAGGTGCGTCTCTGATTTTGTGGGTTGAAAATAAGTTATTCCTGCTTTTTTCTCACTTACCCACAATACAGTGCTGCCTTTGTTTTTGTTGATCCCCTCGTGGGCCTGTTGGTTGACTTAATGAGAGTAATTATGAAATGACTCTTATTAAGGCTAAACAGGCTGCTCTGTAAACAAAGATCATAGAGGGAGAGAGAGGAGAGGAGAGACTGGGCAAAGGGCACAAACAGTAAAGGGATTAAGGAGAAAGTAGGGTTTGTTCAACATGGGGAAATGAGAGTGAAAGAGAAAGAGAGGTGTAGAGAAAAAAATAGTGGGCCGTACATTCATACACACTCATATATAAGAGAGGTTTTATTGGCAAATATTGTTCTTGTGTCTCGATGTTTAGTAGTTTTGTCTTCCTGTTTCCTACTGATAAAATACATCAATCTGAGCTGGAGTTGAATTGAAAGGAAGAGTTTATTAAAGATTCCACCAGTCAGTAATAAAGGGCCAGTGTGTAACATGTAGGAGGATCTATTGGCAGAAATAAAATACACTGGCTCCAAATAGGGCCTTTGGTGTTTTTTCGCCAGTTTCACGGCCACCACAGTTTCTCCTACATGCTTGGAAGGCAAGTAGTATTCAGTTTTTTGCAATGTGCAACTTCACTGCTAGATCCCACTAAATCCTACACACTGGTCCTTTAAGTCATTAGTGGACGCCAAAGAGAAACGACCAACTGACTTCTAGTCTTTAACACACACATTTTTGTTGCTCTATATTTGTGAACTAAACATACATGTTTTTTTTCTTTTTTAGGCTTTCATAAATGATGCTATATTTTTGTTTGATAATTGCATATTGGAACTGCTGTGAACCTCGTTTATATGCCATGTCATATGCTATGTGAAGGTTGTTGTTATTATGTTTTGAGGACCCTCATTGACCAAATGCTTTCCCCAGGCACTAAACCTAACCATGAATACACCCCTCCCCCCGTTAGTTCTAACTTTGGGTCCCTGTGTCAATTGTTCCGTTATCTCTTATTAAATGCCAAGGCCAGAGCAATTTACATTTTATAATTTCATTCATTTTGTTGTGTTTTTTTTTTTATCTTCCCGTAAAATGTTACAATGATGACTCATCTTCTCAATGCATATATTTCCATGTATATTTCACTTTCAGCGTCTATTCAGTTCAAACTGACAGCAAAATGGTTGCCTGTTTATTTCTTTTTCATGCATCTCCACACTTTCTTATTCCTCTGTGTTTACACTTGCATGGTCCATCCTCTCTGTTCATTTTTCTCTCTCTCCCGTTTAATGCATTTGTTTGCCTCTCCTCCCGAAGCGACACACAACTGATAGGAATTTCAATTAAAGTGCAGAGGAGATGTCGAGGGGGGTTTCAAAAAGTTCAGTCTGCAGTGAGTGGGAAAGTACCTCAATCCCCCGCTGATGCTCTGGACTCTTCTAAATGCAGAACATGTAGCGTGTTAAAAAGTATTCTCTACGTTTGATATGTACTGTTTCATTTTCACATTTAATTTTGATGTCCTACTTCTATTAGGCATCATAGATGACAGATTACACAGATCTAAGTGTATAAGGGACTAACATCTGTCCTGACATAAACATAGTTACCTCAAATACTGATGAAGTAGATGTTGCTTCATTATGTCCTAGAGTCGGACTGAATTCAGCGAGAAAGTACAGCAGGAGGGGAATCACCTTGATATGGATTTCCATTTGTGTGTGTGTGTGTGTGTGTGTGTGTGTGTGTGTGTGTGTATACATATGTATAAATGTGGGGCTGTGAGGATGTAAGGAGAGAGAAAGAAATAGAGAGTGAGGGATATGTTTCCAAGTGTGGAGCAGCATGCTAAGCAGGGTAATTCTCTGAGACCTTCCCTCTCTCTTTCCCTCTCTCCTACATCTCACTACTTTTCCCTTTGATCATTTTCACACCACCCTCCATTTGTCAGAATTTGGCTTCTTTCATTTCAGTGTCTGAGCCGACCAAGGCGGCGCCTGTAGTCAGTCAGCCAACCCGGTACTGAGACAGCCAGTCAGGTAGACAGGTAGGTTCACTCAGACAGGCAGCCAGTCATTAAGGGAAAGTACTCATCCAGCCTCTACTGTAAATCATCAGTCAGTAACTTGGCTTCAGTAGGCTATAGGTTAATCAGTCACAGGCTTAGGACGGTCAGTTAGAAACTCATCAGTTCAGTGTACTCAGTTGGTCAGATAATTGATCAGCTGCCCTGATAGCCTATTTGTCAGTTAAAGGAACAGTTGGACATTTTGGGAAACACATTTGTTTGCCATCTTACCCATCCCAGTTTATCTCTTTCATAGTCCAGTACAGAGATAGGTCTGGTATAAGTTTAGCTTAGCCAAGCACAAAAACTGGAAACAAAGGGAAGGTCCATCTAATGTGAAAACCTACCAAACTGTCACCTTTTGTTTTCTATGAAAGACGGTGTCTTATCTCATAATGGCCTACAGCACTATTTAAACCGTCTCCCAGAAATTATGTTTGTATATGTCTACTAGCCTACAGCCTTTCCTGGCAATAATTTTCATTACATTTATGTACTGCTTGTAAGTTGCTGTTGCAAATTATATAAAAGTAATAAAGACGAGTTGCCTATTTGCCAACGCCTCGAGTACTTGTTCTATCTCATGTATATGGCACCTCCAGTGTATGATACAGTATGTGTGTGAAATGATGAACTTGTTTATGGAGACCTTATTCTAGAACAGAAATAGTAATTATATTACAATATCTAACACAACATATATAGAAATATAAAATGTTTATAATATTAAATAATAATAATTAAATTTATAGAGCACTTTTCAAGAAACTCAAAGATACTTCACATGAGTTAAAATCTAAGCACATAGGTATATACATATAAGTAAAAATACAAAATAGTAATAGAAATATAATAAGAGACTAAGTATGTACCTTTACAATACAATATATACAATATATGACAATATAGACAGAAGTAAATGTATGCCACAGTATGTGACCGACAGAAATGAAATGAGTAATAGTAGTGAGTTTTAAAGATTGCAGTATTACATAAGTTACAACGTATTACAAAGAATGACGTAATAAGCCAGTGTATTTCACACTGACCCGAGTTTTGCACCTTAATCCGATTATTGCACATTAACCAGAGAACATTTCAAGCGCCAGTTAAATGACTAATGACTCTGAGTGTCTGACACTTTGAGGGAGGAGTTGTAGAGTTTGATGGCCACAGGCAGGAATGACTTCCTGTGGTGGTCTGTGGTGCATCTCGGTGGTCTTGCATGTAGCTTGGACAGCACCCTTCCCTCTGACACTGCTGTCAAAAAGGCCAGCTCCACCCCCCCAAAATGTCACTGGCCTTGTAGATCAGTTTGTTGAGTCTGTTAGCGTCCGCTACCCCCACCCTGCTGCCCCAGCAGACAACAGCAAACACGATGGCACTGGCCACCACAGACTCATAACACATCCTCAGCATTGTCCGGCAGATGTTGAAGCACCTCAGCCTGCTCAGAAAATAGAGACGGCACTGGCCCTTCCTGTAGAGGGCTTGAGTGTTGTTAGCCCAGTCCAGTTTATTGTCGATGTGAACTGCAAAGTACTTGTAGTCCGCTATAGTGTCTACACTTATCCCCTGGATAGAAACAGGGATAATTTATTCAGTCATTTATCAAGGCAGACACAAGCAGTTACACTTTAGATAGTCTTTTTAGCTAGTTACGTTGTAAGCTAGTCAGCTGCAAGGTGGTCAGTCAGACAATAAGTGAGTTAGCTTAGCTTAACTGTCAAGTGACCAGTCTGTCAGCATTTCATAGAGTCAGCTGTAATGCTAGTTACTCAGTCTAGTTAGCTATACTAGTTAGCCCATTTAGCCAATGGATACTAACTAACTAAGCTATAGCTGAGTCATTCTGCTAGCACCAACTTGGCCAATCAGACAGTAGACAGCCATTCAAGATCAGTCAAATACAGCATACTAAGCCCATTAACCAGCAGGTTAGTGAGTCATGTAGGCAGCTAGTTAGATGGTCAGAGAGACAGTATGCTAACAAGTAATTCTGTCAGACAGGCAGCCAGA
Organism: Dicentrarchus labrax; assembly: GCF_905237075.1. NCBI lineage: Eukaryota > Metazoa > Chordata > Actinopteri > Moronidae > Dicentrarchus > Dicentrarchus labrax. The sequence continues at coordinate 21,111,817 of NW_026136715.1, forward strand.
CAGTCAGTCAGTCAGACAGACAGATATCATTTTCAAAATCCAATTTCTGTTTTAGCATCTTCTTTTTTGGGGACTTGATTTGACTGGGAGGAGAGTTGATGAGGCATTATACATCTCAATCAGTGTCTGCTGCTGCGTGTCTGTCTGTCTGTCTGTGTGTGTGTGTGTGTGTGTGTGTGATAGAGAGAGAGAGAGAGAGAGAGAGAGAGAGAGAGAGAGAGATAGAGAAAGGAGGTTGTTCATGTGCCTAAATTTGTATATAGTCCTACTGTATGTGATTGCAAGCTCTAGGCATATGTGCATACAGCTGTGTGTGTGTGTGTGTGTGTGTGTTTGTATGGCTCATAATGAACAGCCTGTTACGCACTGGGGAGTTGATGACATCTCTAACTGCTGAAAACACTGAGCCCGTTCTCACAGTGAGGTAAACGTACGCAGGTGTGTGTGTGTGGGTTACTGTAATTTTATCACACTGTTCATGTGGAACAGCACATCTGCTGGAGACAGATTTAGCACAGAGAGGAACATATAGTACATGCATACATGACAATAGCCAGGGCACACACAAACAGTGTACACACTCTGCATAAATGTAAATATCAATAAAAGCAATGCACAAACACTGTCTACATTCTGCATATCTGCATATAGATAGATAGATAGATAGATAGATAGATAGATAGATAGATAGATAGATAGATAGATAGATAGATAGATAGATAGATAGATACTTTATTTATCCTGAGGGAAATTCAAGTATCCAGTGTACAACACATACATACATTAAACCTATATTAAAATGAAATAAAAATTAAAATAAAATTGACTTATAACACAGTAGCCTCAGTAAACAGTGCAAAACAGTAAACAGTACAGATGGAGTGCAAATGGAAGTAAACAGTGCAAATAGAGAAATTGTCCTATTGTCTATTGTCCTCCCTGCCTTGACGAGGAGCTGTTGTACACTCTGATGGCCAGGGGGACGAAAGAGTTGAGAGTAGTCATCATTTATAGCGGCCATCTGCTGATAATGCATCAGAAGGTTAGAAAGATATGGGCTAAAGACATAAATAGATGGAGAAGTTTAATAGACGTCTGGCTGACAGAGAGTATCACTACTGCAGAAAACAGTAAGTGTGCGTGTTCGTGGAGGTGTGTGTGTACACGTGCACGAGCGCAGACAGGCACCTGGGTATCGGAGAATACAGTTAGTGCTCTAAGTGTTGGTCTCCAGTCTCTCTGGCTCTAAATCAAACAGCAACCATCAAGCACCTGGTGTGATGGGCCTACACAGCATCACACTGAATGAGATTTAAATGAGAAATTTTATTGTGGCTGTGGTGGCACTGAAGGCATTTTCTCTCCTTGCAAAACCCCTATTCTGTTCTACTCTAATCTATTCTTTATTTGCGCTTAAAGCCATTTAGAGAGAGTAGGTGTCAGTTTTTGGGAGGAAATTTCATAATTTAGCCATTTAAATCCAGGTCCGTGTTTGTGGCCTTTACTCAGCGCCATGTGGGATCATTACAGAGTCATTTGCGGCAAAGCCTCTTACACTGCACTGTCTTACATAAACTGCCACAGACAGTGTGTGTGTGGTTGTGTATGTTCTGAAGTAGATGTGAATTTTTGTATGCATAAATATGTACTCTATACATGGGGGTAGACGCATGCCTCCAGGTAGTGTGTGTTGGTGTAAATGTGTTGCAGTGCATAGCACAGCTCACAGATTACATAACAACTTGGTCTTTTCAAGTGCTTACATACAGTAATAATCCATAGCAGAATACTCTTGCAAGTTGATTTAGCTTTATTTCTTTTGGCCTTTTTTCTTCTCAGTTCATCATCTGATGGATACTATCATCCAAAGCTTTCCCTACTTTTTAGCCAGAATTTGAGATCTTAAATATGGTTAAGCTCCAAACTGTTTCATATACCATAAATAGGGCTGTAACAGCAACATCAAAGCTACATCTTGTCTTTTGTAAGGGTGGGTCAATCTTAGATCTTCTTCCTCCTCTGTTTTTCCATTTAAAAACACATTCCTGTGCCACTGCATTATCATCACCAACTGTAAAAGAAGAGATTATGTACTGTTGTGCTTGAGTGTGTGGAACAGACACAGCTGTTATATAATGTTAGCTTAAGCAAGATGAATCAAACACCAAACTGACATGCCTGATCTCACAGTATCTCTGTAACATTTAATATGTTGTCGTACTGATATTTGGTGTTCAGTGTTTTTACTTGATTAAGCTTGTCAGGTAGTTGGTTTGACTTATTAATTGGTCATTTTTATTGTATTTTCTACCATTAAAGTACATTTTACAGTTCTTAATTAAAAAAGAAGCTGTATTGAGAGTGGTATCAAACATCCCTGCGAGGAGAGAAAGTAGGAGGGCATTATCACCTTGTACATGACAGATTAGATGTGTCAAATTGTGCCACAGAGAACCCAGATAATACATTTTCACTCCAACAAGAGCCTGATTTAATTTATTATTTCCTCTTTGATGGTGTAAATCGAAAAATAACCTGTTGCAGTCTATGGTTTGATTTAAAAAAGAAATTTCAAGCCCTGCAGCTCCACAATAACATCCTCTGAATGACAAGCTCCTTTTTCTTCTCTTCCTCTATATTTTGAATGTATGGCAAAACACCAGAAAACACATGGTGTGGTGTAATACACTGTATACTTACTCTGTCTTGTTACACAGAAAATAGCCCGCTGAGCTGCCCACTCACTCCTTAAAACAGTGAAAGGCACAAGTGAGAATATGTGTGTGTGTGTGTGTGGGCATGTGTGTATTTTCTTTGTCAACTTCCACTGCTCCTCATTCCCAATTCCATAAATCTAGTTTTCCTGTTATAATTGCCTGCTGCAGGGGCCCAGTTTCCCTATGGGAATCAATAAAGCCTTATTTCTCACTCAAAATATGTGCATACATTGCTTCCACTTGTGCATGTATTCAGTATATGTTTGCATGCACCCAATAGACCTGGTGCCCATAGTAACAGATATTAGCAGGGTGTGTTGTGTTGAATCATCTGTTAGAGGAGCGAGGAGGAGAAAAGAGCACCGGCTGCCAAGTCTATCAGCTCTCTGGGCCGGGTGAAACCAGTAAACGGTGATGACAGGCTGCCTCCACATGTTTTAATCATGTATGTATTTAACTGGTAGGACTACCTGAAAGATACTTACACGAGCTACATTGCTTTATAACATCACTAACATGACAAATAATCACCAAAAGGAAATACAAGAGGAAATATTCATGTGACCACAGAGTGAAGAACTGAGGAAAAGAGGTAAGAACAGTCTGAGTGAGCAGAGATATGATTCAGAAAGTGACCTCCTGATGAATTTGTTCAGATGGTGAGTTTCCTGCCTGAGCTGAGGAGTGACTCCGCTGTGGTAAGGTTACTGAAGGTTAGCAGAGACTCAGTCCCGCAACCAGCTGACGGTAGGGAAGAGAATACAGTATATGAGCCACTGTGGAATAGCAGGAATGAATCTAATTTGTGGTGAAATCAAAGAGCCACACTTTTCCTGCCTAAAAATGTTAAACCCAGAGGAAAGTTGTGGTAGCTAATGTCACAGCCTAGCACAATGCTACCTAGCAACATGCTACACAAATGGTTAATTAGTCAAAGTTGACCCTCCGAGTTCAACCTAAGGGGGGGGGGGGGGGGGGGGGGGGAACCGGGGGGAGGAAAAAAACCCAAAAAAAAAAAAACCCTTTTTTTGGTTAGGGGGGGAAAGAGTAAAATTTTGTAATTTAAAAAAAAAACCAAAAAAAAAAAAAAAAAAAAAATTTTTAAAATAAAAAAATTAAAATAAAAAAACAAAAAAAAAACGGAAAACCACAGGGCTCCTACATTTTTTTTAAAATAAAAAAAAAAAAAAAAAAAAAAAAAAAAAAAAAATTTTAAAAAAAAAAAAAAAAAAAAAAAAAAATATTTTTCTTCCCTTTCCACCCCCCCGCCGGGAAAAAAAAAAAAAAAATTAAAATTTTAAAAGGTTTTTATTAAAAAAAAAAAAAAAAAAACAAAAAAAACAAAAAAAAAAAGATAAATAAATTTTAAATTAAAAAAAAAAAAAAAAAAAAAAAAAAAAAAAAAAAATGGGGTTATAAAGGGGGGGGGGGGGTGTCTTCCCCCCCTCCATTGGCCGGCGGGGGGGAGGGAAAAGGGGGGGGGGGGAAAAGAAGTTTTTTTTTCCCTCCAAAAAAAATATTTTGTTGGGGGGGTTTTGGAGAAAAAACCCAACCCCCCCCCCCCTTCCTCCTTGAATAAAATTCCCCTCCCCCCCCCCGCGGAAGCGTCCAAAAAACATTTTTAACAAAAAATTTAAAAAAAAAAAAAAAAAAAAATATTTAAACAACCCTCATTAAATAAATAATATCCCCCAATACCACAAAAAAAAAAAAAAAAAAAAAATAATAAAAAAAAAATTTTTTTTTTTTGTTTTGGGGGTGGGGGGGGGGGGGGGGGGGGGGGGGGGGGTCTTCAGTGACGTGTTCTGAGCAATTTCTCCGGGGCTGCGTTGCGTTCGCAATTATTGGTTCTGCCCATACACTCTATGGTTCCTCTGCTCTTTATTTACGTTATTTGATCAAAATAATAGTGGTTGACAAATGAAACTTTTGACGAAAAATGTTACATACAGCACAGAATTTAAGACCCAGATATCAAAATTCAAGACTTTTTCAAGACTTTTTAAGGTATTATTTCCAAATTCATAAATTCAATGCTTTTGAGACTTTTTAAGACCCCGCGGGAACCCTGTAACTATCTGTTGTTGGCTAGCTAGGAGAGGAATGCTAAAATAAAAAAATAACTAATTAATTCAGATTAATGACCAAATCTGTGCTCCCGAAAAAATTAACAATTTGCATACGGTAACTCTCGAGAACTGAGGGACAGGGAATAAAGAAAGGGAAAAATGAGGAAACAGAGGTGACGAGGAGAGGACAGAAAATAATGGGAGGTGAAGTGCAGAGAAAGGAGGGAGAGAAGAGGAGGCAGATGGAAATAAATGGGCCGTACAAAAGCAATTCTGTCAACAGCCCTGAGTGGGAAGAAATGGAGGCAGAGGAGGAATAGAAGAGGAGGGGGAAATAGATGTTTAGTTTGGGTCCACCAATAACCTAAATAGACTTGTTTTGCTGCAGGTCTAGAGGAGGGATAAGGAATGTACCCGGCAAGGGGGAACAAGATCAGGTAAATCCTACCCAAACCTCTGTTTGCTCTGAGTATCAGCTGGAAGAGAAGGATACCAAAGCTAACATCAATAACAAGTGAAACCACCTCCTCTGGGAGTTTTCTGGGATTGCAGATGAATAACTACAGTCAGGCAGCCGACTGCAGTCCGCCCCCTCTCTCCTCCCACCTCAGCATGAGAATTTATCTAATCAACCATATTTTTAAAACTGGTTCACTGGTCAACCCATCAGCTACAGTATATGACATTCAATATATAATATATGAGCATTATCTCAAAGTGTTGTCATTTAAATGATAACTTAAGGTTTCCCTAAAGCAAAATTGTCATTTGTAAAATGATAGCCATCAAGTCTGCCATAGTTGTAGAGAATATGGCAAAATCTGCACCATATTACTCTGAGTATTACTGTGAGTGTTTGGAGGACATTTTTAAAAATCTCTACTTACATATACTTTTTTATTTTAATATTTCATTTTTAGCCTCATTTTAATGGAGTTTGAATGGATGCTGAACTAGTTTATTCTGATGACAGCTGAGTCTGAGACGTCCTATTACGGCCACCATAGTGAAGCCTCACTTAGAAATTATTTAAAGCAGTCAATGAAAAAGTCCCTCTGAGGTTAACAGTGCCTTACTGTGGAGACCTGGGTAAGACAATGTGACATGCTCACCCCAGGTATCTCTCTTCCTCCCGTCTCTATTCATCTGTCTTTGTCACTTACATATGATTGGCAGACAAGCTTTATCCCTCTCTCCCACAGTCAGACACTAAATTGAGGGTTATAATGGGAGTGGGTGAAATCACTTTGACTGAACAAGCATGTGTATTGGGTCATTAAAGGCTGGGTACGACAGTGATAAATGTCCCCAGTGCAACGCAGAGGCAAAGTGTGTAAACACAGAGAGAGAAGGACTGTTCCTATTATTTGGCTTGTCACCTACGTCAGCCTCAGTTTCTCGCAACAATTAGTGATGGTGTCCTCCTGAAAATGAAAACGAGTATCCCAGCTCTCTCATTGTTGGGTGTCTTCCTCTTATCTCCTACCCCCTCTATAGTTTTTACATTCTCCTTTCTATTCATTTTTTCCTTTCTCATATTCCTCTCTGTATTATAGTGTTGGCCTTAAGTATCCATCAGTAGTTACTGTCACAAGCATCATTTAGCTATTTACCACACTGAGAGATAAAGTTCCTAATCCATGTACCATATGTGCCTCACACGGTAAAAGCTTTGGTTATTAATACAGTTGTTTCTAGTTTCATTGTAGTTTCTCTCTGTGAAAGCGCTATTCTGTCCCCCAAAAGGGGATGCCGCCTTGGTACTAGGGGCATGATAACGTGCTGCTGATGCGAAATATAAAAAGAGTAACTACAGATAACGTTTCAACAAGGGTATTTGAGGAATAGATGAAATATGCTTGTCAGTGTTTGTTACAGATCTGACAAAATGGTGGATGTAACAATGTTATAGGAATCGTGCCGGTGGTGGTACAACACTCACCTGAAACTGGGTGTCGGTGGTAGAATATACAAACAGAATTGTTTTTTGGCAAAATATAGAGCCGATTTCACTCCGAGTGTACTGTAGCTCAAGTTCTTTTGCCTCTGTTTTTCTCTTTCTTCTTCCTTTCCCATCATCAGTTTCCCTGTCAGCTTTACGTCTCTTATGCCTTCTTCTTCAATGTCTCTGCTGGGTGAATCAGTCAAGCTTTGAGGTTTTTGTTGAGTCACCCCATTCCCCTCCAAACACACACACACACACACACACACACACACACACACACACACACACACACACACACACACACACACACGCTTTCAGCTATCGACGCACAGCATGACTCCTGTACTGCTGTGTGTGTTGTAGTGCTTGTGCACAGTGATTGCGTTTTGGATTCGTTTAGCCCTCTGTGTTGCTCTGAAAATGTGTACCGTACATTGGTGCAGACAGATTTAGTGTACAGTCAGTAAAATCAGTTCTCCTTGTTTGTTTCATAAACATCACTCTGGCCCTACAAAGCCAACTGTTATCCTTTAATATACTGTAGCTGCAGGTGAAGTTTTTCAACCAAAATGACTGATAACACTGTAATAAACGCTGAAGGAATTTGAGAAATATTTTTGAAGTCTGTGAGAAAATACAGCATTCGTACACGGATGAAGTTTCACGGTCTTTGATTTTAATCAAGGCTCTGACTATAGTGAAACTTGGAAAAATACTGCAAGATCAAATATGAAGTTTCTGCCAGTTCAGTAGTGAGAGAGCGTTTCTTTGTAGGTAGACTCTGTGTAAGAAGGACAAACAGGATCGCCTAAGGTTGACTTCCCTTTCGAGAGTGGAAATAAAAATGTTGAAAAGGAAAGAGATTCAACAAAGGAGAAAAGAAAACATTGCGGTAGCGAGGCCATGGTCAGTGCCAACTGAAAAGATAATGGAGAGTAAGCGATAGACAGGCAATAAAGAGAAGGACAACTGTGCAAAGAGAGGGGGATGTGATTGAGAAAAACAAAATGTTTGTAGAGACAAAGACTGCAATGGAGAAAAACAAATAGGAGAAAAAGTCACAGAGAGAGATTTTGTCATGGCCAGACTGTCCACAAGAAGAATTACTTTAAGTGAAAGGGGAAGCAGACTGGAACATTGTGACACAGGAGCTCAGTAAATCAACATTTCCAATTTTCTAACCATTTAAAGTTGGTAACACACCGAGCCTGGACTCAATCAGTCAATGCAGGCAATTGAATACAATAGTTTCTTGCCTACGCATCCTATTCCATCTTGGGATGCACGAGTATCATTACAGATATTTAACGGATAAACAAGGAACCTAAAACTGTAACAAACATTGTTGCATGATTTTAAAAAAAAGTCTGTCGACATGTACATGCCGAGATATTTCAGTTCCGAAAGTCACACCAGCAGTCAGAAGAATCAGGTTTTCCCTCTTCTTTTCCTCTCAAAGACAAGAACAGCATAGAAGGTTGTCTCATCTGGGCGTCATCTGATTACAGTTATCAAGTGTTATTTTTCTGTTTTAGTGGTGCAGTTAGCTTGGCAGCAGGGCCAAAAACATTTCCTGTATAGAGGTGGCAATGTTAACTCTCAATCACAGGGAAAATTGGGTACTGAGCTAGTTTCATCTGAGCCTGAAGATTGAAAGTAAAATAGTTTCAGCTGATGCTTCAGGGAAAAGTTTTGCCGTTATTATGCATGATTGAGTTTAGTTTCCTTTAAATGTAATGGTGTGTGTTGTAGAAGTTGCAGAAGTACTATTACATACACAAATTTAAGTAAGTTTAAATCATGATTCAGATTGGAATCAGATTTTATGTTGCATTGAATATTTGCAGGTTGTGTCAGTGACTATGTTTATTCACAGTCATTTTCCAGTATTTTTAGATATTTTGAATTATTCCGAATGTAGCATTTTCTGATTAAGACGTGGGACATGCCAATATTATTATTATTTTTTTTTCTGAGCGTGTATTAGCAAGAATCTGATATGATACACCTCACGATACAAAGGTTAGGATTCAATATATTGTGATATATTGCGCTACTGTAAGCAAGGTCATATATTGGGATTTTTTTTCTTTGAATCTAATTTTAGGAAATCTTATTTATGCAACCAGAACAGAGGGATCTGCCTCTGTATATATCACAGTGCCAGCTGTTTAATTTTTCCATTATGTTAATCAGAATATCCGAAGCTGCTTGTAAACGAGAATATTATATGGAATATTAATTTTCATTAGCCATCTAAACAGATTACTAGGAATATTGTCTTTTTCAGAATAACTAGAATATTTTGTGCATGTTCATGTAGTCACTATTCTCAAAACTAAGATTTAAAATATTCCTAGCAGACAAACATGCACAATGATTGTGTATGAATTTACAGCAACAGGTTTCATACGTTCTAAATCTAAAAGGGAAAAAAAACAAAAACTGAAGTGCAGTCCACACACACATTTGTGTTTGTCACATTACTCCGTAAATAAGTAAAGTGCAAAAAAAGAGGAAATAACTTTGAAGAATGTTTCATTGTTAACATCAACTCTTTTAATAATTTAGAAGTGTCCTCAGGCTGAGTTTTGCACTGATTTACTTCCCTTCAGGTGTGTGTGTGTGTGTGTGTGTTTGTGTCCTGCCTGAGGTGTGCACTGAATGAATGTGTTCTGGGTGTGTATTATTTTCTGCCTGAGGTGTATGAGTGCATGTCGCCTTTGACACAGTAGAAATATGTGTGTGTGTGTGTGTGTGTGTGTGTGTGTGTACGTGGTTTGTCTTGCCACAGCCTGTTATGTTCCACTTTAATTTGTTGTTGCCTGTGGATGTTTCGGAGGTCCTTCCACAGCTTTCAGCAGCTACCAATGAATGAATCAGTAATTATTTTGCTGGTTTTTAAAGTTCTTTCTGCTGCTGTTTCTTTAGCCGTGAGAAGATAATTGAATTTGTTTGAATATAGTGACAATTACCAGGCTGAGTTCTCCTGTAGTGCTCATTCATTTAATAATGCATTAAATAAAATATAAATTTTTTTTTAGATATTAAATTTAGGCCCTGCAGCATAAAAAAATTAACAATACTATAATCTTATATACCATTTAAATGAACACTGACACAAACCGTTCTGAAAGAGATTTTCAGGTCAGAGAATTCAGTTTGTCAATCTGTCTTAGTCATGAGGAATTAATGTGTTTTGGTCTAATAGGATCTTTATTCTGAATAGATTAACATATGACAGTTGCCCCTCATAGTTGCTGCTGCTGCTACGCCAGTCAAGGTGTCTGTTCTTGTACACTAGTTTACAGTGACAACAGTGGTGGATTTACAAATTGAAAAAATATAAACAATGGGTCAAAGCTAATGTCTTTGAATCTATAAGGGATATATGGGATATGCATTTGAAGCTACATGATATATATATATATATATATATATATATATATATATATATATATATATATATATATATATATATATATATATATATATATATATATTACTACACAATGTCCTGGTTACGCTTGACAGGTGATCTTGCTGTGTTAAGTTCCTTGTATTGGGGTGACAGAAGAAATCTGACCTGACCTTTTATTAATTAACATAATTTTATGGAATTTACCAGCAACTGGAAAGTTGTAATCTGATTTGATGTTAATCTCTTTTTCTTTTTCTTTGTCTCTCTCTCTTCCAGGGGTCCGATGGGTCCAATGGGTAGCCCCAAGCCTGGCATGCAACAAGGAGGCCATGGAGTTGGAATGGGAGGAATAGGAGGAGGTGGAATGGGGGGAATAGGAGGCAGTGGAATGGGAGGAATAGGAGGAGGTGGTATGGGAGGAATAGGAGGAGGGATGGGAGGAATAGGAGGAGGAGGGATTGGGGGAATGGGTGGAGGCGGAATAGGAGCAGGCATGGGCACTGGTGGAGGAATAGGGTCCAGAGCTGCCGAGCCCTACCGCCTGGCCACTCACGAGAGTCCAGTTTCCCCCCGACACATGCAGTCCAGCCAGGGGCACGGCATGGGGCAGGGCCCAGGGTCTGGACACGGGATGGGTCACGGTCCAGCCGTGTCCAGCATGGGAGGCCATGGAGGTCCTGGTCAGCACGCCTCCCGTCGAAACCTCCAAGTTGACTTCAGTGGTTCGGGAGGCTCCAGGACAGGCCGTTCTCCTTCTGTGTCTCCTGACCGCGGCGTGACACCCACCTCACCCTACTCGGTGCCGCAGATCGCACCAATGCCGAGCAGCAAAGTGTGCCCAGTGTGTACCACCACAGAGCTGTCCAACCCACCGGCTGTACCCAACTACAACACCTGCACCCAGTGTAAGGCCACCGTCTGTAACCAGTGCGGATTCAACCCCAACCCTCACCTCACTGAGGTAAGATAGGTTTGTCAAGGAGTCTGTGTGTGTTTATCTGTTTATCTGTGTGTGTGTGTGTGTGTGTGTGTGTGTGTGTGTGTGTGTGTGTGTGTGTGTATGCAGAATGGTTTAACTTGTTTCTTTTTTTTCCCATGTCTATCTTTACTTTGCCGCTTTAAATTTGTGCAACAAGAAAAGATTGTTGAGGTTTTGTGGCTACATAAATGGAATCAATAATCAAATAATGCTGATTTATAGTGAGGGGTTAAGTGTTTGGGTATGAATATAATTTAATCCTGTAGGCGGACAAAAGTCACTGTTGATTAATGTTTCAGGTTTAGATGATAAACAACAGGAGGCACACAGCTAAAGTTTGAGTCTGGAAACAGAACCAGCAGAAACACACAGGATAAAGATTTAGTCTGGCCTGTTGCTAGAATGAGCGAGGGAGCAGAGAGAGAGATGTTTTTGGCTCTGTCAGTAGCTACTTTTGTTTTTCGTGCCAAAAATCGCACCTTTGACTTGAATGAGATTGAAGTGAAATGACTGAATGAAGTGAACGTGTCAGTGCGGAGAAAATGATGAAAGAAGTTAAAAAGATGGTTTCAGGCGAGGGAGAAAAATTAGGTCAGGGAGAGAGAGAGAGAGAGAGAGAGAGAGAGAGAGAGAGAGAGAGAGAGAGAGAGACTGAGAGAGAGAGAGCATGAGTAAAAACTAGTTTAAACAAATCTGCTAAAAAATCTTTCTATTTCTGGAGGGAAAAAAGATTATGGCAAGGTTTAACTTTGTGTATATTTATGTATGTCATTTAAAGAGTAAATCACTGAAGAAATATAAAACGCATGTATGAGCAAAGGAATGAGACCATGAAAGTAGAAGCTGTGTGTGTGTGTGTGTGTGTGACTTTGTACTGTACGTCTTTGTGTGTATTTGTGATAGACAGTGAGTGTAAAGACTCAGCAAGTGGCAGTAATTCCTTCCTGAGGCGCTGACAGAATCTCCATTAATGTTCTGAGGCAAGACACATGGGTCGTGACAATGTGTGTGTGTGTGTGTGTGTGTGTGTGTGTGTGTGTGTGTGTGTGTGTGTGTGTGTGTGCGAAAGTTGCTTGTACTCAGGTGTGATGTAAAGACAGGAAGCCAAACACTACATTATTTGGCATTCAGAGAGAGATAGGGAGGGGGGACGGACGGAGAAGTAAAGAGAGAATGGACAGATTAATGCGACTGTAAAGTTATTCAGCGATGAATGGAGCGCTGAGAAGGAGAGAGGAGGTTAAGAGGCTCTCTTTGATTGAGAGGAGGTTGACGCTTGCCTTTGGTGATGGGTTCAAACTATCAGCCCCGTGTCAGCGTCTGGTGACAGATATGAAAATCTCAGCCTCCCTGGGCAGACAGGAAAGACTTCAGACAGAGAACACAACCGCGAAAAGTGCAGAAGCACAAGGCTATATCTGATATATTAGCCATGCTGGCGCCCATTGATTCCCACTGATGTCAGGTCCCGGGGCATGTCATTGGCAGACAGCGCGATAAACACTCTGCTGGATTAAACAAACAACTGTGGTTGTGTTGTTGTGTCTCATTTTTCATTTGCTGCATCATTTGTGGGGGAGAATATTGGCACCAGAACCGTCCATGTGTACCTGGTACATCATTCACCCTGATGCTCCATGCTAACAAATGTGCATCCACTGCTGAGCAATAGTAAATGACTAATACCATTAATAATAACACTGTTATTCAGTACTGGCAATTAGAAATCTCCTTTCTGTTTTGTTGTGATTAATGGCATTTTACAGATTTATGCATTTTAAAATGATTTTAATTATTTTAATATACATTAGTCCCTCTTTAAGACTGAACTTTATTTTTATTTAATAGCCTAAAAATAATAATTCAGACCTACACACAAAATGCAGTAAAAAATGTGAAGGATCCTTGAAGGTTGCCAATGCAGCAAAACTGCTCTCCTTCAGTGCAACTGTATATGACCAAGTGATTCGTCAGACAGTCTACCTCTCAAACGGGAGCACTTGATTTTATGGCTGCAACTATTGTGGTAACTGGTTAATTGTTCAAGTAATTTTTAAGAGAAAAATGGTTTCCAGAATCTCAAATATGGAAATTTACTGCTTTTCAGGCTTTTATATGATAATAAACTGAATATCTTTTGGTTTTGGACTCACAAAACAAGTCATTTAAAGACATCACCCTGGACTTCACACAGAGTGCCAATACTTTACTTTACTTTGGAAACCTGTGATTTTTATACAATGGAAAAAAAAAAAATTACTCAAGGTTTAGTGCTTTTAATCTTCTTCTTACTACTACTACTACTACTTCCACAGGTTGCTCTCTTAATATACGTTATGCAATGTTGGCATCTAGCAACTGACTTTTCCAAAAAACATTGAACAACCAGCAGCCACACAACAACCTTTACACAAGACTTAGTCATTGCTGGCACAGTATGTCATGAAGGTTTTATTGGTTGTGATTTAAAATTTGCCTACTGTATTTACAGTACATCAGCTCCTGACCGGCTCTTGTGGGATTATCTTTAAGACAAAGCTTTGGTCGCTGCTCAGGTGCACCTCCTTGTACACATGGCCCTGTGTGTGTGTGTGTGTGTGTGTGTGTGTGTGTGTGTGTGTGTGTGTGTGTGTGTGTGTGGTGTGTGAGTGAGTGTGTGAGTGTGTGAGTGTGTGAGTGAGTGTGTGAGTGAGTGAGTGGTGAGTGAGTGAGTGAGAGAGAGAAGGAGGGAGAGAGAGAGAGAGAGAGGCAGAGTGAGTACTACAGGTTAATAATGGTGGATAATGCAAATGAAGTGGAAGGAGTGCAGAGTTGATAAGCCTCTGACTTGGGGATTTGGACTGCACTTGTGATAGATTAACACACACAAAATTACACACAGATACACACAAACCGACATGCACACACGCACACAATCTATCACAAGTGCAGATATTTAGACACCCACACAGAGCACGCATATAGTCACCCCCATTTCGCTCCACATAATTCATGCAAGAAGCCTGTGCAGTAAATTGTGATGTTAATTAATTGAAGGAACCCACTGGGATTGCCTGGAGGGCAAAATGGAAAACATGACATGAAATGCAACACAACAGCATCAAATCCAGCACCTTAGTTAATTGTATTCCTCCTATACATCTGCATAGGATGAATGAAATATAAATTAATCTTTGAGTGCATTGCACACGATCAATCTAAATGTATAGGAGCATCATGGACTTCATCTACCCAATTTGACAAGTTCATGTTTACAGTGGTCACAATGTCATGGGAATGTGCAATAAGTTCCCTGGGATGCTTTAAAATATTCAAACTCATTTAAAAACTTTATTTGAAATGTCACAAACTATCCTTGCATACAGTAAATATTTTTAGGCAAACATAAATAACCCTTCCCTCAGCTGTGTGTGGCAGAGCTCCAGCCCTGTTGTGTCTGCAGCTATGGATTAATACTTAAACCGAACATTATCCATTATTATCACAGCTAATCAATGTGCTGTGTGTCCTGGTAATCTAATAAGCAGTGCCGGGCTCCATATCCGTCGTACTACGCTCTGATTCCATTTGCATCAGATAACATTTAGCAGACTTAGCCAGGCAAGCCAAAGAGATTATTTTATATTAACAGGTCAGGTATGTTTCATTATGACAACAAGCACTAAGCAACACATAGTCCTCTCATGCCCTCTTCATGTTTAAACAATGTTGATTTCATTGAAGGAAAAATGCCTCTTGAGAGAAAAACAAATCTAAATAAGATCCATAAAGATGAGCCATTTTCTCAATTAAAATGTTATCCTAAAAGGACACAATTTCTCTATTTCCTTTATAGCTGTGTGTTGAGGGTCAAACGCCTGTTCTGTCTAGAATTACAGATTAATACTTTAACTCAGCTTCCTCTGTCATTATTGTACTCAATCAATGTACTCTCTGTCCTGGTAATCTAATAAGCACTGCCAGCATCCATATCTTGTTACGTTCTGACGCCTTTTGCATCAGATAACATTTAGAAGACTAAACCAGGAGAGTGACGCCAATTATCAGGGCAAAGAGGGGGATCACAGAGAGATTATAGTCGACATATCTGATTCACGCTGAGAATGGACTTTACAGTGAAGTACGAGAAATCTAGTGTCCAGCAAGAAAACCTTAGAAATGAACAGAATTTGCATATTCATAGATTCTGGACTTTTTAATGAGGTAGAAGGAGTAGATGACTTAAGGATGTTAATGTGGAAATTAAACTTAATACCTTTATAACTTATTTTTATCTATATATGGAGGGGATCTTCTCAATCTGTTGCAGAGCCTCTAGACATTGGAAATAACATAATTATACACACATCACATATTGGTGTACAGAGATTGGAAATCAGCATTCATGAAAAGAGTACCACCTGCACACTAACTCCAAATCACAAATATATCAAAAGACGGATCTTCATTGCACAGTAGTAAAAATTCTTAACAAATTAAATTACCAATCTGCATTTAGGAAGGGTTTTTAGTCATGCAGCATGGCTCTAGATGTTGTGTTACCTGCATAACTAATGAAATTCAGCTGTACTTTGTCTTTATTGGTATTTAGCTAATTCTAAACTTAGATGATGAACATGGTAAAAACAATATACCTACTTAACTAGCATTGTCATTGTGATTATGGTAGCAGGCCGGTATTAGCATATAACACGAAACGCCACTGTAGAGTAAGTACAGCCTCAGAACTGCTAAGATGGATGTTGAGTGTTGTTACTGGACACATATTTGAGAGTTGCCTTTAAGTAGAGATCATAGGTTTGATCCCAAAGCGTTATAAAAAGAAAATGCTGTCACTGTCCTTAAAAGATAATTTCCATCGCCATTATGAAGCCCATTAGCAGTTCAAATATTGAGTCATTTTCTGTTTTTGAGACTAGAATTATCTGTTTTAGAAATGTCTACTGCAAAATTACAGGTAGCATTTTTCTTTACAAAATGGATAAGTAGCATCTTGGAATGAACCAGATGAACCCCCCTTTCATTTGATATTTTTGTGTGTGATGTGTGCTGTGTGGTGGCGTTGTCAGTTTAGCACCTTAAAAGGATCAACCCTGAGTGTTGCAGCTCTCATGAATATGGATGAGGGATATTGAAACACCCACATACCATGTATTTGCACCTCATTTGTATGAGTTATTCAATCCCTGAAAAAGTACACCTGGGAAAGATGCTGAAAACCCCTCACTGTGGCGGCTCATAGCTGAATACAGGGCGTAAAAATTATGTCTGGAAGGGTTGCAGGCTGTCAACATTTCCAGATGTTCTGGAACTGAGAAAACAATTTCAACAATGAACTATGGCCTTTAATTGTGTTGTGCACCACAGCTGCTCAATAATACCACCCACTCTACAGTCACACACTCAGGGCTGGAAAACCAGAAACCATTTGCTCAATTTCCCTCATTTGCAGAGCATTACTGATGTCTAAGTGGCAGATCAGCTCTGGAGACTGAAATAATCTCATTGATTGATCTCAGCCTTAGAGGGCAGAGTCCTGGACAATATCTTTTAAATGTTAAAGGCAGAATTTGATCCTTGAGCCAATATAAATGAATAAAGATACAGTGATATCTTCCTCTGTTATCCAGATATTAAGATATTGATGGTCAACAGGGTAACTATAGCGTCATATAATTAGCTACCCCCTATTTGGTTTCTTTGATTCAGCCCAATGTTATATTAAAATACCAGTATGTAGGGTTTAATGGCATCTAGCAGTGTAGTTGCAGATTGCAACTCCCTCACCCTCCCATTCCAACACCCCTATACACGGCCAGTGTTTGGTTTGCCCGTTCTGGGCATCAATAGAAACATAGCGGTTCAACATGGCGAACTCCATGAAGAGGCGACCCACAGCATCTGTAGAATTAAAAGGTTCAATCTAAACAAAAACATAACAATTATATATATTAGGGTGATTGTAATATCAAACATTTGAATATTAGATTCCATTTCTACCATCAGCATCTCCTAAATGTTACATACAATTGATTGAAGTGATGTATATTGCTATAGCAAATAATGGTCCTGTGTTTCAAGGTAAAGAATATAGGCAAGGAAGGAATGGGGCATCTGAACATAGCATTTTGAACATTTTAATTAGCTTCAATCATTAAGTGAAACTTAATGTTCACTCAGATGGAGCCATCAAAATAAAAAAAAGGTGCAAAAACATAGATGCAGTATCTTTAACACTGCAGTTTAATTTGAACATTTTAATAGTGCCAGTACAATACTAGAGTTATTCTTTTTACGATACACCCCCCCCCCCCAATATTTACATTTTAACAAAATAAGTTTCAAATGTAAATTGTGGTCTAAATTAGAAATTACGTAATTTGTGTGAACTGAGATTCAACTGCTCTCACTCTCAGAGATGGAAAATACATTAGCAGCCTGTGGTCGTGCAAACTGAAGCATTGATTGTACTGTTTTTTATTATTTTATTTTTTTTAAGCAATCAAAGCTACAGAGAAACATGCAGAAGTGTGAACCTTGATGCGAATATGTTGATAAAAGCAACTCTGTGAGCCATTAATGAGAGGAATGTAATGCATGCAATTTTGTGGAAGCTTTTATCCAAATTGCCTTGAGTGGGCGGCCCAGTGGAAATGGAAACTTTAACTCTGTCTGTCTTATGACAACAAAGTAACAAGAAACAAGGCTGATATGAGAGAAGAAACAATTGTAAATGATTCTTGAATTCAGTGTGCCGTTATGGTAATCTTTTCTACTGTTTACATTGTTTATTGTACATTGTACAGAATTGATTTACTTGAAGAATACAAACTAAACAAACTAATGATGCCTTTTATTCCACAAAGACTAGATTTTCAACTGCCACAATTGAACGCATCCCTTCCTGTGTACCATCATAGCAATAAAGTGGAGAAAGTGGTAAAATAGACATTTTATTATATGAAAATGGAGTGCTTATAGTTATCAGTTTCTTTGCATCTCATGGTGATACCCTGTACTAACTCTCAGGAAATGACCCTTTAAACCACAGCAGTCAGTGTGACTGTTGCAGATGAACCCCAGCTGCCTTGACCAGAGGTTTTTTTGTTTTGTTACTGCCAGTGAACAAAATAAACAAAACAACAAAAGCAAAAAAAAAAAAAAAAAATAGCCGCTGTTGTCAACACTGACTACCTACATCCATCTCTCTATTGTCTCTCAGCCGTTTGTCATCTAAGCGTTTTGGCAGCACGTCTTCCTCCCTGTAGCCTCTTTGTTGTTCAACAGACTGCGTACTAATTTTAGACTCAGCGTGCACGTAGGGATGCTAATAGAAACGTGTGTGTGTGTGTGTGTGTGTGTGTGTGTGTGCTGGATTAATTAGCTTCCGGAGAAATCTGCAGATTGTGCTTTTCTGTTCCCTCCTCTCACATCTTAGCACCTGCCTGTCACACTTTCTATATATATTTGTGTGTGTGTGTGTGTGTGTGTGTGTGTGTGTGTGTGTGTGTGTGTGCGCGTGCGAGTGACTTCATTGTGTTCAGTAATCAGTAACGTTCACACACAGTATTGTTTTCCTGTGACTACTCATTAACACTGTTAACATAAGCCCTTTAAAATTTGAAATTTGATTGGAGCAAATAAACATTACAATTTTGTTACTACATACGTATGATTTATAGTATATTTTATTTATTGTTTTCTAACTATCATATAATTAGGATACAATAATAGAATTTAATTATTCGCTCATGTATTTACAGAATTTACAGAATATGCAATAAACAGACCAACCATTAAGGAAAAACATTCAGGCTATTATATTAAGATTTCTAGTTGTGTACTTTTAAAGATATTTGACATAAGAGGCAAAATAGTTTAATATTTGAATAGTTTGACTTTGATCGCTGGTTTTTAGGGAGACTGTATGTAAATATTAGGTTTTATATCTGACATGATGCCAACAATAAAGCACGAGTAGAATGTAAGAGTGTTAACTTCTGTGAAGGAATGAGTTTGGATTACCTGCATATGGAAGGATTTACTCACAGTCAGGACTTACAGATCCCTCACTTTATCCTTTGAGCTTCACAACATGTTGAAGCAGAGGAAGCACAAAAAAGGTGACGGGGGTGACGAACCAATCCATCGATCCACTTATCTCCTGCACCTCCTCCTTCCCACCTCCTCTCTATCCATCCCTCCCTACCTGCTTCTGGTGCAATCAGCTGAAGAAATGAGACAGATGCTCCATAGCCACAGCTGCCTTTTCCGCAGGTCCTTGAAATTAACAGCAAAATACAGCAGCATCCATTTTGACCCGCTCCCTCTTTGGACTTTGTCGCTCTTTAATAATGTCACATGATTTACTCCTTTGCTCTGGACACACATGATTCCAATGGCTGCTAGAAGGTTTTCTCACTTGAATGTGAACTAATATTGTTCTTGGGCATTTGCTGAAACAACATGCTCCTTTTTCAAGACCACAATCTTTCCCTAACCCTAACCTGGTGCTTTGATGGCATAAATACAACCATAAATATGTAAATCAGGCATTAGTTGCTATGAGTGGATTGAGAAACCACATGAAATCCATTGTTACTGAACAGTTGAAGACCGTTAATGAATATCATCCAGTTTGTTAGGCTCGTGATATGACTTAGGGTAAGCACGGTTCTCCCCTTCAGTCTCTCACTCTTTGTTTTGCACTGTGACATCTCAAACTATGTGCAAATAAGTAACAAAGAGAGAAAAGGTGTTTCAGTGCGAGAAATAGGCAGAGACACACAAGTAGACAGAGAAAGTTACTGCAAGAGAGAGGAAGTGAGAGACCAAATCAGCAGAAGGCAGAGAAAATAAGAGGAAGAAAGTGATGGAACGAGGTTTAGAAAATAGGCAGTTACATGGATATACACAGATGATATGAGCAATTGCACTTCCTTATCATGGCTAATTAAACCTCACAGTTGTAGGTCTCTCTCTCTCTCTCTCTCTCTCTCTCTCTCTCTCACTCACACACACACACACACACACACACACACACATAAGAATATCCATTGAGGATATTGTATATCAACACATCTAACCTCATGAAGGCAAATATACCCAAAAATATGTGCGACACAATAACGTTAAAATGCTCAGTTCTACTTACTAGCTTTTTTGAAGCTATCAACCACATCTTACAGTTTTCATCTGTCAATATAACTGGCTCAGGTGCTCGACCTATGTGTGGACATCAGTCATGTGAAGACAAGTGATTGTGTATCATGCCACACTTACTGTAAGTCATGATGTCGTGATGACATCTGAGTGCTGATGAAGTCTGTGAGATGAAAGCTCTTAAAAATCTAGTGAGTGGATGAACTTCCATTCTCAAACCAAAAAATAATCAGCAGTAAAATGATCTACTTTTCTGTACACAGTAAAGGACTTCTTACCACAGAGATAAAAGTCTTGTGAAAATAATTATCCGTTGTTCAACCATCATGTACTGTTTATATCTAATTTAGTATACAGTGTAAAGAGATGAACTGCCAGCTGGGCTGAGACTCAAACCCACAACATGATGAGTACTTGCAACCATCTCAATAGTGTGTGTGGCTCCTATTCCTGATAGCAGTCCTGCTGATGATAATAACAATAATAACATTAATGACACAGGAATGACATTTGGTAATTACCTCTTACATTTCTCGCTGACAACATTATATATTTATCACTCTAATGGCAGTTTCCTCCTAGAGGAATGAAACCAGTCTCTAATGAGGACCAAAAACAATGACGTTTTTCTCTGTAATGACGGACATGACCGTGCCGACCTAAACGAGAGGATGTATTTTCATCACCGCAGACGCAGGATAATGATTATAATTCAGACGACACCTAGAATGGAGTTAAATATAGTGGCTGGTGTCAGCTCATCACTGCTCCATTGTCTCTCACTTTTTCTTCTGTTGTTTGAGTACCAACTGCTGCCAAGTCTTTATGTAATGTTTCAGAACAAACTTATCTTTATATAAAAGGCTCCACAGCACATTGATATTAGATACTGAAGAACAATGTTAATTTTTTCAACATTTAACCAAACCACCATCTTTGCTTGTGTTCTACAGAAATTAGTTTCTTTTTTTATTGAAGATTTTTTCACAAAAATACGCTCATCTTATTCTAAGTTACTAACTGAATGGCTTCAGTATAGCTTGCTTTAGCTGAAACCAAGCCAAATGTATTACAGTTTGAAGAAGGAGCTAGTCTGTACCACTGCAAAATCATTATTGGCAAACTCTTTCACATAGTTTGAACCGTCTGAAAGCTTTACCACCAATAACTGTAATCCTAATTGAGATGCAGAAACAGTGGCTTAGGTGAAATCATACAGCAGCACCAAAAAAGCAGTCGCAAATAATTTATATTAGTCATTAGTGGGGTGTCGCTGCCAGTGAGAATTTAAAGC
Source organism: Dicentrarchus labrax (assembly GCF_905237075.1). Lineage (NCBI taxonomy): Eukaryota > Metazoa > Chordata > Actinopteri > Moronidae > Dicentrarchus > Dicentrarchus labrax. The sequence goes on from NW_026136715.1 coordinate 21,133,404, forward strand.
GATTGCCTGAATCCTGACATGCAATTAAGTTTCATTTAAAGTGGTGAAAGTAATCACGTCGCAAACACCACCTTTCAACTTCACTGAAATGTGGGTAAAGCATTTTCCAAGCTGTGTTGGAAATATCCCCTCTTCTCCAAACTAACTGCAGACCAGAGGCTTCTCTCCTTTGCACCCGTCGCCCTCTCTCCATCTCTCCATCTCTCCATCTCTCTTATCTTCCTTCATTCTTGGCATGTTAGGTCCACATGTCTTCCTTCCTCCTCCAACACCCACCCCTTTTCATCCACCTCTCTCCTTTCTGTCTGCCGCTCACTTCCTCCATCTGCTCGTCTTCAGTTTGTCTCTCCCCTCTTTCCCTCTCTCCTTCTCTGCGGTAGAGGAAGCAGTCTGTCATGCATGGTTGTCCGTGAGTGAGCGGCGAATCAAAAGCCCCAGCGTCGGCATAAACCTCCGCCAAGCAGCAGAAATCCTATTTGAAAACCTCCAGTTGCACTGACAGCGGACAACACACACACACACACACACACACACACACACACACACACACACACAAACACACACACATATATGGAGACAAATATACAGCATACATATGAACAAATCTGGTTGAGAGGAGAAATGTGTGCATGCTGTATGTAAATTCCCATATGTGCACATTGACACATGCTCACATATAGTATCAGCACATGGCAGAATGCATGTACAGTATACAGTTTGTATGGACGTTTGCTTTAACGGAGTACTAACCAGATTTTCCATGATGATTCTTCCTCACCGCAACCCCAACCGATATGTCATTGTTCTGTACTGACAGAGAACGGTTCAATGAAAAGATTAATTTGGTTACTTAGTTCAAAGTGATTAATTTGGTTAATTACCATTCCGGCAAAAAAAACAAGGAACTTTGGCATCTCTCCAAAGTCGATCCATTTAAAAAGGCCACACCAGTATTCAGCTCCTTACTGATAGTATTTTCTTTAATCTCTTCTTTCACCTGTCACCTGTTGTGTTGTCCACTAAGGTATCATGATCATTTTATGTATATTATATGACAATGCATACAAAATGGAGAACGGACATTTATTCCCTGACCTTGACCAACCATACAGTATCTCACATTTTGCCAAGCAATTTACACATGGTCTGGTGTAGTTTCTTTTGTGGCAGTTTTTCTAAATCTGTTCTAAAACAGCATGCAACCACAGCGTTCACAATGCTCATTAATCAAAACTTCAACATTAAAATCAGTGATTCAGCCTGTGTAGTAACAGAATACACTCCTCCTAATCATAGCATGTTTAAACTCTCTGCTTCTCTCTCTCTCTCTGCTCTCTCTCTCTTTCTGCTCCCTCTTGCACAGCAGGTGACAAATATCGGGCAAGCATTGGGACTCTTTCCATAAATGAAATATAAATAATGTTATGTCTGGATGAAGCTGCAAAGAACATTAACTCATAGATGAAGCCAACAATGTTACGTACTCTATGTCTGAAAAGGGTTTAAGAAAGGTGAATTTATTGTTCAGTATTAGCTTACATGAGCTAATTAAGTGGCAACCTCTATGGCTGTCAAATGAAGCCACAAGTAACAAAAACTGCAGTTCCTTGAACGGCCACTTGAGGCTAGCTCCAGTAATGAGTCAATCTCCATAAGGCCCCATACTAACTCCACCCTTAAATGTGTTTTCTGAGCTGTAAACAGAATATTATGACTATACTGTGATGTAACACGTCAATGTTGGTGTTGAAATTGACATTATTGGCAAATTTCTGAAAATCTGCATTTTGTGGGTGTACTGTTGAAACTCACCCTTTACGTTTTAAGACCACTGCTGAGATAGAGTCAACCATTTGGGACGACTCTACGTCACAACATTTCTATAAAGAGAATAGTGTTAATGCCCTCTAGTCAGAGAAGGGCAGCCCACCTCCCTCAGCCTCCGCAAACGCATCATTCACAGGAGTTTACTTAGTATCAGTAGTTCGGACCTATTCTTAAGATGGCTGTAGAAACACCATTGGACTGCAATGTGATCCCACACCCAAACAGTCCCCTCACAGACACACACACACACATACCGGTTTTTCTGAGCCGCAAGCTTAGAAAACTAGCTCAGCCACCACACAGAAACTTTTACAAACGACCGTCAATGTGCTTCGAGTGACTATAAGATCTCCAGCGGACTCTCTGTGCTTCCAGCGCAGACACAGGGAGTGTGACAGCAGCTGCTCAACGGCTTGCTGTTACACTGCCGTCAGTCTGTCAATCACGCCGGTCGGTGTCTAGGCCACACCCCCTAAAGTCACTGTCCTTCGCAGGTCTCTGATGCATTTTTTAAAATTAGCTGAGAGGGAGAGAACTAGCAGAACTGAAGGCTGTAGTTACACTTTAAAATTTACTTTACAGCAGATATATACAAAAAAGGTAAGTGCAAACAACGGTTTTGGTCTCTATAGCTAAATTCCCTGTTCCCCGGTTTATTTCTATATATAAGTCACCTGTTTAAATGATATTAAGGTTTAAAGGTATGCATAATTAAGAGCATGGCCACTTTATTTGACAGGCTGGTGCCGTCACAGGCGTCTGGTTTCAGTAACCCGGCTTTAAGCCCGCCTCAGCCCCATCCATACTCTGAATATTTGCCCATTTTTGGATTTTATGGGAGCCGGCAGAGTCAGGATTGCCAGGATGGCGTTGGTCAGAGTCGACCACACTGAGCTTCACAAACGGCTCTTCAGAAACCTGTTGGTTACGTCATGGAGACCACATTAATTTTTAAATCATACAGTCTATGATTAAGACAGCCTGGTTGTGACTAGGAATCTACATAATACCATTATTTGTTAACAATTCTGCTCCTTTCTAGCCCTCCTATGTTCCCTCATTATCATGATAAATCTGTAGTTAAATGTCTTGTGAGAAATCGCTATAAATCATGAGAAAGCTTACTCAGGGTTGGAGCACCAGCAGATCAGTTAGCTTAGCTACCTAGCTCACAAACATTGGCCGATGCACTAACCAACTTCTGTTATGATGCTGTTGTGATTATGTTGTGTATGTACAGTCTATGATTTTTTATTCTTTTTGCCAAACAAAAAATTTTTAAATTCTCTTTACTATCATTTTCACCATGCCAACTTTTTTTCTTCCAGTCTTTTCACATGCTGTATGGATCAATTCCAATTTAAAACTGTAATGATAAATGCTTTATTGCTAACACAGTTAATATTTTTTCAGTCTTTCACAGTCACAGACGTAAAATATATCACTCCTTGTGGACCACAGGGCCGTCTTCAAAACGGACTTACCTTTAGAATAGTAAATGTACAAGACTTCAGGACCGGCCAATAGGTTGAATTAACAGGGTATTCTGATATATCAGTGAGTGAGGGAATGACAAATGCATGCTACATATCCCAATTTAAACAGTCTTTACACAATTATATAGGACACGTTTATCTTTACCAGACACCTTCTGAGTGGCCCCAGTAGGAATAACACCTCTAACCCTGCCTGTGTTACTGGCCTGTTCTTTCCAATTAGTGAGACAGAAGATCACTTTCTTAAAAAAAAATTCCACTCCACTTGACATTCTTCTATTTCCCCTTTGTCCTCCCAGCCTCACTCTGAGCTCTCACCTTCTTCTTTGCTATCTTGTTTCCTCTTATTTTTCTTCCTGTCATTCCTTCCTGACACCTTTATCCTTTCCCTCTACTCGTCTCACTCCTGGCTGTTCATAGATTTCACACCTTTACAGGGGAACACGACTGTCACCATGGAAACCTGGTCATCCACGGTGAAGGTCACTGTATCTATAATGCGGGTTTGAGTGTGTGTGTGTATGCTGAGATGGCGAGTATTACTGTATGTTTCCATGTGTGAGGCTCTGTGGGCATGCTGGAACGTCAAGGTGGAGAAACCAGCTGGGAGGGACTGTGATGGCAACAGCAATATCAGGGCCACCAGGGGACACTTACTGTACACGCAAACACAGACAAACATCCACGTACTGTGATACAAAATCAGACACAAAATACACTCAACCCGCACAACATGACTAATGCACGAAAGCTAAATGACAAGAACATTTACCTTCTGTCTGTTTTCTGTGTCTTTGATCTCTTATTTTTCTGTCTTCACAGAGCTCACTAATAGCTTGCGCTCCGTATTGTTTCAAGTCATCGAGTCTGTTGTTTCAGGGTATTACGCATATGAATGAACTGTTCCTATTTCCAGGAATACCTTTTCTTTTTTAAGTGATCAATAAACATATTGGTTTTAGTGGAGAGTGTCCCAACATCAAATGCAGGCCCTTATTCACATGTTTTGCATCAATATGAACAATTCTACCTACACAAGGAGTTTCTGTTTCAGGCAATGGTGGCACATGCTTCTCAAACAACTGATTTCTACAGGACGCAACCTAACTGTGGTTGTTGCCGCAACAGACAAATTTAATTTACAGTGTGGTAGGCTAATAGCTAGCATGGCACCAGGCCCTTCAAGTCACTTTGTATGTGGTTAGCTAATAGCTAACAACTTGTAAAATGTGACTTAATGCACCTATTTATGGTCGGCTAGTGAGCAAAATCTTACATAGAAGGTGTGGTTTTTAACGTAATGGGATGTGTGAAGCCAAATGTCACCTTCAATTGCAGACAGTTAGCATGACATTTGTGGTTTTTACTATCTGTGTGTATGGGTTTTAATATCTATATAAAGACTTCATGTATAGTTTGGAAGACCTTCCTACTACTACTTATCCGTCTTTATTTCCCTGCATGTTCCTTTTACTAGACGAAACTCACACTCAATTGGCTCACTAGAGGCGCTAAGGGAGATTATATTTTTTAAGTATTTTTTGTGGCTTTTTATTGCCTTTATGATAGTGACAGCTGAAGATGGAAAGGAGAGGGGGACAGAGAGAGGGGATGACACACAGCAAAGGGCCGCAGGTCGGATTCTAACCCTGGGCCACTGCAGCAAGGACTCAGCCTTGGTACAGGGGTCGCCAGCTCTACCCACTGAGCTAACCGGGCGCCCGACCACATACACATACATACAAGGTGCACCGAGTTGCTGTAGCATTTATCTGATCTCTGATTAGTTCAACCACTGAATGATCTTTGTGGGTAAGTGAGCATCGATCTGTAGGGGTGAGGGAATGGCATGAGTGAGACCCTGTGAAGACAATAAAACGTTTGTCCCACTCATAATTCATAAGCTCCTCCTCCTTCTGGACTGGAGTATTATGATTTGTAAGGCGGTAAAAGCTAGACGGATTGCAATCAGGTTTGTGATCTGGCCAACAGACTGTCATATATGTGGCTGAAAGTATAAATATGATACATTTGAAATTACAAGTGTAAATGGGGACTTTAATGATAGAAATCGGATCTGCATTTGTTCTATTTCCTTGTATTCTTTTCAAATGAGATTATTTAGTGGGCCTTTAGGGCTATGATTTAAAAATCACGTCAAACGGCTTTCACAAAAGCTGAGTGAGAGAAGAGTGAGATGCTTTGGAGAGAAGCATCTGCCAAATGGCATGTTTTATGCTTTTGGATATTTAGTGCCAGCGAGGGAAACAATACAGCAAACACCAACACACCTGCTTGCAGCCCTCTCTGTTGTAGTTGAATACATTGAATACTAAACAGCAGATATGGAAACGGTGTCAGTGTGTGTGTCTCAAGGCCAGTTCAGAATTATATCTTAATATAGCCCAGCGGAAGTATCATAGTGATAGCTGCCCTATATGTGTGTATGTATGTGTGTGTGTGTGTGTGTGTTTGTTCTGCATCTCTAACCTGGCACTGGTTAAAGCTGAGCGGTCTTGGCAGAGGAAGCTACCGGAGAGACAGAAATAGAGCAAGAAAACAAAACCTTCAATATTATAGATCCCAATTAAAATTAAAGAGATACTCCACACTTAAACGTGTTTTTTCAGCTGTAAACTAAATGATATGGGTTGAAAATGTATATAATTTTACTCAGACAATCATTGTATCACAGTATTTGTCATTGTAATTGTTGATCAGATATGTATACATGTACACACGCTATTCTAAACGGATACAGGGATGGAAGAGGGGTTTCTCTGCAGTCTTTTTCAAAGAAGGCTTTTCGCCCCCCTGTTGTGACTCCTTTTCTCCCTCTCCTCACCTTTCCTTTAATACATGTCTCCTTATCACCCCCTCCTCCCCTTTTCCCCATTTCTTATCTTCCTGCCCTCTCTTTCTCACCCTCTTTCTCCCTCTTTCCCTTTTTCTCTCCCTCTCTACGCTTTTGTAACTCGTCCTCCGAGGTGTGCACCAGAAATGGGGTTATCTTTCTTGGAGTATGTTGAGGTCTATTCTGTGGATTTAGGGTGGTATGGGGGAGGGAGAAGGGGAGAAAACTGGAGGGATGAGGATTCTCTCTCCACATGCATTAACCATGAGAACAGAGCAGCAGAGAGGCTCCAGCCAGGCGAGAGCTGGAGAGAGAGAAGCCCCAGGCAAGCAGCACACACCTGGACACACACGCATATTCTACACATCTGCATTAACACACACACACACACACACACACACACACACACACACACACACACAGACACACAACACAAAAACAAAACATGCAAGCATACAGACACATATACTTTAGTCCACTCACATACACATGCGCTAACATTGATACACGGGTGTGCACTTGCACGCGCACACATGCACAAGTGCAGCTGCAAGCCCAGGAGTTCAAGAATTTATAATGAGTTGCTTTAAATGATTAATGGCTTTTGCTGGCACTCACAGATGCCTGCAGACAGACAGACAGACAGACAGACAGACAGACAGACAGACAGACAGACAGACAGACAGGACCTACACTGAGAAAGACTAACTGAAGAAAAAGGAGTATAGAGAAGAGATAGATTGACCATTTCACATAACCTAGAGTCATTTTCTTCAGTGTAACAAATACTGTGCGATGCGTCTTTAATTATTCCTTTTTATAATTACCATAAAAAATGAGATCGGTTGAGACACAATGAGAACGAAAATTGGCTATCATTAGTTGATAGCCTCTGGCGTGTTTATCATACAGTTTCTCAACATTAAATGATGTTTAAGTTGATGTTTCTGTTTTCCCCCAAACGTCACTGGTGGAAAAGTGGCTTTAGCTTTTTGGCTTCATTTAGAACAATACACACACATTTTAGAAGTGTTTTTTCTTTCATTCTTGCCTGTAGGTAGGTCATACGCAATAGGGGTGGGAATCTCTACGCACATCCTCGATACAGAGGGCTACAATGCGATTATAAGCTTCTATATGATTTATTATTTATAATATGATTTATTTTTTTCCTGTGTGACTACTTGATCCATGATCCATCCATCCATAATTAATATAAGCTGAAGAATTTACTACTTTTATCTTCCATTAATAGTAGTGAAAAATGGAAGAGATGTGTCAACTGGAAGGTTACCTGTGCTTTACATTTACATTTGTCTGTAGAACAGCCAGGCCTGGTTCTACCAAGGAATTGCACCCTCAGTGTAATATTTTGCTCTCTCAGTTAAAATTTGAATAATACATGCCTAGCGCAGGTTGGTAGGGCACACGCACTGTGTGAGCATCTCATCATCACTGCTCTTATAGCTCTGAAACAGCTGTGCCAAACAGAAAACTTTACCTTAGGAAATGTCTGCATGGTTCAGAGTGCTGTGACATGAACACACATCACTACTTTTGCTAAAAAGAAAGTTGGAAAAGAGGCTATGATGAGCAATGGTAAATGGCTTCTTCATAAAAAAGCAGAATATCAAGTTAAAACCGACCAGTCTGATGTGTGCAGAGGTGGGCGGTTACACTGTAGCAGCCTGCTGTCATTTTCAGGCGATTTAATTAATAAAGGTAAACACAGACAGTAATCTTGCTGCTTTCAGATGCTACAGGGATTTCATGAACTGAATGAGAAGCTTTTCATACATTATAAAGTAGCTGTGTATATGTGACTCTCTCAGAAACAAAGAGATTTTAAGAGTTAAATAATTAATGTACAAATGAGTTATTTTCTGTTTGAGGCTTCAGGTGCCATTTGGACTTATAATGCAAACTGTTGCTGAAAAGGAACGATGCACTGTGTTGACTTATTACTATTTACAACTTTTTCCGTTTCCGGTGTGTTCTAACCAGGGCCTGAAATAGGCAGGTAAGGAGTACCGGTACTGATTTTTGTCCACATGAGTACCCTTACTTCTTATTGCATACTGCCACCTCTAGTGAGCATAGCCATACACACCACTGAGGTCACAGAGGCCTTGGTATGTTTTCCAAGGGGTATGAAATAAAAGCAGTGTAATAATTGGCTAAAAATAACTAAAGTACTTTGGGGCTTTGATGCATACCCCCAAACTTCCCTGACAAGTTCAATTTTTGGACCTCTGTATTTCTAAAACCCTGCATATAGCAATACTGGTGAGGCACTCACTAAGTGCCAGTGTAACTGTGTCTGTGTAGACACATAGCTAGCTTAACACTAAGAAAACAACACTGAAAATGTTTTAACTGAATGAATGTTCTTACCGAAAGAGCAGTGTTTTGGGTTGAAGTTACCGTTGTTGTTAACCTTGTGCTTAAGGTAAGGGGACGATCATGGTTATAAAAAAAAAACCCAAAACAACACTGACTGTTAAAATGTAAGGAAATAAGAAACAAACAGTGCTCTAAGTCTGTATTTAATACAAGTCATACCTTCTACAGCCTCTAGAGGACATCAGCGCTTTAACGTGAACAGGTGCCTTTTTGGGGTATTTGCTGAAATGACTGATGCTGCTCATCACGTCAGACCTGTGAGCTGAGAGAAGTTGTTTAAGGACACAGCCACACCCACTGACACTTCTTCTCCGTTCAGTGTCACTAATGTCTTACACACATATTTGTTCATCCTCCCTCTCCGCCACGGACTCAAACTCACACGGATGTCACTGATGTCCGCTCCTATCACGCACGCACACACTGAAGGGGAGGAATATGTTGGAGATAAAGGGACAAGAGGAGAGCGGTGGTTGATGGAGAGGGAGAGACTGGCCTTCGGAGGTTTTTTTTAAAGGCTGACTGGCTGCTGTCCCTGCGTGATAAGACTGTTTGAGGTGGAGGTGATGCGACTCATTCACACTCTTATACCTCTGCAAAGAGGTCGGCACTGTCTGCCTGGCTTCCGGGGTGCATAGATGTCTTATCGGTTTCTCTCTCTTGAAGACTGCAGACACCCTTTGGTGCAATGTCCTCAATATCATATCTGCCTCATGGGGTTGTTCAAGTCATCAAAGGAATCTAATCAAAGCAGAAAATTAAAATGTTGAATCAATTCATCAAACTTATTTAGCAGGTCACTCTTTCCCTCTGAGAAAAATCTGAAAAACTAAAGTGTGTCTAACTTTCCACATTTCTTTTAATCTTTACCTCTAACACACCCAAAAATAACTTGTGGGTATAAGACGTTGGGGGGCAAGAAACTTGCTTAAATAGTGCGCAGTCAGCACATGAGATGGCAGGTATGATGTTGAGCTGATAAGCAGCAGGTACTGGAAATGCTGAAACTTAAAATTCAGCTTTTCACAGTTTAAGTCCAACTGACATTTTTTTATGTCTTCTACAGCATACATATCTGCCCTGTAAGTCACTTGTCCTGTGTTCTCCTTTGAAAAAAAATCTGAAACAAGTGCCAGGGACACATGAGCTGCCTGTTTTCTTTCAGTGCCAATGTTAACCAATTGTGTTGGTCACACAGCGCGTGGCGTGGCGCAGAGCTCCATGATCGCCTGTTCTATTTTTTATGTGAACCGCGAGCAAATCTGGCAAGAAAGCCCACTGATGATCTATTATAACGATATAAATGATCTGATTCTGAAAAAATGCTGAAATATAAACCCTGTTCAGTTTTTTCTCTGTTTGTGATTGTGTTAAATTATGTACTTATATATTTGTCAGTTGTGTCTAAACAAAGTGAGAGGCAGGCAGGAGAGAAGCCTCTCCCCGCAGATCATCTCAACAAGAGGGACCTGCTACACAGCAGCAGAGCGACAGACAACAACCTACATTACATTACACATTACACAGACATACGGTCTTCTTATTATATAATTCACAAACATAGACACACATTTCATCATGTACATTAGCTTGTAGAACGAGTGACCAAACAGACATGAACAGACATTCACCAAGGAAAAATGCACTGCTAACATCAGTTTGCAGGCTATATAGCTAATTAGCTGCTCAGCTGCAGCACATTAGAGAGCATGTAATTGTACATATGATACCACCACCAACACCCTTCTTTCCCTCTCCTTTGCCTCTTTCTTTACGTTTTGGGATGTCTCTTCAGTGCATCTTCTCTGAATTTTCAATTCAATTCAATTCAATTCAATTTTATTTGTATAGCGCCAATTCATAACAGAAGTTATCTCAGGACACTTTCCAAATAGAGCAGGTCTAGACCGAAGTCTTTGTAACATTATTTACAGAGACCCAACAGTACCACCATGAGCAAGCACTTGGCGACAAGGGCAAGGAAAAACTGCCTGTTAAAAGGCAGAAACCTAGGACAGATCCTTTGGCTCAAGGTAGGTGGTCGTCCAGTTGGGGTGAAAGAGAGAGAGAGAGAGAGACAGAGAGAGGGAGAGAGAGAGAGACAGATAGACAGACAGGTGCACAGCAACAACAGTAGCAACAACTACACTAATAGTAGTGACTGATGATGATGAACATGACAACAGCAACGATGGGGGACAATGAGCAGTGACAACAGCAACAACAGTAACCGTAGCTATAATAATACTTTATAATAATAATAACACGGCTTGTTTGTGCACTCTCCTCCTCTTCTTCCTCTCCCATTTTTCCTCCTTTGTCAAAAGTGCTTTTTCGGTTTTAGTTAAGAAGGGACAGTTGAGTGTGTGTTTCAGTTGTTTTGCCATCTTTGGGCAGCTTTTGTGACTAACCAAAATAAGAAGTCTTCCTGTTTTGTCCCTCTTTTTTTGCGTCTTATTTAATATAAATTTTTTGCAGCAAAAATGTGTAAAATATTAACAGCCTGTTTCGTATGATCACTTATCACTTATTATCCATTGATGTTATATAGCTAGCCTTAAAAAGTCAAGGAGTGGATGGATCCATTTCCAGTTTTCTAGGTTAGACAACACGTTCACAAATTACCGGTGCATAGAAGCTGCAATGATTAAAACTCATTCCTGAAGAGAAAACAGGATGTGTGTGTGTGTGTGTAACAGGAAAGTAGACACACACACACACATACATGTTCACATGAAATGATGAAAAAAATCCCACAATCCACCCTGACTGTGTCTTCTTCATCTCTTCCTCTGTGATTCTTACCTCTAGTCTCCCGTTTCTACTCCCTTTCCTACTTTCTTGTCCTTTTCCTCCCCCTTTTCTCTTCCTCCTATTCAATTTCTTCCTTTGCTCACTCTATCCATCTGTACATCCATTGCACTACCTCATGGTATTGTTTTTCAGTCTGACTCAAAACTACTATTGATCTAACAGCTTTTAATCACAAGTTGTGCGCACACACACACGCACACACACACACACACACACACACACACACACACACACACACACACACACACACACACTATTCTATCTATCTATCTATCTATCTATCTATCTATCTATCTATCTATCTATCTATCTATCTATCTATCTATCTGGTTCACATAGAGGCTGTGATCATATTGGACTGAGCTCAAAGTGCTGAGGTAGATTTTAATTAAGAAACATGCATTATAGTGTGATGGTGGTCAATACAATCGACCACTTGAGGTTATTCAGTGAAGGGAGGCAAAGAGTAAATGGCACAGGGGGTGTGGTGGGTTTTTTCGTGTGTGTGTGTGTGTGTGTGTAGATGACACTGAGGATGGGCAGGAGTGTGTGTTTATGTGTGAGACTGTGGCAACAGAGTGTGGACTGAGATGGCATGATAAGAATAGGATTTATGAAATTGGAACAGACGTTGGAGTGTGTGTGTGTGTGTGTGTGTGTGTGTGTGTGTGTGTGTGTGTGTTGGTGCACAGCCTCAGAAGTGAGAGGTGATTGTGTTTTATGACTTTCTTTTGGCCAGGAGCTTGCTGATGGTAATCATGCTGAGATAGACCTTTGTGTGTGTGTGTGTGTGTGTGTGTGTGTGTAGTCCATTCATCAGGACAAAGCAGAGAATGAACTGTCAGCTGCAGTGCTATTAGGTCTTGAATGAAGGAAGAGTCTTTCTCTGAGTCTTTAGATGTTACATTTCAAGGTTCAGACTCATAAATGAAGAGCCTGGTTTAGCAGTTCAATTTAAACTGAGTATTTACTCAGTTGGCTTACGAGAGTCAGTAATTGTATATATATGTGTACCGGTCCAGTATCAGTGGATGTGAATCATTATGAAATTACAGTTGTCTAAACTAACTACAGAAAACAACCTGACAAAGATTTCAGTGGTATAAGAACATGGCTGTTGACTTGTTGACGGTGATACCCAATTTCCTCCCATTTGGAAACATGAGTATGACAATAGGAACTCAATATGAAAACCACTGAGACTATTATTTATACTGTTTCCTTTGTGGTATGAACACCAGAGAAGTGCAGACAAAGTTACAGGAACTGGAATCAGATTTAGTTGAACTTTCTGCTGCTGATAAATGTTCCACAATGTCTTCTAAGTCACATATGAATATGAATGACCCAGGTTCCAATCCCCTGCTAACAAACAGCCAGCTTCACTTGTAATTGAACAGTGAGAAACTACTGTAAAGGCCAACAAAATCAGATTCTACAGATTAACAGTAAATTAATCATTAAGTGTGATGACACACTAAGTTTTCAAAATGCTGTGTCAGTTCATCAATTTCATTATGTATTCACTTTTATTTAAATCGAGTATCATTAAAATCATGAGCATCTAATCCGTCAAAGTGTTCTAATTCTGTCAAAGGAAAAGACGTACATGACTCCAGAGTTTGCTATTTATTTTGATGCCATCAATCTTTTTGTCGCTAAACAGCTACTTTACCCACCTTTTAATGGCAGCATAAATCTTAATAAGTGATATTTCCAATACTACAACATCAGTATGTATTGTAGTGACCCTTAACTGAAGCCATTATTGATTATTGTATTGTTATTGTTAGTTCAGTTCAGTTTACCTATCTTTTTTATGTTTTTAACCTTTAGTTTTAGCATTATTTCTTATGTCAGTCATTTTAAGATTAAGGTTAGGGTAGACATTTAAGGCCTAGAGAATGCATTATGCCAACAGGTGTGCTCACAAGTATATACATCGAAGAAATAATAAAATATGTGTGTGTGTGTGTGTGTGTGTATGTATGTGTGTGTGTGTGTTGGAATGTTTCCATAATTAGCTGTAGAATCTCAGTCCTTCATCATGGGAATACTTCCTGGAACGTCCTCTCGCTGTGTGGAATATTGATCAGTACATTAGTCTGCTGCCATGACTGTGAGCAGCCAGACGAACTGTTCACTCACTGGAGTCACTCTGCATAAGAGTCTCCGCTCAATGACTAAAAGTCAAGGTAAATGTGAAACATACAGTGAGCCCGCGTGTGCCAGCTGTAGACACGTTGATGTTACATTTCATATATCGGCCTTCCTCACACAGCCTGTGCATGCATCATTTGTATATTTCTGCATGATCCGGATTTATCTGTGTCCAAATCCAATTCCTTTGCTTATCCTAGATTCCTCAGGGCATCACAAAGATTTGCCTAATCAAAATTCCCACAATGGAAAGTAAAACATATTGTTCAATGCATGTAAAGCCCAAGTAAAGTAAGACCTAGCCAGGTTCCAGGACCTTCAAATCATCTGTTATTTGTTTAACAATTCATACTGTAGATCTGTTGTTGTAGGTTAGAGATACAATCAACCAATCAGAGCCTTGTAGGTGGGATTAAGAACAGAGACAACTGGAAAGCTGGAAAATTAGAGACCAGTCATGGAAACACCTGGAAATGTTTAAATGTGTTTTAGCCCCTCAGTGACATCACCTACGTAACCACCTGCGTATTTTGTTTGGTAGAATAATGACACTTCGAAGTCGGTTTACTAGACACAAAGTGGGTCAGTCCAGCTGCTCACACCAGATATGAAGCGACCTTTTTGGCATGGACCCTATTTTTTCCTGAGCTGTGAGTGGAATTCTCAGAGAAGCCCTGTGGAAATGCTGTAGACTGTGATATCTACACGGATACAGCCTATTAAATCAAATTTACATTTGTTGTTGTGGTTGATAAATACATGCGCAGCAATGTTATTTGTGCATGAAACAAACACTTTCACTAAAACATGAGAAGATGAGGTTTCTGTAACACGTAATACATTCTGCCTGATCTGAATTGCTACTTACGGGCTGTGGCTGAATGAACCTAAGACACTTCACCATGAACCCTGCATCATTAAGAAGGAGGAATAAAACTGGGGTTAAAAGTGTCACTACTAGGCCTGCTGGTACATTTTTAGGATGGTTTGTGAGCAAGTGCTGTCCTGTATTGTCAAGAAAAACTGCTGGGAAGATCCTGGAAAATGGTAATCTGAGCATCTGTTTTTTTTCTTGTTATCTCAACACTCTACATTCATCTTATGCACATCCTCGACCTGCTTTCCTCCAAACACTCACTGTTAAGTGTTTGCCCTCTTTCCCTGCCTCCTTCGCTATTCCACTTTGCCCTGAAAGGCTGCACACCGTGTTGATAGACAGGTCTATTAAAAGCTGTGTACCATGTCCCTGTGTGGAGGTGCATATGGATTCTGCAGGAGCATGAGAGGCTGTGTGATGCACTAAATGTGGGTATTTGCGTGTGTATATTTATAGTGTGTGTGTGTGTGTGTGTGTGTGTGTGTGTGTGTGTGTGTGTGTGTGTGTACAGTATATGCATGAATGTGTGTGTGGCCTGTTCCCATGACAGAGTAAGTAAGCAGCTCAGCCCAGACCACAACACCAAACCACAAACAGCTTCTGATGCCCGCGGTGGGCTTCATTTACTTTACATTATATGTGACATTTCCAGCCACTCTAAGCCAATTACAGCTCATGGCAAGTTAATTCAAGCTTGTTTTGATGTAATAAAGGCACCTGCAACCACGTTATACCTGTATTTCTATAATAGACCTCACATTGTTTCTCCATAGCAAGTTAAACTGTTGAGTGAAAAATCTCAGCTACTGTGCTTTTTAGAAGCAGCTGTTACACTCAGCTTCTACTCAGTGGGCTGTTTCACTCCCCCACTGTTTACCAGAGCTGGTGTAGAGAGATACAATTCTGATGATGCTGTCACAAAGACAAGAACTTGAATTTAGAAATCACACTGTGCAGTGATTTTTAGAAAATAGTTCATATATATAGTATTCACTATATTTCACTTCTATAAGCGTATATATATCGGATGTGTCATGTGGGCACAAACTTTTGTTTTTGTAACTAAAGGCAACATATACAAATAAAGATGACTCATGGAATTTTAAGTTAAAAACCATCAATATTTCTTAAATTATAATTCAATATTGTGGTAGGTGAACTAGATAAAAGTATGCCAATTATGGTTTGGTTATGGGTTGAGAAAATATAGTTTTTATTGAAAATGGGACTTGCTAACCCCTCAGTCCATGTCTGTACATTAATACTACTACTTCCTGTGTTGGAACTGGATGTACATTTTAGGTGTATTGTCCAATATGAGTGTACGTCAGAGGAATATTGATGAAATCAGTGTACAAGGTAACCGCAGGTAACCACAGGAACACTTTTCTGGCTTTTCTATGGACTTTTAATGGATAGTGACAGCAAGGGGTAGTCTGGAAAGGGGGGGGAGGTGATGAGACTAGCAAAGGGCCACAGACTGGAATCTAACCCGAGCTGCTGCGGACTAACCCTTAGTACATGGGGCGCAGTGCTCTACCAGGTCAGCTGCTGGGACTCTCCAACAAACAGATGTTCAAATGTATAAAATAATGAACTTTGATGAACCCTGTGATATGCAGGCTGGGGCCCTCTGTTTCATCCCCACTAGTGTATACGGTCCAATCCTATAGGGGCAATAATCACTCCTGCAGCTTGAAGCACATAGAAACTATGCATTTGCAGTACTAATGTAGTGAGACTTAAGCCTCTTTGCAACACAAAGGTGGTTAAATTAAAGGATAAACCACTGTAAGATGCTTCAGGAAGATGGGGCGTCTCTATGTCTGGAATCTGTTGAGGTGCCCTTGAATGAGGCATTTATTACCCAAATGGTCTAGTGGAGCTGCCAGCAGTACAGGAACGTAGCTGGTTGCACTCCACAGTCTCCAGGTTATGTATGATTGTGTCGCAGCATGCTGAACAACTTCCTGGAAATAGAGGCATTTTCAAAATTAAATATAAATAGAGAGTGTTATTGGAAGTTGCTTTCACTGTGTTCAGTGAAATGCAAAGGTGAAATGTCTGCCGATGTTGCTGCAGACAATGTTGTGACTCACACCTCGAATTTTCTCCATGAAACAGCGCTAACACCTGTTCAGCACTCGTACTGTTTGGAGATCTGTGACGTGAATATTTTATGTTGACAGCTGGTAGCCGCACACACGTGAGTGTGTGTGTGTGTGTGTGTGTGTGTGAGTGTGCTGTATGTGTGTGTGTTTTTGAGTGCGACTGGGTTTGTATCCATGTCACAGCTTGCGTGCTACAGCCACAGGAAATAGCTCGTCCTGTCATCGAAGCCTAAAGTGTCAGACTTCCTCTTTTTCTCTCCTGATGACAGAACGGTGGCTTCTTTTCAAAGGTTAGTGTATGTGTGTGTGTGTGAGTGTGTGTGTGTGTGAATGAGTGAGATAAAACCACCAGTCAAAACAGAAAGCGTAAAGATGATTATCCACCTGCACAACAATATAGGACCACAACAGGGAATGACTTGCCATATTCTTTATCTTTATGTTGTTTTTGTTTGTTTAATATCACTGTTTTGTTCTATTGGATCCTGTGTAATTTAAGCCATTGAACACAGGATAATCAGGTGCTGTGTTCGATCGGTTTGCTCAGTTAGCTGCTTCCTTCCTTGGTCGAGAGTAGCTTAAAAACCAGCAGGGATAGTGAGATGGAAGGAAGGGAGACCTCATAGATTTCCTTCTCTTTGCTGTTTTAGCTCTTTTATTGGATCTTGGTTCCCCCGCTTCCTCTCCGCTCCTTTCTCTGTGTGTCCACGCTAATTAATGACCAATTAGATTAGAGTCACAGTGAACTCTGCTCCATGCAATGTCCACTCGCCTTTACTACTCAAAAGTAAAACTACATGATATGGGCTGTCATATTTGAACTATTTTCAAAGATTTTGCAGTTGGCGTAACTGTTTAACTCTCCACTCTGCTAATCTGTTAAAACACTGCATCTTTTAAATGGACTTTCTTTGTCTGGTCACTCTTCTTGCACTGACTTTATGACTTTATTTTAGTTTGTATTAAAACTCACTAACTTTGAACCATGAAACTCTAAAAGTGCACTTTTGATTAATTACTGTGTGTGTGTGTGTGTGTGATAGAGACATACAATAACGACAGAGTTCTGCCTCTTGAATAGATAGACTTGACCTCCAAGTCAATGATTGTTAGAAGAACATGCTCAGACCTGTGTGTTTATGTGTGTGTGTGTGTGTGTGTGTGTGTGTGTTAGATTGGGTGGTTGACTGTGTCTGTGCGAGTGTGTGTGTAGAGTGACAGCGACAAAGAACAAACTGAAATGTGATCGAGGAAATCAGAGTCCTGCAGGTTTGAGGAGAGCTGAGCTACTTAGGATAAGCTGGAAGTGAGAGGCGACAGTCATGGTCTGCAGTGTGTGTGTGTGTTTGTGTGTCTAACTGAAATAACATGTAGCCATCCCTTTTGCAGTAAAAAGGAATGTTAATGTGTTTTTTGATTTTACTGTCATTTGTTTTATTATTAAGAGGAATGCATTTGGGGGAAGTTTCAGAAATATAGTTTTTTGGTCTCAGCCGGATTTTTTGCAATTCCAGTTGTGACATTTAATGGTACACATTTCCTCTTTATTTGAAGCAATTAACCATGGTTTTGTGATTTAAGCCTAAATCATTATGAATCTTTGAATACACTTATACAAAAACAGGCATAAATTTGCTTCTGTAGAAATTAGTTTTTCTGAAAACTTTTTTCTACTTCTACTACTGAAAATGGGGCACTGGTTTCCCTCTCTTTTACATTTCTTCCTGCTGGAGAGTGCAGAGTCAGCATCAGTGGAGAATGTCAGGGCTCATTTTCCTCCTTTCAGAAAAGATATTTGCAGCCATTTGTTCTTGTAATAACTTCCACAGGCCTGAAAATTGCCTGAGCCTGGCCGACAGCCGACACACCAACTGACTGGCTTGTGATCCATACACACAGAGTAGTAAATGGGTTATAACTTGAGGTGACACCTGTGCTCTAAAGCTTTAAGGTACATAAGACACCTGTCAAAGACGCCCTGTGACAGGCTTATCAGTCTCTGTCAGAGCTGTGGTTTTGAACATCTGGGTCAAGGTGCTGCAATGGGCCTGAGGCTGTTTTTGGAGGGTCAGGTGATGGTGATTGCTCATAAACAAGGTTGGATGTTGTCTGTCTGGATTTTTTTCTCAGGCTGCAGGCTGGTGTATAATTATGTGATCTTAATTGAGCTCCATCTTCAAACAGAAATGTATTTTATGTTTTAGCAGCTGAATGTACCGTAAGCTAAATTCTGTTTGGGTCATGTCACTGTTAATGTTAGCTCACTGTCACACTGTTATAGCTTACTGGGGCACTTGAATAGAACTAAGCCATCATTAAGATTATTAGTGACACCTGTTTTTTTTATAGCATGACAAGTCAAAATGTCTGCTGTAGTAAAGACACATTTTAATGTTAAACTCATGTGAGAGAGGCTAAATATTGACTGCTTTGTGTTTTGGTCTTTAGAGCAAGTTTGTGTAACCTTTGCAGTTGAGATGTCTTTCATCCTCACCCACTCACTTGTAGCACTGTCCTCCAGGGTTAGGTGTTGCATTAACTGGCAGTTGTTACATTTTCAGTTGCTACACGCCAACTTTCTCTTGTAAAAGGCACTTTTCATCACAGCTAGACGCCTTGGTTAAAGGTTAAGTGAGAAATAACTGTTGATCTACTGTAAGTTTGGCTTTGTGCTGTAGCTCTGTGTGAGTCCACATATTATATCACCTGATTGTATTATGTCATGGCTCTTACGACTTATGAGCCTAATGTCATACATGCTGCACCATAAATGCGTGTACACTTTTAACTCTCAATAACCAGCATACAGTTCAGATATATAACTACAGAGTCTAAGGTATAATGACCTACTATTTTAATATATATTATACATTTGTTATGACATTATTTTAAGTTTTTGGTAAAAAAAA
This sequence comes from Dicentrarchus labrax, assembly GCF_905237075.1. Classification (NCBI taxonomy): domain Eukaryota; kingdom Metazoa; phylum Chordata; class Actinopteri; family Moronidae; genus Dicentrarchus; species Dicentrarchus labrax. The sequence continues at coordinate 21,152,855 of NW_026136715.1, forward strand.
AAAAAAAAAGGGGTTAAATTGGATGCAAACTTCAGGTGCAGTATTACAGGCAAACAAAGCACATAGGTTTATAATTTTAGGGTTAATAGTTTAGAGTCAGATCACCCAAATAATTAAAAATAGATACATAAATACAAATCTTACTTGATCTTGTAGTATCCAGCCATGCAGATAGTGCTGGTTTTATTTGTCCATGTTTAGAGATTTCTACCACTGCCACTCCAATAAATCTGAATACTTCTGGAAACACTTTTTACCAAAAAAGTAGTCCCTATGAAAACTGTTTGCAGATTAGTATGTGGTACTGGAAAGGTAAGTTGCTATTGAATTTTGAGGACTGAATATAATATTTCAATGCTGTAAGCAACACAAATGAGATTCCATTTACCTCCACTGTACTTGGGCATAAACATCAGAGACTGACATGTCACAACCTGGACAAAAAAACAAACAAAAACTATCTGTATGGTTAGATACTGCCCGAGGTAATTGAGAAAAATCTATTTTTTCATAACTTGGTGAGTTGACTCATGGAACAAACCCTTAGCAATGTGAGTATTCCTCACCTGTTAGCACAGGACTCAGGTGTGTGAAGGATTTGCTGGTTTTAACCACAGTGAAGCAGAAGTGGATATTCTGTGCCGCTATGCTGTTGATTAAGCTTGACATGATGAGAGCTGAGGAGCTGCCTGGATTAAAAAACTGCTGACTCTTTTCCCTCCATTGTTCGCTCCCTCTCCATCTCCTCGCTGCTCTTTCCTATCCCTCCATCCCTTGCTCTATCCCTCATTCCTTTGAGTGTCTCTTGTGATGTTGCTTATAAAGTAGAAGGATAGACAGGGACTCATTAAATCAGCTCCCCCTTTCTCCTTCTCCCTATCTACCTCCCTTCATCTCCCTCTCGCCATCTTCATCAGCTGTAATTATGGCAGCACAACGTGGGAGGAGCCTGCACAGCAAAATTATACTTTCAAATCTCCTTCCGCTTCAGCTATTCAAGGAATGAGACCTACATTTTCAACGTGATCAGAGCGAGAGAACAGAAAAATGGGGGTAAAGACCGAAACCAAGAGAGCAGGGAAATATAGCGGGGAAAAGAGAGTGGATGTGAGGGGGAGAAAAAAATAGGGATAGGAGAAGGAGAGAGAAGAGGAAAGACAGCTACAAAGAGAATATGTTAAGGAGGAAAGGGGGATGTCAGGCTGTAGCAGTGGCTGTAGCAGCTGAGTTAACAGAACATGGGATCAGTGATGCTGTCAAGCTAGAAAATGCCAGACAGCAAAGCAGGCTGGGACAGCACAGTGGGAGGAACTGCTTAGTTAGGGTACGTGACTGATGCAGGCATTTTTTTCTCCTTTCCTCTCCCTGTGCTTTCCACATCTTCTCTCAAATTCAAGGAGCCACCTTGTCCTGTAGCAAAAAAAAAAATCCGGGGGGGTTTCAGTGGATAGCGGGTGGGGTGATACAGTACGTATGCGCATTGCATTATGGGAAGGAAAGGGGATGGGAGAAACGGAACGTGCAGAGATTTACTAGCTTTGCTCTGGTTGCAGAGGAGCTAAAATAGACCTATTTATGGCAGCTGAGTCGCTGTGGTGGATGCAAAGCTACAGCAGGACAGACAGGACGAGAGCAGGTTGACACAGTTCAGATATGAGCTGTGTGTTTTTTCCAGTCGGAAGAAATTAGAGAGCCAAGCAAGGTCCGGACACAAGGGAGTATCAGCTCTCATCTGGAGGAAGAAGAGAAAGAAGGAGGAAGACAGGAGAAGAGGAGGAGGAGGAGGGGTGATGTTTTATTTTTATTTTTAGATGCTGAGGCGTATTTCAGAATCATTTCATTTGACTTTGTGTGTCTGTATGTGTCTAGCTTGTGTCTCCACTTGATTTCGATGTGTGTGCATACCTGTGTACCCGCTTGGATTTATATGTGTGTGTGTCTGTGAGAGATGTAATGCTTTTCACTCAGGTTGCGGTTTCGGCTCAGCAATCACTCAGCGCTGCAGTCAATTTGTGGTTGATTTACCTCTCTCTCCTTCTATTTCTGGTTGATTACAACTATTCTCTCTACGCTTCTGTTTTCCATGGGAAGAAAGATGGACCATATTCTATGTGTAGCCATCTAAATGCACTCTCTCTCTCATCGGCAGCTTTGAAGTTGGCCGAATGAATACAGTGTCCATGTGGTTTAGATGAATAGAGACGCTTGTGCATCCTGTCTGAGTCAGCAATGATATTTCAAGTAATCAATAGCAATCTGCTTTGAAAGAGAAAATTAATAAATCATAGTGTGGTTTTATATATTTACTGTTCTCTATCTTTACAGAAATTTATTCCTTCTTTTCCTCCTTTTTGTTTCTTTTCATTTGTTTCCTCTAACTGGTTTCAGACTTTTCTTACATCGATAAAGCAAACTTACAACAGTCATAACCTCTTTAACCTCATGGACTCACTCAGTACAAACACATGTTGTGCTGCCAAGCATTGCTCAAACCAACAGAAGCTTAAAATCTAGTGAAGATCCCAAAGATACAAGATATGTCAGGCTGTTCCATTTGATGTATTGGTACAGTCATAAAAACGCTCACTGTAAACATATACTGTACCTTTTAATGTAGAGTTGGAATAAGTTGATACAGGATATATGTGTGAAAACTGGAAGTACCAAAAGAGGTTAAAATAACATTAAACCTGTGTGTTTTCTGTCTGCAGGTCCAGGAGTGGCTATGTCTGAATTGTCAGATGCAGAGAGCTCTTGGCATTGATATGACCACGCCTCGCTCTAAGAGCCAACAGCAGATTCACTCTCCGTCCCACCAAGCCAAACCCATCGTCCAGCCTCAGCAGCCTGCACCTCAGCCAACACAGCCAACACAACCGGCAGCAGCAGCACAGCCCAAACCTTTGGCGCAGAGTCAGCCAACCCAGCGGCAGCAGCAGCAGCAGCAGAAGCAGCAGCAGCAGCAGCCTCAGTCTCAGCCCTATGGCCAGACTCCACCCTACTCCCAGTCTCAATCCTACGGCCAGACTCCACCTTACTCCCAGTCTCAACCCTACTCCCAGTCGCAACCCTACTCCCAGTCGCAACCCTACTCCCAGTCTCAGCTCCAGTCGTATCCTGCGTCCCAGCAAGGGCCCCAGAGTCAGCCTCATACCTCCCCAGGCTTGCAGAGACACCCAGGTCCTGGCGGCCCCCAGACTCAGACGGGGCCCTTTCAGCAGGGCATGAGGTCCGACCCGTACTCCCAGAGAGGTCCCGGAGCTCCAGGAGCTGTTGGAGGTCCTGTAGGAGGCCCCAACCAGCCTGGTGGTCCACGGATTCCCCATCCTGGTGCTGTGCCCCTCCCTGGCTTGACCAAGGCTCCCTCCCAGCCTGATTTGGGTCGCGGTTCTCCAATGCACCAGTCTATGGCGCGGCACCATGACCAGACCAGAAGTGCTGGCTCCTCCCCGGCCCACAGACCTCAGAGTCAGGCCCCTCCACCTGCCCAGGACGGCCTGACCAAACTGTTTGGCTTTGGGGCATCGCTGCTCAATCAGGCTAGTACCCTGATAAATGTTGACCCTCTACCCACTGCCTCCACCCAGCCAAGCCCTGCACGAGGCAAGGTAGTGTTCAGTAATGTAACCCCTGACAACAGGCAGCAACAACAAGGGGCCCCTGGCACCAAACCATTCAGTATGGGGGGCCCTCACGCTCCAACTCAAATGGGGGGTCCTCATGCTCCAACTCAAATGGGGGGTCGTCATGCGCCGAGTCAAATGGGGGGTCCTCATGCACCGAGTCAAATGGGGGGTCCTCATGCGCCGAGTCAAATGGGGGGTCCTCATGCGCCGAGTCAAATTGGAGGCCCTTATCCACCAAGCCAAATGGGGGGTCCTCACGTGCCGAGTCAAATGGGGGGTCCTCACGCGCCGAGTCAAATGGGAGGCCCTCATGCACCAAGCCAAATGGGAGGGCCTTATCCACCGAGCCAAATGGGGGGTCCTCACGCGCCGAGCCAAATGGGAGGTCCCCAAATGGGTGGGCAGAAGCAGCAGACCACGCCCCAGCAACAAGGAATGCCCCAGCAGCAGTCACCCGCGCATCATCAAAAAGGGCTGCAAGGACAACAGCATCAGCAAAGCCCTGCTCATCTGCAGAAAGTGCCCGTGGTGGCTCCTGTACCTGCTCCAGAGCCTGTGAAGCCTAAAGTGAACTGTCCTCTTTGTAAAACGGAGCTGAACATCGGCAGCACCGACCCGCCCAACTACAACACCTGTACGCAGTGTCACAGCCAAGTGTGTAACCTGTGTGGCTTCAACCCCACGCCACATCTGGTGGAGGTAAGAGGAGTGTTACACATACATGCAGCACAGTGTACACACAAAGTCTCACACACACAGATACACGCGTGTATGTATTTCAGCAAGCAAAACGTGTTTAACAACATACATTTAAGAACAACAACTGTACTCACACACAGACAAATTCAGAATCAGCTCCTCCCAGACAATCGATACCAGTCAGCACAAATATAAAATACTATTCACTCCACTGTTGGATTACTTCTTCTTTACTGTGTGGATGCATTTAGACCTGGAGCTCTCATCTTTCTCTTTCCTCTGAAGAATTCACTCTCTATTCTCAGTTCTTACTCTTTTGTCATAATCTGTGTTTATAGGCCTATGTTTAATTTCAGATTTTTTTCTTTTTTGCTCTTTTACAAAAAAAAAATTCTTTCTGTCTGTGATAGCACTACCTCTGCCCCCTCCATACCTCCTACGCCATCTGTCCTCCTATTAAATCCTGCTTTTATTCACAAAGCTGTTTTTTTCTGTGGGTATTATGCTTCATACGTTCATATACATCTCTGTACCTGAGCTTGATTTAGTTTCATTCCATTTATTTACAATAGTAATTTAATTTGTAATTTCATTAAAATAGGTTTTGCATTCATTAATTTAATTCATTTTTAACTCATTAAACATTAATTATCGGCTCATATTCGTCTTCATAATATGGAAAAGAAAGCAAACACTTATTACAAAATTGAAATTTGATTCATTTTGTATAACTTATTCTTTACTTAAATGGCCGGAAACATGTAAGGAAAAAGTTATTTAAAATCTCTCACAAACAAACAAACATGCACAACATATCTGACGGGGGTAAGTCATTTATTTATTCTTATGTGACTAGAAGGAAATGCAAGACCATTGCCTACTCTCTCCTCTGCCATCACTTTGAGCTCTGTTATTAAATATACATTTGTTATGCCATTGCTTTAAATTCCTGACAAAAAGTACCCTAGTTTATGCTGCACATTTAGTAACTTGAATAAATTACGTGATATAAATAATGATGCAATCAACAGGTGCAGTATTTCAGGCCTGTACTTGACACACATGTCCACAAAATAGATTCCTTATGCTACTTATTGGAGCATAGATTCAAAAGAAATACCTGGTGAGAACTTTAACAACACAGGAGTTTATGTTGCATTCCTCTGTGGCACAAGCAACAAAACATGACAAAAGTGCTTCTTCCAACTTGCTTTGTCAAACACATGCTATATGCTAACTGCTAACAAACTGTTTCCCAGTAAACATGCCAATAAAAAAATGCAATAGCAACCACTGAAACTGGGAAACATTAAGAGCTTCGCTATAAGTTACGAAGCAAACAATTATCCCATTTCTGCCCAAAGTGCCCCCTAAATGTTACACACTGGACCTTTAAGATAGACAAACATTTTCTCAGTGCCATAATGTTCACTAGGTTCTTATTTCTTATTATTCCAAAAGACAGACTTACATTCACAAAGTCACCATTTCACTTTGAAACCAATGTAACGTGGCCTCCAACAGTCCATTAGCTGTTAAATGAGTGAAACAGAGACCAAACAGGCCTTTTTCAATGATACTTGGTTCATAGGATAGCAAGAAGGAAATATGAAGGGTGATACAAATATTTAGAGCTGGACATACAATGAGCAAAAAATGGAGATAGAAGAGGGGAAGAAAGCATGAGAGTGGAAGGTTAAGAACAGGCAATAGACAGAAGGAAGATAAAAAAAATGAAAATAAAGAATATAGATCAAGCAAGGGCAAAAAGGCAAAGAATGGGAGAGAGTGAAAGCTTCAAGAGAAGCAGAATCACAAAACACAGACATCGCTTTCGGTTATGCTTTCTTTCTTTCCTCTAAAGTGATTCTGCTCATGCCACAATGAAACGAGTGTAAAGGCCGACTGCTCTCTCACCTCCCCTTCATCGATCTAGACGCAGGCTTAGAGGTGAAAAGAAGGAAGGGAGAAAGCAATGGAAAAGGAAAGAAAGGAAATCACATAAGTGAAGGAAGTAAGGAGGTTAAAAAGGGAAGAGGACAGAAAATAATTCAGGGAGTATGTAATTGAGGAATTCTGCATAACATTAGGTATGTAGGGTGGAAGGGAGGGACGTACGTGAGGAAGGATGAAGGGAGGTTTTAAAGAGGGAAGTCAAAACACAGGAGAATGTCAAGAAGATATATAAGAATACAGGGCAGAGAGGGACTACATGAGGGAAAAAAGGCCCATGAAGGAAATCAAAAGGAAGGAATAAGAAGGAATTATGGGTATGAAAAAGCAAGGAAACTAGTGTGTACGGACAGATAAAAAGCAGGAAAGAGGTGCAGAAGGAAGAAGAATTGAGGGAAGAAACAGATAAAGAAAAGACAGAAAGAAGCAAAGATGCGTGTAAGTCAGTCAGTCAGGCAGATTGAGAATGACTCGTGTTGTATTTACTTTGAGGCAGCATGACGCCTTCAGGGTCTTTAGGGAGTACGGTTGTTCACAGTACTGTACTGTAATGGACTGTCACTGCCTTAAGATAGACCTAGAGATAATATGCAGGGTTATATATAAGTACTACTACTGTTTACAGGACAGTGATAAAATCAAAACGTTATCTGGACCGTGAGAAATCCATTCCATTAAAACTGTCACACACATGCAGATCAAAAGAATACATATACTGTATAAAGAGTGTGTATGCATGCAATGTGGGTTAAGGCCTGTGGCTCTCCAGAAGAAATGAATGAAACAGAAAGAAAGAGAAAATAGACAGAAGGAAGACATGAGGGAGAGAGGAATGTCAGAGGGATTAAAAAATGAACATAATGACCGCCTGATAAAAAATTAAATAAATAAATAAAATTAATAAAATTCTTTATTTCAGTCAATTAGAGAAACAGTGATGACACAATGTATTTGTTAAGTAATGTTTGAATTAAAGCCAGAAAAAAAGATGATTAGGACCTGAAAAGATGGAGACTTTACATAAAGATGACGGAGAAGGGATTAATAGAGACGTATAGAAAAAGGAGTGTTGGGAATAAAGAGACGATAAAAAATGAAGAGAGAAAAGGTCTCAGAAAGTGACGAGGATGAACTCACAATGACATTAACATGGATGAAGAGACATTAAGAGAAACAGATGAGTAAAAAGACACATATTTGTCTGTGAGATGAAGAGCGAAGGTTCGGTGGAAACAGATGGAAAGAGAACTGGATAGAGGCTGAGGGAAAACCAGACATGTAGAGCTAAATCACGTGCAGCCTTTGGTCCAGAGGGAAGTCAGGCACTAACACACACACACACACACACACTTGCACACTCACACAAAAGACAGTAAGTAGACCAGTAGGGAAAAAGATTTAAAAAAAAGATCAAGTGAGTGAAGTAAGAAGGGGGAGAGAAAGATGACGACAAAGGAGCGGTGAGATCACAGAAGTGCAGTTCCTGCTGAGGAGGTTTGACTGATGGAGAGCGGTTAAGCTAAATTTGTTCATCCGAGTTCTAAAGGTCTTGATTATTAAAAGAGTTTTTTCCCAAAATTATAGAAGTACTTTTTTTTAGCACGTTAGTGTTGTGGCTCTAGAGATGGTGATGTCAGTCAGTTGATCCACCACTTTGATCGTGACCTAAATATCTCAGCAGCCAGTAGATGGACTGCATTTTGTACAGGCATTCATGTTTCCTGGAGGATGAATCCTGCTGACTTTGGTGATCCCCTAACTTTGCAATTAGTGACACTATGAAGTTGAAGTGGACATTTTTGTATTGTCTTGCTGTGAAATTTGGTACATATATTGCCATTCCCCTCAGGATGAACTGTAATACGTTTTGGTGATACTCGTCACTTTAAATCGGGGACCAGTGTTGGGCAGTAATTAATACAAGTAATAATATTACAGTATTAGCATTACTTTCAACTAGTCGTGTAACTAATTACAAATACATTTCTGTAATAATATTACATTTACTCTCCTCCTAAATGATTAGTTGCACTATTACTTTTGTAGGCAACCTCCTACTAATTTGAAATCCAACAATCCAATCACATCCTGGGATTCCTTTGTGTAATCGTGGAGGAAACTAGTTTGGAACATAGAAACACTTACCTTCAGCAGCAAATATTCACATTACTTTGATTTTAACAGACACAACTGGATTTGAATTGTCCTCAGTCTGACTTTTTGGGAAAAGGGACAAGGCATCCCATTGGTTTTACCATTCACTGTTAATCGTTTCCAACTCTTCTGAAGACTCAGCTAGAGCCCTCACATAGCGGTAACAATAACAAGTTTTGGTGCTACATTGTCACATGACAGGGTGCATAGTGCACCATTATGCTTCACTTTTTTAAAATATTTTTTTAAATGGCTCCGGTCCGCTCTATCTCAATGTCCTGCAGGCATGCCTGTTGAAGAAAGGTTGGATCATATGGCAGTTTAATTTGGTCTGACTTGAGCAATTATGGGTTACTCGTATTTCTGCAGCCACAACACTCCAGAGGGGCAGTTCAGCCAAAGACAGCAAATGGGCTATTGCTCATGCTTGCTTTAAATACCTACATACCTAATGACATTCCCATTAGCCTCAGCTGTACTTTGAAGTTAGTGCTATTTAACAAACGATAGCATGCCAACATGCTACAATAAACATGATAAACATTATACCTGCTTAACATCAGCATGTTAGCAAGACTCTTCTTCATGTTATATGTAATACTTTCAGTAATGTAAAGTATTTTTATGAACACTCCTCTCTTCACACTAGAATATACACTGTGGCAGAATACAACCTTGTGTCTTTACTGAAAAATGAATGTGTCTAACAAGGCGGTGCAGATGAGAGTTTGTGTTTGAGAAAGACAGGAACGCTGTGTGATAGAGAAACATGGAGGGTAGCGCTCGCTTGATTTATCAATAATTTAGCGAAGGTTTTTAAAAAAAATAAAAATAGCGGGAGAGATGAAATATGCAAGGGGCAGGCAATGTCTCCTGGAACAGAAAAGTAAAAAGTCACTAGGTTTATCCTGCCCCCTCTGTCCTCTCTGCTTCTCTACTTAATTCTTGCCTCCCATAGTTGTTTCCGTCATCCCTTCTTTCCTTTTCTTTTCCTAATAACATTTTTCTTTCTCCTGTAGTCTGTTTTTTTCTGGCTGGATCAGTGTATAGGGCTTAGTGGCATCTACTGGTGAAGCTGTAGATTGCAACCAACTGAATATTGCTCAACTTTTCAAGCCTGTGGTGGCTGTGAAACTCATGAACAACACAAACATCCCTATGTGCATAAAACGGCTCATTCTAAGATAACGAAAACACAACAATTCCCCTTTTTAGGTGATTATACACTTATAAAAAGATACCCATATATATTATATTCTTGTTTTTTATATTAAATACTCATAAATGTTACACACTGGACATTAAAATAGATCAAATGCAGCTTTAAAGGGACAGGGAGTGTTTGGGTGGTGTGTATTTTCAAAAATATGCACATGTATATTTTTATTCATCAGTCAGAATTCAACATGAAAACATATTAAACAGAATAACTCCTCACTAAAGTCTGAATGATGACTCACCACAACCACACACACACACACACACACACACACACACACACACACACACACACACACACACACACACATACACTCACACTGTAATTCACTGTATAAGCAGGTGTTAGTGAATGAGTGAATGAGGCCATTTCTCTGTCCAGTCTGTCATTCAGGCGTTCACAGCTGTCATCACTGCTGTCGGAACAATTATAAGGATTACTGCACCCAGTCCACCTGGATATGTGTCTAAAGGTGTGTGCGTGCGTGAGTTTGATTTTGTGTTTTGTGTCTGAAGGAAACTGATTAAGGAGTGTGACATTTAATCTGCATTGGTGTGTTTGTGTGTGTTGTTATGTCCGTGCCTGAGTTTGTGTCTGGTTAACATTATATGAGAAAGACACATAAGCTGTGTTCCAGCTGAGAGGCTGGATTCTGCGACGGACGCAGCCCATGAAGATGTGTCCTTCAACGGACCAGAAGGCCATTCTGAAAACTGGCCCTCCTCCCCAAACGAGACAGTCTAACCTTGTAGAGCCCAAAGTTGCTTGTGCGTTCAGGTGCTTCTTGTCAACAGTCATCATAAAGTGAACTAGTACAAAAATGTTTTACAGCCACAAAACGGCAAATATTGACACAAGAAACTATGGTTTTTTGCTTTTCTAGTTAGCTGCCATGTTTACCCGGGTCTGGATCCATATGTGGTTATCCAGGGGGATACTATCTGTGTTTATTTATGAGAAGCATTTTTAAATGATTTATGTCCAATGTTACTTTATTTGGTAATCTTTAGGGATTTTCAACGGAGGAAGTCTTACAAACCAGTCTCTAAACGCTTCGCCCAGTAGAGATTGAGGACTCGCTTTCTCTCAGCTTTTGTTTCTAAATCTGGGTGGAAATAATTAGAGTTAAAAAAAACCTGCATTACAGAACAATCCAATGTCTTTAGGGCGATGACATGCAATACAATGTATTTGTCACTGACTCCTTTTACTGTGCCCTGCTGTTCTGTGGAAAACAACTCACACCGTGTGCACATCATGAAATCAGATCGCGTTCGCTCATGGCGTGATGGAAAAGAGTTGAATATTGACTGACTTCTTTGATGAAACAACATGAGGCTGCACTGTAAACAGATGCACCGGCTTCTCTTGTTCTCTAGCATTTCTGACAGAGTAGTGCACATGTTACCCCCCAGTAACCACAGGAGTAAAATATAGAGCAGCTTCCACGGTTTGCTCACATAGTTAAGATCAGTTTTTTCTACATTAGACTCATTGCTTGCTGCTATAGTTACCATCTTATTCTCACTCAGACTCACACAGTCAGACACACTGCTCTGCCTCAGGAAAATGCCACAACAGCCAAAAGGTTAACTTTGTGTAATTGAATGAGTTTCTCTGTGTGTATGTCTTTAATTATGTGTGTAGATGTGTGAGAAGTTCCCACAGCCCTGATTGGTCATTATAAACGTGATGTCAGCACTATGGGGGTCATCAGAGCTAATGGAGTAGAGTTAGTTTATGTTTATTTTATCTAACATATTTCATTATTCTAATCTTTCCTTTACCTTTCCCCTTCATCTAGATGCTCTCTATTAAGTTCACTTTTGTTTCCCCTGATTTCTATTCAAACTGTGAAAAGTAAATAAAATAATAACCATCTGTAAATTATTGAGCAGTGAACACAGAGAGAGGCACAAACTAATTGAGCGAGGAAACAGCAAGGAGAAAAATTTAACAAAAGACAGGAGGTGCATAATGTTCCATAAACTGTGTGACATTTAGTCAACACCAAAAAAATAAATGCCATAAACGAAACATCCGCACCAGAAAGACGATGACCAAGTGTGTGTGACTAAATTGATTCTAGCCATCCTCATAATCACCTTGTGACTGTGACGCTTGTGTGTGTGTGTGTGTGTGTGTGTGTGTGTGTGTGTGTGTGTGTGTGTGTGCGCGTGTGTCAGAACAATTTCTACAGTCTGTTCAGCTGTGCTGGTCAGCATCCGAAAATAGTACAGACAGAAAGAAAGGAGCAGATGTCACATTGTGCAAGACCCCCCTTCAACCTCATAAGCTCACACATACACAAAAACACACATACACAAAAACACTGCCCTTCATCTGTTTGTGTGTGTGTGTGTGTCAGTGTATGTCAGATATTTCCTATAGGTTATGATATACAGTATGTTGTGGTTAGAAACAGTATTGAAAATGTGTAGAATTGTGCTTTATAAATTAAATGTATCTTTATTATAATTAGTAGTAGTAGTACTGTACTATTAGTTAACTTGTTTTCTCTCCTATATCTGTCTTTGTCTTCTAATTGTGTTCACTGCTTCTCCCTCATTGTTGATTGGGTGTGCTTTAAATCTGGCTCCCAATTTAGTAATTTTCCCTAAAGATGAGTGTTACTGTTCGAATCAAAGAGATGCAAAAATGAAAAAAATATTAAACCACCAATCAATAGAAATGACTACCTCCCTCATGAACATTCATGAGTCTTTCCAGGGAGGCTGATTATATTGCTTAATGGTGAAATGGGTAACGACTGCGTTTGTGTCTGTGAAAATGGTCCAAGATTTTAAGAATAAAGGTATCATTGGCCTTCATAAACTCATATCAGTCCAAAACTACTGCTGTGCACTAAAAAAAAGTCCTAAGTACCTAAGGGCCAGATACAAGGAGAGGTGACAAGGATAGAGGAGTCAAAGGTAGGAAATAAGGATGGAGTGACTCATGCTTCTCTATTTAGAAAGAAATCAGAGCGAGAAAAGAGGAGAGCAGCAGCAGGGACCGCAGAGCTCCTAATGGACGGACGGTTCGCTCCTGCACTTCAGGACATCTCAGTACAATTAATAATACAACGGCTCGCCATCCTCTCCTCCTTCTTCTCCTCCTCTCCTCTTCTCTTCTCTTCTTCCTCCTGCCGCCTCTGTCCACCCACCTCCTCTCCATCTGTTCCTTTCATCTCGTCCTCTCTGCCTCCTTTTTTTCATCCTTTCTCTCCCACCAAGATTTTCCCAGGTGGGATTCAAACTGGCAACTTTCTGATCACTGTCCTGCTTTGGGTGTAAATATAGCCTTCTACTTTCTACATCTCTACTCTTTTTCTCCTTCTCCTCTATCTCTTACATTTCTCCTTTTATTTCTATTTTCTGAAACCTCTGTTTTTCCACAAATTGTCTTTCTTTGTCCTCTTTTGTTCTCACATCTTTCAGCCTCTCTTCCATTTACTCTTTTCTTAATGCTTCCACTGGGCTCTCTCTCAGTCTCTCTTTCTCTCTCTCTCTCTCAGACTTCAGCACACCTAACTCCTCTCACTTATTGTATTCATACAATATGCATTGAGAAATCTGCAAGGCAAGTTACTTTTTCTGCATGTGTTCTTTTTTTTTTTCTCAGCCAGCTGCTTATCAAAGTAGTCATTGAAATCACGACACAGTCATGAAAAAAATAACCATCCGGTAGTCTTTTAACTGTAAATTCTCCTCGTTGAAGTAGATATGTAAAATGGTTATTTAATGTTTTTATGGTTGGACATCGTATCTCCATTTCCAATGGATTCATTTCATTTTTACAAACAAATCACACAAATCTTTTTGTCTCACAAACTGCACAGCAGTCTGCCGAAGCTTGGTGACCGTTCAATGATACAACATCATCATGCCTATGTACGCCATCATAACCTCTTCAACCACTGGCAGACCTGTCTTTCAAACACCTGTCATGGTTAGTTTCCGTACTTTTAATTCTAGTACTAGTAGTTCTAGTTCTAGCACAAAACAGCTTTAGCGAAAGTTGATGGTTCAATATCTGGATTTTCAAATATACTTTCTCTAGTATTAAACATTACCCTACCCTGTAATGGGCTCCATGGAGACTAAACCAATTCAATTTGATGCCCACATTAGGAACGCCTTTAATATGTGAATCTATCTTGAACAGTACAAACTAAGTCTTGAGTCCTTTAAATATCTTAAACTGACTGTTTCACCTGAGGGTGACTCACCTCTCTCAAACCATATGTACTGTATATTCTCTTGAATCCTCGCCAAAATCTTTTTTAAGCTCCATTCAGACTCTTTTTTTCCCCCCTTCCTTTTAGGGTGATGTCTATGCCATCGCGTGCTAACTTTACTTTTCACAGTCAGTTCTTTAAATACCAGCGGATGACGTATACTGAGGCACACTAGTTTTGTCTCACTTAGTTTAGTCAGGCGGGAGGTGCCAGTGTCATTTTAAGATGTTTCTGTTAGTGTGATGAGACTGAAAACCAATGAAGACCTGTTATTCAGTGGTTGTCATTGTTATTTTATTGTTCCTAAGATACTGAACGTGCAGAAAAGACTTTAAACTAATTCTTTAACCTCCATTGTGGCATAAATCAAGCGTCCCCAGTCTGAGGTCTTTTGAGGTTGCTTCATTTATGCACCCTCATGAATCTTCTCTTTCAAACACAAACACACTCCTGTCTTTATTTGTTTTGTGATGTTTTCCACCTCACCTCGCGTTGCTTCTCTCTCTCTTAGTCACCTCAACGTCCTCCTCTGTCTTCACCTTCATTCACTCCTCTTTCTCAACCCTCTCCTCCTCCTCCTCCTCCTCCTCCTCCTCCTCCTCCTCCTCCTCCTCTTATTTCATCCCTCCATCTCTAATGTCTTCAGTTATTTTCCACTCCACAGTTTTTCCTCGTCCTCCTCAGTCCATCCACTTCACTGCAGGTCTATGCTACCTTTTTCCCCCTCCTCTACCTCCTCCATATCACCCTCCACCCCCTCACTTGTCCCACTCCTGCATCTTTCCCTTTCTTCTTCTGCTCTTGTTCATCCTTCTGTCCTCCCTCTTCAGTCTGCCTCCACCCCTCAATCTGTCTCCGCTTCATCCTCTTTCATCCTCTTATCTCTCCATCCCTCTCCCCTATATTTGCCTTCTCTCTTCCTCATTACTTTCTTGTTGTGTGAATGAGTTATAGCTCCATCTCAGTCACTTTTCTTCATTCTCCATCTAACTTGTTTTCTCACAGTCAGCTCTCTCTGGTCCTGTTCTTTCTATCTGTTTGTGTGAACGTAAAGCTCCCTGCTGGAAACAAAAGACTTGCTCTAAATCACACACACACACACACACACACACACACACACACACACACACACACACACACACACACACACACACACACACACACACACACACACCAAAATAGATCTTTTATATTTATCTCTTTAGTTTTGCCCCCCATGAACAAAAAATATTACTATTGCTACTACCTTTTATGACAGCAAATTAACTAGAAGATTATTTCTTAAAAGACTGTTTTATCAAATAAGGTAAAGGTTCCACTCATTTCATCATACTGATCTCCTCCAAACTGCAGCAGATAACTCTTTCATGAGGTCAGTCAGTTAAATAATTTTGAAGATGTGCAAAACTGTGTGCCATTTACACAGGTATACCAACAACAGTGCGTATAATAAAATAGAATGGCATTAAAGAACAAGATTTACAGAGCAGAACAAAAGGAAATGCAAAGAACATACATTAAAAGCAGCAGCAAAGAGAGAGTTTTACCCCTAATTTAAAGGTATTGTGGGTCGCAGCGATGTCTAAAATGTGCTATACTGACTTACTTTGTCAGAGTGTTTTGTTTACGTGCTCTTGCAACAGATAAACTCATAAAGATAGACAGCCAAGGCAGGAGAAGAGGATGGGAAGGAGAGCAGTGAGTTCATTCCCTCTTTATAACCACAGAGGAGCGGCTGGGGATGTTTGCAAGGAAACATACTGTTCCAAAATGTGTCCTGCTAAATATTTCAGGAGTGCAGGAGGACATCCTCTATAAATAGGTCTAGATAGGTAATTATCTATGAAAATAATCCTTCATCACCAGCAGTAATTGTGCTTTTTGTTACAGCTCCAGATTGAGAGTGTCACAAAAGAAATCTTATGAGAGTATTTTCTTGTCTCATGTTTGAGTATTTCCCCCTACATGTGTGTGAGACTATTTTGAAGTGGAAGCTGTAAGAACTGCCCTCCTGGGGACCATCCTTCCTTCAGAAAGCATCACACACAGGGGTGTACAGGACTACTTCTGTCCACAATGGGGGGTATTTGGGAACAAAATCTCCTCTTTACAAGAGAAAGGGAACTCTTGAGGGTGGTAATGCACTTATGTGTAGACACGTTTGACATAAAGGTATAACGTGCAGGGATAAGGACATTGAGAGACAGATCAATATGTTCATCTTCGCTACAAAAACAACAGATCTCAAGGGAGTGGAGGAGATAGGTGTGTGTTGTCAGCCTGTAGAGGCTTACAGAGGCAAAGGCAGTACTTTTAAGTTTTGTATTTGTCCTGTCCTACTTTCACTATTCTGTTCACCATGTTGCCTTTAAGTGGGTCAGTGAGGAGAGCTGTTCCCTCCCTTGGGCTACACAGCTGATTAACAGCACCCCTCACACACACACACACACACACACACACACACACACACACACACACGCACGCACAAAGAGAGACTCCCACAGAAGCACAATGTGTGAGTCTGAACAAGTTAAAACTCAAAGGTGTATGGACGATACTGCGGAAGACAAGATGGGAATTCCCTCACTGGGGCGAAGAAGGATTCAGTTGACTTAAATATGTTAGTGTCGAACCAGAAGGATTAATTATAACAGAGAAAACGAGAGTTTCACAGCTAAATAAGATGAAATTGGCTGTAATTTGACCAAAACTGAGGCTTTAATACGTCTGCAACTAAAAAGTATAGGTTATAATAATAATAATAATACATTTTATTTGTGAGTGCTTTTCTGGATACTCAAAGACACTTTACATAAAAACAACATAAAAGCAGCAAAAACAATATAAAATAGTAAAAGCACTAAAAACACATAGGACTAAGCTAAACATTAAAAGCAATTTTAAAAAGGTGAGTTTTTGTCAGAGATTTGAATGTTGGAAGGTCGGTGCAGTCACGGATTTGTTTGGGGAGAGAGTTCCAGGGGAGGGGGCAGCTACAGAGAAGGCTCTGTCGCCCCAGATTCTGTGAAGATATAGAGATACATGACCACAAATGCATATGTAGACAACTGGACATTATGCGAGTGTTAAACATGTAATTCTAAAACCATGAGCATCAATCTGCTGCTAAAACGGCCTCCACTCAAATGGAAATTCTGGGAAACAGGCAGCAGGGATTTACTCCCATTCAGCCACAAGTGCACTATTGAGGTAGAACACCAAGGTTGGTTGACAAGGCATGGTTCACAATCGACGTTCCAGTTCATTCCAAAAGTGTAAGATGTGGTTGAGGTCACGGCTCTGTGCGGCCCAGTCAAGTTCTTCCACACCAAACTGGGAAAGCCATTTCTTTCATTTCATTTTTGCACAATATGAAAATCTATTAGCAGATTCTTAAAACTTGAGTTGCGTTGTCCATCACACTGAACACCAGGTTTGTATTTATTTATTAATTTATTTATTCATATTGTAAAAGTTACATATTTGTTTGACATTTTAAATAAATCTGCATTGACCAACGGTTGTCTGGAAGGTCGCAAACATATGTGAAAGCATGAAAAAACTGTACAAAGCCAGTATGCCTAGGAAAACGGAATAACATAATATAAATTCATATCTAAAATTTAAAACTAAATGGAAAAAAAACTAAATGGAAAACTCTACAATGTGCAACCTACACTGTGGGCCCAGAGCTGTGATGGTGGAGGGAGGTAGATTTAAGACAAAATGAGGCAGCAGATATCCAAAGGGATCAGAGAGCCAAAGTGAGGCTCGGCACACATCACAACCACTGAAGAAGTGGCGTAATGGAGAACCAGAGTGGCTGTGATACTGAACCTCAGTAACTGCTTTGCCAATTGCCAGTGATGGAAAACAAGATGAGCACTGTTTTAGCAAGACTAAGCCTGAGGGCACAGATGAGATGAAGAAAAAAAAAATACTATTACTGGAACTGAGTCTGCTGCTGAGCCATAATGAAGGATTCTCTTTGAGCAATATGCAGAGTAGACGCTTGATCTTCTTGAGTCATTATGGCTGACTGGAGTAATAGTGTCTTAAAGTGACATGGAGCTTGTTATGCATATAGAGGTTGCAGCAGAGCCAGATCTCAGGTTTCTGTATGAGAAATATGTCGACTTTAAACTGGATCTTTAGCTGTGGTGGCTGACTCGAGGAAATGTGATTTGATGTTGCGTTTTTCAAAGTAGAAAGTCAGAATTGACCGCTGACAGTTGGTCATTATAGCCACAAGGAGGCTCTAGCGCAGAAAAATCTCCTTGAACATTTATTTTCCCCTGTGAAACATGCTACTGCATTTAGCAGCTCATGTTGTGTTGTTGTTGCGACTAGCATCTACAACAAGAATACACTGCTATCAAGGACATTTTTACTTAAACTTACTTAAATTTAGCAGGTGCCCACATTTATTTATAATACATTGCAATTTTTTGCAATGTATTATTTATCATTTCCCCACGGGATTATTAAAGTGTGTCTGATTCTGATTCTTATTCTGAATGTAGTGCAATCTCAAAAAGGATTTATGCCAATATCCTGCATAATGATTCTTGCTGAAGTTTTCTAGCAATCTAATTGGATGGGGCTATTTTTCGAGTTTGAGCTGACTGTGACTTTGTCCATGTTCAGTAATTTCATAGTTTCTTTGATGTCTTTGTGAGGCAGCTGGACTTGCAAGATAATAAAATCATGAGATCACGTGAGAATCCATCTTCCCAGGCTTCACTTTGTGTTTGTGGCCCAACTACAGTGGTACTGGACCAATTGGCGTCCTTTGAGGAAGTACTGGGAGCGACTGGAGTGAGCAGTTATATAAGAACTGGAGAGTATTTCTTCACTGAAAAAAGAGCAAAAACTGGCACTGTAGGCTTTTTTTGGATGGAAAATATGTTTTCGCTCCTCTCCCGGCTGACTTTTGTAAAAGTTTGACTACATTATATGTTTTGTTGAGCTCATCGGTTGAAGTTCGTCCATGATAGACAGATGGTCCAGAAGACAAAAAAGAAAGAAAGACAAACTTGACTAGTTGACAAAATGTGGAGCGTCAGGCCGTTGGGGGATCCTCACTTTAATTATTTTAGTTTAAAACTTAAATGGATGAGATAATGTTCATGGCAGTCCTTAAATATTTTATTGTCATGCGTTGCCCAGCCAAATATCTGCATAAGCCAGTAGTCTTTGTCACAGGATGCAGGGCTCAGGTGCAAAGAGCCCTGGTGGGTCGAGGCACCTGGATGGTGGCAGATGGGAACTGAAGGATGTGTTACTCTACGGACTTGGACACAAAAAAAAGGAATAACTGACAACGCAATGAGACAATGGTGAAAACAATTTGGCTAGTTTCCTCTTTTTTTGTTTAGGTTAAAAATATTGTCCTTATTTTCCTGTCAGAATTTCCCAGGATCTCTGAACACAGCATGAATTTTACTGGATCAACATATAAGCGCTGACAGCAGGAAACTTGGCAACCGCTCTAACTTAAAGAGACTTACCGTATCGCGTGGGTATATGGACTTAAGTAAAAAGCAATGTCTCTTCATGTCTCTCTGCCCCCACGACTCTTTCTGCTTCTCTCTGGGGTTGTGATGTTTTCATATCAAAGACAAACACGTTGATCTCCCTTTCTTATACATGTTATCTCTCTCTTACACACCATTTTTAGGCCTGCAAAATTAGTGACTCATGAGCTGATTTCTGCGTGTGTCTGTTTTTGTTTGTGTGTGTTTCTCTTTGTGTTAAAGAAAGATCACACAATAACACACATAATGCTTTACAACATAAAAAGGAAATCTACTTTTTAAAGGAAACCTAGTACACACACTTTCTCTCTCTCTCTCTCTCTCTCTCTCTCTCTCTCTCTCTCTCTCTCTCACACACACACACACACACACACACACACACACACACTGTTATGACTCACATCGATTATTGAGTGTAAAGGGTGAATGAGTCAGACACACTGTCTTTTTTTGTGTCTTTCTTTCTTCATTTTTTCTTTCATGGTTCCACCACTCTCATTTGTTCATTAAATGCACCGTTTATACTCCTACACTATATGCATGTGTGCCTGTGTGTGTGTGTGTGTGTGAAAGATAAGAGATGGAGTTGTGCGTTTTTGGGTCGTGACAGACTGGGAGAACATTGATTCACGACTTTTTCATTCACCCACTTCCTGTCTGTATATTCGGAGGGAAGCTGAGCAGATGAATGGCTGTTTCAGACCTCTCTCCGCTCTCCACCAGGGTCCATTCACAATTTTATTTTTATTTTTATTTTTTTTTACGATTAATTTTATGTGTTAGGACTGAATCAGAGAAATCTACAGGAAGTAGTGTTAAATGTTAAAAGTGTGAATCTAAACAGCTGGAAGTAGAATGGGAACTGCTGAGAATACTGACTGAGAAGTCACCAAAAAGATCCATATTAGCAGCCTCTACGGATCGAATTTGCAACCACCTGACATAATAAAACATTGAAGCTTTTTAACCAAATAAATAAGTTGCACTGACCCCTATATATTATTTATTACCCACTGTAGTAAGGCCATGAGCAAATACTAAGAAAAGCAACAGTAGAGAAATGTCACATTATCAGGCTCACAAAATGACACTTGTGACCAGCTATGGACCCCTTTGTCATAAAATAGGTTGAGATCCAAAAGCTGGAGGGGCTGAATGATTAAATAGATCCTTCACAGGTTACTCTGAGGGAAATGGTACCTATCATTGCAGAAATCATTTATGTTTCCACTTGCAGCAGGGGCAATCTTAATCATTCAGTGGTACAAAGAACACATGAATGTTGTTGCAGCACACAGGGTCACTAGCTGGTAGGGATTCATTGTCTTGCTTAAAGACACATCAGCAGGGCAGATGCTTGGTGTCACAGGCGCCACAGTTCACAGGGGGTTCTGTCTTCTGACTATAATACCATACAAAGCTGAGTTAGTGTTTTATTTCCAATACTAAATTAAATGAGAAATTCACACTGTACTGATTTGCCCCCATAGTAATGTAGATGTCTCCTGATGGAGTAAAGCCCATCCTTGTTATTATTTGAATCACACAGCTCATATAAAACGCTCTTTTTTAATTGTTCACCAGCGGCAGGCTCATGTGCAAATGTGAGTCCATCTAATAAACAAACCTTAATAACTCCAGTATTCAGTATAAACTCCCCTTGACAGCCTGACAATGTCCTCTGTGGTTGCCATGACAAATGTTGGTGGTCCGTCTGCCAATCAGCTGTCATATCCTGTGTGTGTGGCTGCCCGTCGCTGACACTGACAGCTACCAAGATGTGACAGACACACACACACACACACACACACACACACACACACACACACACACACACACACACACACACACACACACACACACACACACACACACACACAGATAAAGAGACGTGCGCATGCAAATATAAACAATTCATCACTCAAGCATATGTGTATGTAGATACAGATTAACGTGTGCACACTAGACGTGTTAGCTGTGTACATATGCAGACAGGCTCACATTTACATGCAAACACACACATTTAAATGTACATCCATTTACAACCCTGATGCACATACACACATGCATACAGGCAACTAACATACACAGATAATATATGGAGTAAAACCAACCAAGTTTGTTGCTCTGTCAAGCAGTGTGAGTCAGTATTTTACTTTAATAATTATGTTTGAGAGTGAAAGCAAGATAGATAAGGAAAAGAAAGGACTGAGAGAAAAGAGGAAACACACCAGACACCCAAGAGGGGAGATGAGAAGAGAGGATAGATAGATAGATAGCTAGACAGCTAGATAGATAGATAGATAGATAGATAGATAGATAGATAGATAGATAGATAGATAGATAGATGGATAGATAGATAGATAGATAGATAGATACTTTGGGGTTGAAAGCGAAGGATTGAGAGAAGAGAGAAATGACTTAGATGATGACTCAGCCGTGAAACAGAGAGCAAATCTGACAGAGCGAGCAAGAGAATTAACCAGAGAGGGAGAAGTGGTCAGAGGTCACGATACTGAGCGAGAGACGGAAGGATCTCATGAGAGAGAGGGGAGAGAGAGAGAGAGAGAAATTAGAGGCTATACCCAGCCAGATACATTTACTGTGTTTTCCTCCAGTATCCTGTGACGCTTACTGAATGGATGATTCCCAGGCGGGCTGTGCCATTCTGTTGGTGTTTGTGGGGGTGTTTTTTTCTTCTCTGCTGGCAGTCCTGCCCCCGAGACTGAAGCTTGATGTGTTTCTGCTCCATTACCTCCTCCGTTCATCCCTCCCTCCTTCCTTCCAGCTGTTCTCCTCTACCCACTCAGACTTTCTCTCCTTCTGTCTCCTCTTCTCCCCCTCTGCCTCTATGTTCTGTTGCTTTATTGGCATTACAATTCATGGGATTATGCATGCTGATATGGATACTTTTGGACTGAAAATGTAGATTATTTCAAGAAATTGGTTAACGTCCAACACATAACTCCACCAGACACCAGAGATTGGTGAAACACTGTACAAAGATTTCATGAAGAGGTTGAAGCCTGTATTAAATTACATGTCTGTAAGTGAGGCGAGCGTAACCAGTTACCATAAACTCTCAAATAAAAGCTGGTAGGAGCATGAGCAAGAGTGCGGCGGCACAAACAAATAAAAGCCTATCAATAATTCAGTCACTTTAGCTTTGCTGTTTTTATTAATGATAAGCTACTGTCAGTGGAACACTTTCTGCAAATATTTCACATTAAAAGCCTACCAGGAAGGAGAGGGAGAATGTCCACTGAGCCACTGGAAGGATTTAAATCTGTAACATCATTGCAGGAAGTGTTGAGTTTTATGTTGCTTAAAAGCGAGGGAAAAAACTGCAAAGTAGAAGTGATGAGGTAAACACTGAATGAATACAGCATTTCTTTTGTGTGATGGATGTGGTGTGAATATATTATTGTACTAATGAGTCTGGTGGTGTGGAAATACTACATTTATCAAGAAATTAGGTAAACATTGTAGAAGCGCTGAGTTTGTATTAACAGCATCAAAAGTAAATGAAAATAGAAGTGGATCAGAAAACAGGGAGATGTCTTAAAATATAGCAGAACTTCCATACCCATTCATCCATCCACCTATTATCTATGACACCCATTACTCGTAGCTGTAAGGAGTCAGTTAAAAAACTGAGAATTTCTTGGGACATTACAACACTCTATTGACATTTGGACAAATTAAACTCTTTCTGGAAGGTTTTTTAAGACGGTGTGAGCCAGTTTTTACAGACTGGCACCCCTCAAGCTGTTATGAGTAAAACCCTCCCACACAACACTGCAAAGGTTTGTCCGATCTTTTTGAAATACAAATAACAATGATAGCACATTATGCAGCCTTGGTCAGGGAAGCTCCAGCCTATTGGAGATTGGACAACATTTATTGCCCCAATATCAGTTCAGTATATTAGAAAATATTTCAGTGTTTAACCTTGATTTCCATCGCCTTTATTACAAAATATCTTTTATTCTGTTTGATTCTAGCCATGTAGGTCAGTGACAATGTTTAATATCCATTTGTCAATGGATACATTATTATATACCTTGGTGAGAGAAAGTACTCCTTTGTGATTGGCTGGCAGATGTACTATTCTAAATAAGATATAAGGGTCCCTGCTGTTTTTTGCACTGGTCTTCACACTTTTGCTTGTACAGTCAAAACCCAGATCTTTGTTGATGACTGTGGTCCAGTTCTGTGGTCACACAGAACAGTATTCTTGAAATTGCTTCATCTTCCTCTCAAGAATCTGAAGAATGTGAACAAACATCAAGATGTGTGCTGGTTAAATTGTGGTAATAGAATAAAATTTTTCCTTTCTGGCAGTAACATGCTGGAAAAACTTGTGCAGTCTACGTTTCAATCAAATACACTGCAGTGAAATAACACTGCACAGGAGCGGAATCTGACTAACTTACAAACTTGGTCCCATTTTGAACACAGCCCCTCCTTTTTTCTATATCTGGACACCTTGACAATTGCTTATATACAAGTATCTTTGCAAACAATGAATTGCTGTCTTTGCTTTGAACTTGTACATTAAAAAAGTGTATAATAACCAGCATCTAATATGATACAGAACAGTGCTAAAATTGAGAACAGGTTATTTATAGTGTACATGCTAAGAAGCAGAAGGCAGAAAGAAGCAAATGGAGAGTGATTTCAGATTACTGAGCAGCTATTACAGTTCTGTTTTGATCTCAGTGCATTACATTTCAAGCCCCACTCAGAACAACACACACACACACACACACACACTCACATATGCACATTCTCAGATAAATTCTGTCCTTGTGTAATTTGGCGTGGGTTGTTGAATTAGCTCTGTCACTAGCATGTTGTTTCATCTGCTCCGCTCAGTGGGAGACATGACGACTAATTGTGGTGTGGAAGGACCTGTGTGTATGTGTGTGTGTTTGTGTGTCCCTATGTATGTATACAGTGTCTCATGATGGTTTGAAGCCACCAATCAGAACACAGACACACAGTAAATACACACACTGACTTTATCTGTACACGGTGACAAATCTCAGCAATAATGGCTCTCACTCTCTCTAGAGAGCGAAGTGGAAAGATGAAAAGAGTGAGAGAGAAACAAGTTAGCACATATGCAAAGCACATACACAACCTAACATGGCTGCATACAAACCCACACACCCCTACACTGTTACTGCATTCATGGTGACAAATCTGAGCAATAATGGTCCTCACGAACACCATGTGAGAGTGAGCTTGAAACACATAGAGAGGGAAAGAGAGAGAAAGTGATGGATGGCTAAAGGCGAGTGAGATGGAAATAAGCCAAAAGGTTAGGATCAGACTATACCATGGTGCAGAGTGGGGGTGAGAAAGGGTAGAGAAAGAAAAGGCAGGGACTGAGAACACACGAAAAAGACAGAATTGAATCAATGTGTTTCAGTTTGTGTTATAGAAGTCAAGGGCTGCCAATATCAAGTTGAAAAAATTCTGTTTGAAAATGAATTTTCCATTTGCTTACACAAATTGCACTTTTTGTGGTTGAAAATGCATAATTAATGCCAAAATGAACATTGAAACTCCACTGACGAATATGTGAAATGGAGTCATTGGATGGAAACTTTCATGGCTTACAGTGTGCAACCTTAACTTGGAAGTGCAGTTGCTAAATTGACTTTTACATTTGAATGATTTTAGTTTATTTCCAATGAAAATAAAATGGACATTTTCATAATGGCAGGATTCTCTTTTGAGCCAACCATCAAAACCAATAGGGGAGAGATAACATCCCACTGGGTAAAATGCACCACCACAAACATGCAAACCCTGGCCAGAGACCAGAGTGGTGGAATGGTTTCCTCTGATTGGTGCTTTCCAGCCTTAGACTCCATAGCCTCTATAGTGTGTGTGTGTGTGTGTGTGTGTGTGTGTGTGTGTGTGTGTGTGTGTGTGTGTGTGTGTGAGTGTGGTGTGTGTGGAACTAGAAAAATCCAGCTGCAACCAGCAGCTCAGTGGTTTGTATTCTACTGCTGCTCGCTCCCTCTCTACAGTATCTCTCTCTCTCTCTGCCTCCTCTTATTCTTCCCTTTCTCTGTTTCACTCTCTCCCTCACTTCCATTCCACTTTCTCTATCTTGATATTTTTGTAATTTTGAAAGGCTAATTTACTCCCCCTTTCCCTCTCTGACAGTCTGACTAGTACTCCATTACTGTGTGTAGTATGTTCCATTATGCAGGCTACAGGAAATAAGAAACACAGCTCTCATATTAATGGTAGCTGCCTGTCCCCCTGCTGGTGAGTTGTGGTTATTGCACTTGAATGTTCCCTCTGTCCATGGTGCTGATATCAGCTGTTTCTGGACTGAATTACTACCTAGTATCATGTTCTCGCTATTGATAAGATCCCTTGAGCGATTTATCATCAATAACACATTACAAAATGTATTATGACAAAATGTATAATTATCACAAGCAAACAGGACTGTCACACAGCACCTTCTCTACACTTGCTATGATACATTTTTAAATAAAACTTAATAAAACAAACAGATTTTCAATTCACATGTGGACGTTGACCTGTCAGCAACTAGCATTCATGTGACTTTTAAGGATAATTCTGTGATGGTGGTGGTAAGGAAAAGATGGAGGATAGCTGTGTGAGAGGTGTTCTGTGGAGGGACAGTCCACCCTTTGAAAGGATAATGAAAGAAGCCACAGTTAGTCACCATCCACTTCCATTAAATGTCACAATCGGCAGTGGCTTTGGTCCAAGTTGCCTTTTTTTAACAGAGCTGTAGACTCGAGAATTAGATTTAAGTCTTCTGTCACAAAAAAGAAGACTTAAGCACCGATTGGAAAGTTTTGTTGTTGGAGCTGTAGAAGGAAAAAAAAGAAATAAAATAGTGACATGTAGACCTTACATATTTATATACACGACACATCTTAACTTGTAGTCTGCTCTATGGACTTTTAAGTCAACTTTAACTTGCTGCCAAGGACTTGAAACTTGACTTGCTCTGTCCAAAAAATACCTTTAAACATGTCTGAATTACACAGCACAAGCTAAATAAATGTTGGCAAATCACCGTCACTCAATCTACTGACTCTCAGTCTGTTTGTTGGTTTCAAATACTCTGTGAAATAAAAGAGGCGACAGTGACGGGGAAATAAAGAAAGAGGGAGAGACAGCAGAAAACAGAAACAGAGAAAGAGATGAAAGAAAAAGATGGTGAGAGTGAGAACTGTATCTCAGCAGGAGCTCCTGTGCTGCTGTCAAACTCTCGCTGCTGTTTCATATTTAATATGAATCACTATATTTATATATATATATTTAGTGACACATCTCTTTGGTAGACTGTCAGCTTCACATCTCTCCTTGTCTACAGCTTAAATTACCATCTTCACAAATAGATACTGCACTTTATTATGTTAATAGTGTCGGTAGCCAGGGGATGTCTTTTTTTCTGAAGTATAATGGATGTTGAATAACCGTCTAAACTGGACCTTTTTAAATGTCTAAAAAGCCTGCAATTTCCATTGAAAAGGCTGCAGAGGAAGAAAAAAAACCCCACATAGGTCTAGATAAAATAAATGGAATGAGACATATTAGTATATGACTGCATTCACCACAATAACCAGCAATGTACAGTTATTACATGGATGGAATGATTTCATAATTCTTTTCTCTGCCATAGTAACTCAGTACATTACTATATAATTTAAGGGGGGTGAAATATAAGTGCTTTTGTGTATTTTCCCTTTGTTTACATTTACATATAATGAAATGAATGCAATATATTAGGAGTGTAAAGATTGACCAATACGAGTCAGACATCATTTTTAACATTATAGATACAATTACATCGCTACGCGGACCCCTGCAATTATCTAAATATACTATGAACCAGTCTGATTCTGAAGTTGTATATCAGCTGAATGAAGCTTTGCTGCTAACAACATCTACACTCTCATGAAACGTAAAAGGTCAACATGAGGGTCAAGAGCAACGAGAGTAGTGTTAATGTAGCGTGGCTTGTTCACACTCGGTCGGTACATAAACAAACAAGGCCAACACAATTTACAATATTATATTAAGATGGAAAATAATAATAATAATAATAATACAATAATACATTTTATTTATAAGCGCTTTTCTAAATACTCAAAGACACTTTATATAAAAGCATAAAAGCAGCAAAACGATGTCAAATAGTAAAACACTAAAAACACATCAGACTAAGCTAAACATTAAAAGCAATTTTAAAAAGGTGAGTTTTTTGTCCGAGATTTGAATGTTGGAAAGTCGGTGCAGTCACGGATGTGTTTGGGGAGAGAGTTCCAGAGGGAGGGGGCAGCTACAGAGAAGGCTCTGTCGCCCCAAAATAAATGTCTACATTAAACAAATGTTAAGAACTGTATCAGATTGCCTCGTATCGTATCGAGTTGAACCGAACTGTTCCATATTAAAATGCATCGTCCCTGAATCGTATCGTATCCCATGTATCTAGATGCGTATCAGATCGTCGTCTTAGATGGGAGAGTTGCACACCCCTACAATAAATGCATGTGCACCAATTAATTAAAATTAAAATTCTAGAGTTGTGATAAGGCAGGAGTATGAAAATGAAGCAGAAAGGCAGAGAGAGTTTTATGGCAAACAGAACGCGAGGGAGAGAGAAGAGCAGGTGTACTATCTCTGTGACTCCCTTGGGAGAGGAGGGTAAATAGATCTTTCCTCCTCAGCAAACACAAACACACACGCACATAAACACTCACACACATGCACACTTACTCCTGTGCACAAAAGCATAAAACAATTAGAAAACACCCCCTGGAGCACTTTGGCGCTTCAAATTACAGTCCAGGCTTCTCTGAATCCAATGACAGTAGATTCTGCCATGTAACTGACCAATGGGCTTTCTTGGGTACTAATCAATAAACTTTCCTGTACTGGAGTGCATGTGTGTGTGTTTGTGCATGTGTGCTGTAGTGTTGAAAGGCAGTAAATTTCCTGTAGGGTTGAAGGTGGCTTTAACACTAAGTTGTCCCAAGGGACGCAGAGAAATAACAGTGTAGTGTAGTGCAGTGTGTGTGTATGTGTACTGTGGTGGCATGCGACTGTATGTCGTCAATAACAGTAAAACATAGGGCTTGTGATCTGCCAATAGCTGCTTTGCAGATTTGTCTCTAATGATCTATTCTATCCTTGACAGGTATGGAACAAATTCTATTCTGCTGATTGACTGATTCAGTTGAGGGAATTGAATGGACTGCCAACATCAGATTTTTTGTGTGTATTTGTGTGTGTGTGTATCCTTTTACTTCTATCTGGACATTTTTTTAAAGTGAGCAGAGGCCGTTTTCTACATCTTTAAGGGAATGCTTAAAGGTCCAGTGTGTAACATTTAGAAGGATCTA
The DNA here is from genome assembly GCF_905237075.1 of Dicentrarchus labrax. Lineage (NCBI taxonomy): Eukaryota > Metazoa > Chordata > Actinopteri > Moronidae > Dicentrarchus > Dicentrarchus labrax. The sequence goes on from NW_026136715.1 coordinate 21,181,693, forward strand.
TTGGCAGAAATGGAATATAATATTCATAGGTATGTGTTTTTATTAATGTATAATCACTAGAATATAGGAATTTTTTTTGTTTTTGTTACCTAATACACGCCGCGGGTCGCCTTCCATGGAGGCCGCCATGTTTCTACAATAGCCCAGAACAGACAAACCAAACACTGGCTTTGCGTTTTTAGCTGAAAAGATTGATACATATCTATCAAACTGAAGTGTGAAAACTAGTTTTTTACTTTGAGCTTCATGCTGGAACTGTTTCTTGGCCTGGCCAGTGATTTCTTGGAACCAGTGGAGACTCCAACTAGCTGTTTCCAGTTATTTACTAAGCCAAGCCAATCATCCCGACCTTCTGTGTATTGAGTGGTATTGATCTTCTCATCTAACTGTTGAGAAGAAAGCGAATAAGCCTATGTCTCAAAGATTCCTGTAACCCTTAAACAGCTTATTAAAGATGTAAAAAAAAGTCCTCACTACTACTATTCCTTTAAGGCTGGGGTTCAGGTTATGTTTAGACAGCTTGGGGTTAGACGTGCAGTTGTGAGGGTTATGTGGTATGACAATGAAGGTCCTCACAAGGAAACACAGACGTGCGTGCCTGTAAATGGAGTAGTCCGTTTTTTAAATCTATATAAGTGCAGGTTGTGTTTGCGGTTTTGCTGACATGAATGTAGCCTACATGATTACATAAGAGCTGTTCGCCTTCCATCTTTCTTGACTTTCCCTCCATTCAGTTCCGTTTTGTCCCTCAGTATTCCTGCCTTTCAAAACATGAACAAATACTAGTACTGAAGCCTAAATCCAAACACCCTCCTCTTACTCCACTTTTTAATTTTCTTAAAAATCATCCAACCAGAACACCACTCCTTTCCCTCCCTCTTTCCATCTATTCCTCCACCCCTCCCCCTCTGCTATCATCCACACTTCTTTGTTTACTTCATCCCACCTTTGACTCCTCACTGCATTTTACAGCTGTGCTGTCACTCATGAATCATTATGTACTACATGAAAACAGGCTGCAGGGACTTCAGGGTGACTTCCCTGTGCTGGCTCAGCTGAATCTTGTGACCACTTAATGTTTACATAATGAACAATGTCTGTCCAATTTTGTATCATTTTCACATTAAGCCTCTGAAGGATTTCTGCATGTCTTTGTCCTCAGCAAACTCTAGGAAAGTTATAAATCTTTCTACCGTTGGCTCTTCTTTTATAGCGTTTATAGTCAGTTAACAGAGGGAATGTACAAAGAAAGGGTACAAAACAGATACAAGTGTTACAGTAACATAGAAACTAATGACCTCTTGTTGTGCAAATAATACTGCCAAAATTGAAGCAGCGTGAGATTTAGGATGGATTCAACAAGCAGTTAGTTTATGCAGCAAAGCCAATGCAAGTTTCACTTATTTTCAGTATTTGCTCTAACACATCCTGGACCAAACTCTTTCGATTTATGGATAACGTATGCAACTATCTGTATGAAACCAGGGAAAGACACTCTACATGTTTGCTTCTCCTCAGTGTGTAATTTCAGATCAGTGGATGCTGCTCCCATGTGTCCCTTCCCATTTTCTTCCTATTGATTGTACTGTCAGGGTTCTTGCTAGCCATGTGTGTGAATGAATGGTTATTGGTTATTGATCTGCGAACAGCCGCTTCCTCTTCACTTCAGTTCTTTAGATCAAAGCGAAATACAAATAGACCAAGTGTTACATAAACCCACCTTCACAATATCCAAATACCTTGCCAATAAAATCCTTTTGTAAACCTTCTAAATTCAGGTAATCTAAACTAACAGCTTGTTTACAGTCAGATTATCTGGTTGATGGTGAAAATAAGACCAAAGTTGTAATAAACTGGAATTATATTATGAGATATTTCAAAATGAATGTCTCTGCCTTTCACTCTGTCTTTTATTTCTGTCTTCACGTTTGGTTGCCCTCGCAGCAGAGGGACAGTAGTTTCTGGTTTCTCTGTCCTGCTTCGTGTAAAATGAACAAATGATGGAGGCAGAGCATTGACACTGACACCTAATCAATGCCCATCTGAGCTGCAGCGACAGACAGGCAGCGTGTCATCACTGCCCAGTGATGACAAATAATCACCATGTAGCGATCGTGTTGTCCCTGCAGCAACTACAGATCCTCCAACAACAGGGCACTTTATACACGCTCACACACATGGACTAACAGACCAATGTGCAGGAGGAGAAGATACTTTTTAATAAAATAAACAGCATTAAATATTATTAGCATTAGTATTTGAAACAGTTTGCGTTTATAAAGCTCTTCTACTTAAAATCTCTTTTGCTGCCTTCTTTCTTTCTTTCTCATTCTCTCCCTCTTACATTTACATATGTAAAATGTGCATACATTAACACACAACACAACTAAAGCCAGGGTTTGTTCCTAGTGTGTCAAAAAAAGCTAAATTGAACTCATTTTCATTTTATATGTATGTATGTAACTAATGATGGAGGCAAAGCATCAACACTGACACCTAATCAACATTATACATATATATACATATACACATTTTTATGTCATGTGTGCATGTTTTTTTATGTTTATTTTGAATATAAGAATGGTTACATGGAAAAATATATTCTGACAAATGGGTAAAGAGACATTTGAAGAATAAAATACGCTGGTGCAGGAAAGAGAAAGAGAGTAAAGGGAGTGATAGAAAGAGAATAGACAGCCAAAAAAACAATTCAAGAGACATTGATGGTAAAAAGAAAATAAAAGGGACAAAAAATAGACAAACAGCTGCAGCAGTGTGATTAATCTGGAGCCCCTGTCTCTCAGAGCAGGTGGATAATTCCACGGCACAGTGTGAGCACGCTCCTACAGAGAGATCTGATTGGATGGGAAGGTAAAGGTCTCTGCTTTGTGAGCGCATCTCTGTGCATGTGCGTGTATACTGTGTGCGGGATTGTGTGTTTGCAGGTGTTGGAATGCGTTCTGCGGTGTATTATTAGTAATGTCAGGGGAGTTGATGTCAGATGCTGTACTAACATCGCCCTGCAGCTGCACAAGGATACACACGATGGATGCCTGCTGTGTACAGTCACCATCAGACCGAGGTTGTGGTCTCTTATGTGGACTCAAGGGCTTTAAAGCAGCATGACACTTGACTGAGGTCACTCACTTTACCTTTTTCATTTATTTTTCTTCCAGTTTGATGGGGCCAGTTTCTGAGCACCATGTGTCTTGTCTGTGCTAACAGCTATTAGGCCTTCTCTTATGGAGCTGAAGCTGTTGAAGTGTCCTTGAGCAACCCACTGAATCCTATCAATGGTAGAGTGCAGACTGACCCAGATATTGTTTGTGCGCAAACAAAAAAAGTGTGTGTGATTTTAGAGGCTGACTCAGCACACTGTAAGTCAGGGTCAAAACACACACGCGCGCACACACACACACACACACACACACACACACACACACACACACACACACACACACACAGAGGAGGTGAGATCGACAGTGAAGGACAGACGACACTGACCTTTACACACTGTTCCCGTCTGCGTGTGTGTTCATATAAACAGCTGGGAACCAGGTGGATCTCTGCAAAAGAGTCAACCTTTTAGTCATGTGAGGACACATTAAACTCAAGTACATTTTTATTTTCCACTCTCAAATGTAATAATGAAACCATTTTTGTACTGCCTTTATTTATTATTTATGTTATTAACTATTAAACGGCAGTTTAAGATGGGATATAATAATAAAAGCCAATACATATTATATATCAATATAATATATACATACAATAAAGTAATACAATAATAATTAGAATTATAATAATGATAATAAAGACAATAAAAACTAATGAATTATAGTAAATAGAGTTTGTGTACATTCTTTTTTGTTTTTATTTTGTTTTCATGATTGAGTCAACGGTCAATATTGTGAGCATATGAAAATCCTTCAAATTATGTTTGTGAAAAGGTTGTAGACCTATATTAGCAGGTAAACCACACATTTTTCTCTTTAGATTTTCTTCTTAGCGTTTCTGGTTAAACCAATAACTCACTACAGAGAAACGTAATTATATAATTACATTTCAGTTAATCGCCACCAGAATTTAGCCCCAGTTTCAGATTGGAGCCAACAGCTGTTTTTCCATTAAAAATCTTGCTCGAGTCGCTTTAAGGACTAGTTTATGATTAAATGACGTGTTATGACGTGACAGGTACAGTTTATGTTGGGGTTTTTTCGGTTTTGTACTCAGCAGCAGGAGCAGTCATATCTGACCCTGTCAGCTCTCTGTGAGCTTCACTCTCAGAGTTGCTCTTTTAAAAGACGAAGCTTGTGTTTTCGTCTAAATGTCAACACGGCATCAGCTCTGTTCTGGGGAGGCAGTGATGCTCTTTGCACACAAAGACACATGCACACACAAAAGGAGCGAAGATTGGAAGAACACACGACATACACAAAAATTATACAAACACACCAGCACACACTTCATGCAAGTACACTAACGTGGAAACAGGGATGCACACACACACACAAAAATCCTGCCCCCAAAGCATTTCTCAGCCAGAACTGCCAGTTTCATGAGGCAGAACTAATTCACTGTACATTTTTGGAATCCGCCTCTCTTTTCTCTCCTCCTCCTCTCCTCTCTTTTCTTCTCTCCCCTCATCCTCCTCTCATCTCTCTTTCTAATTCGCTAATATCCTTATCCTCTCCCTCTGCCTCCCTCTTTTACTCTGACATTTTGCCTGCATCTCTGTTAACTCTGATTTCTTCTTTTTCCCCTTATTCTCTTCTCCCTCCTCCTCTCCTTCTCTGCTCTGTCTTCCTCCATTTTACCAACCTCCTCATACATCCTCATACTCTCCTCACTTTTTCTCTCTTTCAAACCCATTTTATGTCCCTATGCCCTCCTTGTGCTACCTCCAATCTCTTCTTTCCCTTCCTGCGAGCATTCGATGGACAGTGACATGCAGTTTGACAGCTACTGAAACTGGCACAAAACCTCATATAATAGAAAAGGAAACTAAACGGTTCTGGGGGGAAAAAAAGATTTTAGAAAATTTTAGAAAGATACAGGGTTGTGATTTTGACATCTCTCTTATAAACTTTCATTCTAGTGCTTAAAATGTTATTGACTGTCCAGTGTTTGCACAGGCCGTCCTATTTTTTATCCTTTTTTTATCGCTCTCACTCCCCGTTTCTTAAAACAGGGGCTGGTCTAGTTGAGGCTAACTCTGTGTACAGTCAAATTAGAAAGACCTTCTCCGTTACGTTTTGGGTCTATTCTTTAGGGTTCTGTTAAGGTGTAATCCTTTTGGTTTAAGGGGAAGTGCCAAGGTTTTTACACATCAAAGTCTGTTTGTAGGTCTTGGGGAGTACAATTGCATATGTGGAGAAAGATGTTTGAAAATGAAAATAAATCTGTGTGTGTGTGTGTGTGTGTGTGTGTGTGTGTGTGTGTGTGTGTGTGTGTGTGTGCGCTCATCAAAAGAAGTGACCTGTTCCTAATCTCTGCTGGATTTCCACTATAGTTTGTATTGTGCCCGTATTGACTAATTTATAGTTTGCTGGGAAAAAACAGGAGGAAATCAGAGCTGAGAGAGGTTCTTTGTTCCCTTTCCCTCTCATTTCACCCTCAACACCCTCTAATTTACCAATCACTCTCTCTCTGTTTTCCATGTTTTTCTATCCCTGCAACACTCCATCCTTTATCATGTCCACCCCCACCCATACTTATTTTCCATTTCTCAGCCTCCTTAGCCCTCCCAATCCATCTCACTCAGTCATCTCACACTGGAAGACTTTCCCTCTCCTCTCCTCTCCTCTCCTCTCCCTGAGAGCTTAGAGCTCTCGGCTAAACTTTCCTCAAGATTTGTTCCTCTAACTTCCTTTCTAGCATCTGTCTGATCATGTCTTTTTCTTCGCCCTACGGGATGAGCCAGCAATCTCCCCTACCCATAATGCTCCTGTCCAAGTGAGGACTGTCTCCTGCACTTCAAAGTACACACTTCAGCACTTCAAAGGCTGCAGTCTCTCTCATACTAAAACCAAGGCCAGATCAATTAAATCCTAATAATACCCAGCAGCCCCCACCACCCCACCACCACTGAGGATGAGGTTCAAATCTGGGTACACAGTGAGGAAAGAACTTCCACTTTGTAAACTCTTGTGTTCCCAAAGAGGTAATTTCTTTTCCAGCTCTGCAGATAAAAACAGGAAAAATAGGACGTAAGTGCAACTTTTGAAATTTTTGGCAAGAACACGTTGCCAAACTTAGTGTAAGTACAATTTTCAAAGCAAAATAGCAGCAAAATAAAGTAACTCTGACAGTGAGAGAACATATGCTAATGCGGTCCTCCTACACAAACTCGGCAAACTTAATGTATATTTTATGATGTAGCTTCACACCAAGCATATTTCTGCAAGAAGTTGGTACTTGTCTAGCAAACAGCTGCCCACTTCCACCACCATCAGACACAGAGCAACATTAACAGTCTCAGGTTCTATCCACCGGATGAAGTCCAGCACTCATTCTCCTTTTAGTTCTTCGTCTAAATCAACTCCTCCCTGGTTCTTCAGCTGCTAAATGTGCCAGCTGGGACGTTAACTTTGCCATTGTGCTGGGTAGGTAGCATGCACTGAACTTTGTAAATGTGCTGTAAAACCAAAAGAATGAGCTAAAAGAGGCTAAAAAACGGTACATGCAAAGCAGTTGGTAACTCTCAGCAACCCCATTCACATTACACATTGTAATTTGGTTTGTTGCTTATACAGAAAATAACAATGATGAGTTTGTTTCAGTGACCAGTAACCATATGTATGATAAAGCAGTTGTAGAAGTTAGTTGACTTGTTTGTCTTCATGTTCCCTGTTGACCCTGTGCTGAGATAGACAGGCCCACTGTAGCTCTGCCCTGTTTTGCTGCTGGCTAGCTGCCATCCTATTACTGCAGGAGTCAAAATCCTCTGATCCCTGCAGTCCATACGCTCACACAAACATAACACACACAAATGCGTGCACAAACTCTTGCAGGAATACACACACTTGGACTGCAAAGATTGTTCTGCTTCTCACTGTGCGTCAGACGTGTAAATTGATGTGCATGCGTGTCCATTTGCATCTGTATGTGTCAGGCAGTAAGTCCCAATGAGTTGTTAAAATTAGCTCTTATGACAGATTTGTGGGTCATACTCTTAAACAACCATGGCACGCCTTTGGTCTGTTTACGTCTCTCAACCACAAAGGCTTCTGCCTCTAAGCCGGCTTGTCACAGTCAGGTTGTCGGTTCAAATCCCTGATATCTGTCTGGGTGAATCCAGGCAGGAAAACCCTCCTTCAGAATAGCACTGAACATAGCACTTAACCTCTATCCACTGCAGTGGAGCAGCTCAAGAGCCAAAAGTAGGAGACGATCTTTAGTGAATACGTGAATTTGGTTAGTAAATAGCTTCAATGTGTAAACTAACTGCAAGCAGAATATCCTTTTTCATTTCATGTAGTACACAAGATACGTTTAACAACTAAGACAGCTTTTAAGTTGTTGGACAACATCTTTGATGAAACTACATAGGTTCTCTGTTTCCCTGCTTGTGTCTGCTTTGCTATGCTAAGCAATTCTTAAATCAGTCTTTCTCCTGAACACACACAGATGAAATTGCAGCCACCGTTGTTTCTCCTACACACTTAGAAGTACAAGCTGTATTCAGTTGGTTACAATCTGCAGCTTCTCCGCTAGATGCCACTGAATCCTACACACTGGACCTTTAAGGCGTACGGTAGCATTTGAAAGTGCTCCTTTGAAGGGTTAAACTGAAATCAGATTAAAAAGCTCACAGAAATAGTTTTCAGCTACGTCAAAATTCATCATCACGGCAGTTTTAAATTCACAACATATGCTGATGCGCTCCTCCTACACATAGCTCCAGCAGAGGAAATAGGTGGGCAGATCAGCCTCATCTGGGTTTTATATCGCCTCTCTGTGAAGAATGGCTGGTCGGCCGGCCGGAGACAGAAAATAGGTAGGAAGTGAAAGAGGTGACGGTGTAATGTGGGCAATAAAACATAATGTGTAAACATTAACACAAACACACACACATACTGTATACAGCCTGGTGCCCACGACTGCCTCTCACAACAAGGTTACATAATTAAAGAGGCTCCACTGTGACGATCAATGAGAAGAGGAGATTTTTAAAATATCGAAACCTGTTTGGGTTGTATAAGCCTCTTCTCCTCTTCTCCTCTTCTCCTCTCTCCTCTCCTTACATACTCTGTCTTCTGTCTGCTCCTTTTTTCTTCTCCTGTAATTTATCCCCCCTTTTTTCTTCCACTTGTTTCTCTCTTAAACCTTTCTTCCTCTCCACCTCTAATTTATTTCTTGCTTATTCTCTCCTTCACTGGTTTTCCACTCCTATAATTCATCCCCTCCTATCTCTCCTCCCCTAGCGTCTTTCCTCCTCCCTCTCTTTACTTCCTCCCTTTCTCTAATTTATTTCTCTATTTCGTTCATCTCCACCTCCACCTTTAATTCATCCCCTCCTTCTCATCCTTTCTCTTCTTTATTCTCCCCTCCCCCTTCCTCTCCTACTGTTGTTGCTCTCCTCTAAATTCTTCTCCTTTCTCTAATATTCTCTCTCCTGCTTTTATTGCGTCCTCTCCTTCATTTTATTTCCTTCTCCTTCTCATATTCTCTCTGTCCCTGCCTCTCTTCCTTCTAACAGTGCTTGTGTGTGTGTGTGTGTGTGTGTGTGTGTGTGTGTGTGTGTGTGTGTGTGAACAGATTTTGTCTGTTTTCTTTCCACACATCACTACCTTCTTACCTTCTTACCCTTCTCATGTGTGGCATTGTGTTTTCATATATTGCTGTATATGTTTATGTTCACAGGCCAAGATTTCATCTAGTAAATGCAGTTAAAATTGCTCACTCACCCTCTCTCAGATCAGATCAGATCAAATCAAATCAAATCAAATCAAATCAAATCAAATCATATTAGGGTACCGTATCATTTCCAAAGCTAAATTACATAGTTAAATGCAATGCATGTCCAATTTAATAATTCAATTATTAAACAAAATTGTTTAGTTTTGAGGATTTTGTTTGACAAGATTTTCTGATCTCAGAAATAATTTTATTTTCAACTTTCTCCTTCATGATTTCTTACTTCTTATTTCAGTTTGGTTCACTTTAGATTATTTTCCCTGACTGGTATGACAGAAAATCTGATTAAAGATATCTGACTTATTAAAGGTCCAGTGTGTAACATTTAGGAGGCTATATTGGCAGTTCATTGGTGTATATTGGTGTATGAATATAGGAGTCATTGTGTTTTTGCTACCATAGAATGAGCCGTTTGTATCCGTTTGTCCGACTTGTTGAACCACAAGGTTTCAGTAGCCTAGAACAGACAAACGAAACACAAGCTGACTGATACGACTGTTCTTCTTTTTGTGTGTTTTGCGACCACTGTCGGATTACATTATACACTGTATACATTGTATCAGTCATTTACAGTATATGTACTATAGTCTACTACAAACACAATACATTAAACAAGGAGGGACATGTGTTTACCTAGTCACGGGGTGGAAGTGGAAGTACTAATACGGCAATATAGAAATAATCAATTACAATAATTGTAAACCTCTATATTGAAAACATATTATCAGAAAAATATTTTATTTTCCAGAAAAAGCCAAATTACTTGCTCTGAAGAAAAAATGGCCCCTGTGAAGATATATTTTTAGACATTTTAATTACTCTATGAATTGTAATTCAGTCCAGTGGATAATTGATGGGGGAGGAAACAAGAAAAAATGTTCTACAGAAAAGAAAAGTTCTACTACACAAATTTGTATTGTATTGCCACAAGCAAAAAATGTTGGGAGCCACTGGTTTGATGTTTAACTGTACATTTTATTTATAAGCTTATTATAGGTTTTTACTGTAAAATCTTCATCTGAAAAATAAGTAATAACTATAGTTGTCAAATAAAAAGTATAATATTAGTACAAATATAAAGTAGCATAAAATTAAAATACGTAATTAAAGTACAAGGCTCTCAAAAGTATTTAAGTACAGTGCCACTGCTACCTGGGTAATAATTTCTGTTACAGATTCTCTCACCTCACCTCTGTTCTTCTTACATCCATCTTGTGTTCAGTATTTCCCAGACACAAAACATTGATGATTGGCCAGCACAAAGCGAAAGAGGAGAGGAGGATGAGTCAGAGAGAAATATAAGAAGAGAGTAGAAAGAGAAAGCAGTCAAAAAAACAAACTGTAACCTAATGGACAAAATTAGAGAGAGGAAACAAAACTGTAAAGAGGAGACCGAGCTCAAGAGGCAGGAATTAAGATGGAGACAGTGAACAAGTCAGTAGTTCTGAAAATAGGGTGAGGAAAAATAGTTCATGTGGGAGGGCTCCTATAAAATCTGCTCTTTGTTGTCATATATAAGTGAGTCCCCTCACGTATGATGACAGAACTGATGCAACCTGCTAACCGAGCTGTGAAACTCGCCACAAAACTCACGCAGTGTTGTTTGGGTTCAAAACTGTTGGTGTAAAAAATAATTAGCATGTCAGGAAACCAGGACGCAACAAAGGGAGGATGGAAGAGAGTCGAACATGGTGATTTGTTCAAAGGAAAGTATATATAAAAGCACTCAGTGTTTGGTAGGAATAAGACTTTCTAAAAAAGAACAATTGTATGTTTCATCATTGCAGGCTGTTATAGGAAGCTGTGTATTCCCTATCATTACACATTCTTTCATGTGTGCTCTCCTGTATTTGGCAGTGCTATATTTTCAGAGGAAGTGCACAGGTCAGCAAATGCTGTGGCTGAGTTTTGAGCAAATTGAGCCATCAGTCATAATCCGTCTGCACCCTGATTGGCTCATCAGAGTGTTTGACCTCGGGCTGAGAGGTATTGCTGCGGGAAAGTTTCATATGATTTACTGTGAGGTTGTCGTGGTGATGATGATTCAGAAAATGCATGGCTTTGTGTCACTTTTTGTGTAGCACAGTCTCGGCTAACTCCCATATTGTGGTGATACGTGGAATATTGGCTGAACACTAAAGGTCCTGTGTGTTGCTTTACCTCAATGAACTATTACCACATTAGTTTTGAGGTATTAACTTTTCCTTACACTATTAACTTTCCTTCTATGAGCACCATAAAGAATTATTTATTTTCATACTTATGTTTAGCCCAGTAGTTCTAAACCTAGGGACCAAGGGCCCACTCTTCACTGTTCACTGTTAATCTGCCAATCTGAAGTCTATACAGTTATGGAACAGTTAAATATTATCAGACAGGGAGACCTGAGACTACATCCTATCAAATACAGGTCTGTGGCCTGATATGTAGGGTATCTGGGGGTCCTTGACACCCAAAAAGATGACAGTTAATGACATGACACAGGACTTTTTATACATCAAATCAAAACCACAAACTTTTCCTAACGCTGACAAAGTGTTGTCGCAGCCTGAATCTGAATTCCCGGTAATCTGGCTTCTGTGCCGTACAAGAATACAGGACCTATGTTACGTTTCCACCAACACATATTTGGCAAAAACATTTTTAGTGCAATCCATCATCAGCAGCGGCACCTGTCTCTTGTCCACCTCCCCTGGTTCTTCCTCTCTTTTTTGTCCTTCTCCTCTCTTCTCTGCTTCCACTTCAAGCCAGTTACATCAGACCCAGCAGGGAGGCATGTTAGAGGCCGAGCTGAGTGACTGTGTGTGCGCATGCACTCATGTGCACGTGTGGTGTCACTCACTTTGCCCATTTCTCCTCTCCTCCACCCAGTGGGCTTCTCTTCTCCCCATTCCCTCCTCCTCTTCCTCCTTCTGCTTGTCATCTCTCTCTCCTTGTGGTTAGCCTTCAGCTACACACGCCTCCTCCATTTTGCATTGATGTGAACCGTGTGACTGTGTGTGTGTGTGTGTGTGTGTGTGTGTGTGTGTGTGTGTGTGTAAGTACGAGTGTATGCATGGTGCAGTAGAGTGCAGCCTAAAGCAGCAGCCAGTGCTAGGGAAGTGTGCGCTCGAGCAGAACAATGGCATTCTGGGTAAAAATAGCCCTCGCTCTGTTGGAGGGAGAGAAAAGGAGACGGAGAGTGACGGGAGGAGAGAAGAGAGGGAGGGTGAGAGCTGAGAGGAAGGGGAAAGATAGAAGTTTAGTGATCATGTAGTGAAGAGAGAGAAGAGAGAGAAACTGCAGGTGCAAATGTGTGAAAAGCAAAACTCAAAGAGGATGAGAATGACTCAGACTAGAAGTGAACTGTAGAGAGAAGTAGAGAGAAGTATTCTACTGAGTATTTTAAATGGAGGGAGTGAGTGACAATAGTGCCATCATTATGAGTCTAATCATATTTAATATTAGATTATATTTGGGATATGATGTTTATGTTGACTGGGACTGGGTGACTTGACTACAAACATTATATTAATATGAACATTTTTCCAATATAAATCTATATGTATTGGATAAAAATTCAATTCAATAAACATGTCAAACCAAAACCTTATTTACACATTTTATTAGCAGAACTAGTGGCATGACTCGAGGACATGGCAATGTCAGTCAATCAGTCCATTTCTTTGGTTCAGACTGAGATATCTCAGCAACTATTGGATGGACTGCCAAGACATTTTGTACAGACATAAATCCTACAAGCTTCTAAAATGTTTACCCTAGCCCCAACAACAGTTCACAGCTTTTACTTATACATTAAAATATCTCATCTACCAGATGGATTGGCACTCATTTTTGTACAGACGTTCATGCTTCCTAGGCGATGAATCCTACTGACCTTTCCTCTGGTGCCACCAGAGAGCGTTTGTGGCTTTGAGTGAAATATATCAGCAACAAATCTGGCACAGACATTGATGTGCCCCTCAGAATTTTGCGAACAGTATGTATAATATGATATGATGAAACTGAGACGACACATTTCCCCTGACAGTTGGAAATCCAGGTTTCTGATCATCTGCATCAGTGTAGACATCTGTGTCTGTCATGTCTGTATCAACTGAGTTCTCTAGCAGCTGAGCATGAACCTGAGCTGAGAACAGATCCTGGCATTATTAGTGCCAGTGGGTAGATCATTAAATCATATTTTTTTGTTTTCCTGACTCACACCTCACAGATTATGTAGATTCCCTCGGGGACAGATATGACAAATATGTCTCATCCATTGATGAGTAATTGTAAAGCCTCTCTTTGGCTGAGGGTAACATGGGGGTTGATCACAGAGGTCAGTTATTTACACAGTTTTGTCATCAGTCAAATCCAGTGGACGGAAGAGATATGGAGCACAATGGATAAACAAAATGCGGGTCCATTATGAAATATAAAAACGACATGAAAAGAAATGTTAAAAGGAGAGTGGACAACACAGTCTGACTGCAGAATTAGGACTGATGGAGCATTTTAGTGAACGTTATTGACAGGAGGAGAAAGAACCAGATTGTTTGTGCTCTATGTAGGTTAAGTGGTGCAGCGATGGGGTACTCTGCGGGACAGAGCAGACACACACACACACACACACACACACACATACTCATGACGTCATCTGTAGGACTGAATGTACTCGGTCTGGCAAAAGGAGGGAATGAGTTCACTTTAGTCTAAAAATGATTCAACAGCCTCACAAGCTACTGTACAGTGTGCTGCTTTAGGGGATGCACACACACACACACACACACACACACACACACACACACACACACACACACACACACAAAGTATTGTTTGATAGGTAAAGGAATAGTTGTGACTTGTTTCACTTCAATGTGTGATGTATGATGAGTGGAGGCTTCATTGTGCTGTGTAGGCTAAGTGGTTGAGTGATGTCACACATACACACACAAAATGTGCTCATACATACACAGATGAAAGTGTGCTACTTCTTTGGAGATAGCTACACACGCATACACATAAAGGGTCAGCATCTTACAGTACATTCTGTACTATAGAGGGCTCTTTTATAATCTTAATTAATAAACCGCAGACCAAAGACCCCTAGAAAAATGTATGTTGTATGTGTAAGAATTTACATTAAGTTGTTAGATGTAAAAACCACATCAGGATGTAAACTCTGCTGGCGATAAATAAGCAGAACATCTATGGGTCATTAAAACATTTGGACAGTCTCGAAATGAGGCCTTAACACAGAGTGATGCAGAGCAAGGTTAACAGCTTTATATGCATACAGAAATATTCCTAAACAATTCATTTCTTGGTGACATTTTCTAGTTTCACAAGAGAAAAAATCAAGAGGGAACTTTTTCTTTAGTTTTTGTTAATGCTGTAATAATTCTGTGTATCATTACAAAGATTTTAATGGTCTTTAACGTGACTGTCTATAAGGAATAAGTACTAGAGTGTGCACCAATCAACCCAAAGCAGCATTTGTCACTGTGGATGGAGTCTTTTGAATGACACCTATTAACAGATAAAGTCTCAAAGGGACTCACTGAAAGAGATAGATAAAGGAGGCTCAATAAGGAGGAGAGATAGGAGAGGTTTGGTGAGTTTTGTGCAGAGAGAGAAAGAGAGTGGATTTGATGAGAGAATCTAAAAGAATAGAGGTGGGAGATGAGAGATGAGTAGAGGGCTGTATCTGTCAATTATTTATTACATTTCATCCCAAAACAACATTAGTTATTCTCCTGGATAGAGAGGGAGAGAGACGGAGAACAGATACTGGCGAGATACTGTGGAGAGATAAGTAAATTTCAATATTACGTATATAAAATGATGGATAACTGGAGAGTTTTTCTAGTTTTTAAATAAACCAATAACTCTCTTTTTCTGTCACTATGTTGTTGAGCTCACTCCTGTGGTTTTCACTTCCCAGAGATCGCCTGTCAATCAAACAGTGTGGGCGGGACTGCTACATTTTGTGAAATTTCTGAAATACAGAGCTCTTTTCTTAGTCTTTTCAGTCATGGTGGCTATCGATGTTCATGCAGTCGTCTGCTTCAGCTCCTTTTGTTTTAAGGCTTAGGTGAAACTCTGTTCATCATCAGCACATGGAAAAAAGTTGGAGTCACGGCAAAAGATAGATTATGTACAATATATGTGTGCATCCCAGTTACATTTTTCATCAGTCAGACTCACAGTGTGTGAAGTGGAGCTGATGTGATGAAAGTAGGGTGTAGCTGTCAGTGAGACTGCCTTTTAGAAAGTACGTCAGCTTAGCTTAGCCTGCTGCAACTCTGACAGCTCAGTCTGGAAATAAGATTTACGGAGTATATACAGTATATGTGTGTGTGTGTGTGTGTGTGTGTGTGCGTGTGTGTGTGTGCAGCTGTCTCTGAAGTCCGCTGTTTAAGTGGAATCGACACATTTAATGTTAAGAATATTAATCATCCCGTTTAACCGTCAATCTTATTTAACCCGAGAAGTTGAATGAGAGCACATCACATCATTTTAGCAGGGAGGAAGGAGAGTTAAATGCCATTTAAGTCACACACACACACACACACACACACACACACACACACACACACACACACACAGAAACACACATTTACCTGGGAGCTACCCAGTGATGCTGTTGAACAGTAATAACCTTCTTGTTGACTTTTTCTTTTTCCTGTTGTCTTGAATTCAAGCCAGCAACATTTCGTTCAAAATATCACTTTATTAGATTTTTTTTACTGTATACAGGCCCTGATTTTTCTACATTGCCTTTCCTCCAGGTTAGTGTTAAAGTGTTGCAACTTTAAAACAGCCTCTTAAAAGCATTAACAATGAGCTAGAAGGAATTTGGAAAGCTATAATTAAATCAAGGAGTGCGTCTTCAAATACATTTTATCAACCATATAAAAGCAATGATATTAAAACAAAACATTTCTGTACTATTGTGGAAAACAGGCTGGTTATCATTAACCGTCTTTGTTTTTGTCCTGTTTGTGTTTCAGAAAAAGGAGTGGTTATGTCTCAATTGCCAGACCCAGCGACTGATGTCAGGAGGTGGTCTCGACGATCCTCCGCTTCCTGTTCCTCATCCGTCCCCCAAGCACCAGCCAATGGGCTCGCCACGTCACCAGGCACCAACCAGTCAGCAAAGCCCCCTCCACAAACCCACCACTCAGCAGGGTCCCAAGCCAGTCCAGTCCCAGACGCAGAAACCACATGCTGGAACTGTCGGTACCGGACCGTTTGCGCCCACTGCTGCCAAACAGCCAACCGACACCAAGACCACAACACCAGCTACGGCTCCAGTACCAACCACAGAAACCCAGAAACAGCCGAAACCCACAGAGGAGAAACCCAAGACCGAGCCTGAGAACCAAACTGCCAAAGAGACCAAACCCTCCCAGAAGAAAGGAGAGCAGATCACACCGATCAAGGATATTAAGAAGTCCAGGCACTATGATGTAAGTTGGATTTTTTAGTAATATTGCTTTAGTCCAGTGTACTACTCTGTATGTTAAGCTATGGAAAAGTACCAAAAGTGAACCAAATAGATAATGCACTAGCAGAGATGCATTGAAAAAATAAAAATACAAAAAATTAGGCCGATTTTCAGTGAATATTCTGTGGAAACCATAGAGTAACATACAGGCCAATGTACCAAAAATGGCTATTTTTAGAATATGTATGCAGGTTAAGTGAGTATGCATGGCTGTTTCAGTGTGGTCCTGCTTCACATTCATATAGTTTTTCCATCAAGCTTGATGAGCTTAATGGAAACTCTTGCTCTTGTTCAGCACCAGATCTGTGTAGATCTTTCCCATGTTGCACCTCACAATACCTCACAGTCTTTACAGCCGCGATATGGCTGTGATCCAGATTACACACAATATGTAAACTACACGACAGGGAGAAAGCACATAGTGAAGCAAGCAAACTATTACACAAACAGATATTGGAGTGAGTGCAGCATCTGGTCCTTTGGGACTGCCCCACACATTTGTACCTGTGTTCAAATGTATACTTACTGTGTGAACAGCCCCAATATATATGTAACTCGCTGTTAAACCTAAACAATAATCTGACCAGGCATTGTGCACGTGGCTGGTCAAAGGCAGGATCTAATGTGATGGCTTCCTTTAGAGTTCCAAGGTTCTGCTCCCCTTCCTTGCTAGCATCTTTTTCCCAAGCTATTCTGACTCAACAGGCTTTCTCATAGACAACTCCTCTAAATGTTGTTTAGTGTTGTAATGTTGTGTAGCTTGATAATGTGTGAACTGCCATCTTGTTCTACTTAATGTGTTTTACCTTTGATCAAAGAAAAATTTTGATTTAAATGTTGTTACTTCTGTAAGTTTGCTTACACATAATATAGCTGTGTTAATCTCATCCATACTTGATGCATACTCATCCATATTTCTGTTGCTATTTTCATCAAGATAGCTAAGTAGCTTGCTCGCTATGTAATTATAATAATAACTTTATTTAAACAGCATAGGGGAGCAGCAATTTAGTAACACAACTGGGAGCTAAACCATAAAGTGCTTTAAAGGTAACCAGTGAAGAGAGGCTTAAACAGGACTGATATGATCTTGTCTTCTAGTATTTCTTGAAAGCAGAGGATTGGTGTGGTGTGAATGTGGAGGTAGCCACAGAGCCAAGATGTTTTGGGACATTCAGCACTTTATTTCTGACGGACAAGATAATAACTGGTAAAAATGTACTTCTTCGTTGGTTTTTAATGGGAAATTAATTTGTGTGTCACCCGCAAAACAGTGGCATCTGATTTTGTGTTTATGTGTGATATGTCCCAGTGGCAGCAAGAAAATACGGAACAACAGAGATCCAAGAATGGAGCCTTGAGGAACATCACAGGTTCTATGGGGTTCTGTGACGTAAACACAAACCTGATTTATTATTATACCTGAACTTCATCAAAGATATTTGTTAGAGATAGATACAAGATATATGTTTATTCATAAAATAAATGGACTCTAAGTAAACAATCTTCTCTAAAGCTATTGATAAAAAAGGCAATTTAGATATGGGTCAAGGCTATGTTTGTGGGTGCCAATCTGGAGTTTTAGTTATTTTCTTTATTTTTCTTTTTATAAAAGAAGAAGTAGATAAATGACTGATTGTTAATGGCTAAGACTTTAGTTTGTTGACTAGAAGGAAGGTTATTTATGGATTTGATGATTTTGAAAAGAACTCTGAAGTTATGGTGGTTACAACGACATTTGGGAAACAGGAGGACCTGGCTTCTTTTACTGCTTTTTTTTTTTTTTTTTCAATTATCTTTTTATTTATTTTTAACATTTCAGTAACATAACAGACAATCAAGGAAATGAGCAAAGAAAAAACAAACAAACAAACAAACAAAAAAACCTAGTACAAAACAAGAAACAAACAACAACAAGAAACAAACGAAAACAAAAACAAAAATACAGCAAATTAAATCAAATCAGTCCATGGTCACAGTTCACAGTTCATCCTTTGTGAATGTTATGTAAACATGCCAAACCCTATTATGATATGGTAGTGTCAGAGGTCCATAAGCGGTTCCCATATCCTTTGGAAGGCATTATTCTTTAGGGCGTATGTGTGTCGTTCCAGTGTTAAAGTTTAATTTAAGATTTGTTTGAACAGATTAAATGATGGGGGTCTTTGTTGATTCCAACTGAGCAAGATGCATTTCTTTGCTATATAGGACATTATGATAATCCTCTTCCTGCATGTGGTGTCCAGTGTCTTGTCCAATTCCATACCAAAGAGGTACAGTGTTGGTGTAATGTCCAGCGGGGTTTCCACAACCTTAACAGTTAGATGTAGCGCCTTCCGGAAATGTTTTAATTTCCTGCATTCCCAAAAAACATGCATAATTGACCCTTTATATGTTTTACAACGATGACATCTGGCGGATGAGTTAGGAAACATTTTACTTAAGCCTAGCGGAGTAAGGTACATCTTGTGCATGAATTTATAATTTTGTTCAATTATTTTATTACAGGACAGTGAGGAAAAAACATTCTGACATATAGTATCCCACTGATCTTCATCAAAAGCACGTCCCATATCCTTCTGCCATATGTTCCTAAGTGGGGTCAAGGAAGAGCTGTAATGGTCCAACAAAGCACTATAAATTACAGAGATTTTTCCTTTTAATGATGTGGATTTCACCAAAATCTCCTCGAGATTTGTCAGCCCCAAAGACAGGCGTTTTTCCCCTTTTAGGGCAAACTTGTAAGTATTTCTAAAGGTCCTGTTTCGGAATTTCATATTCATTCACATTAAGTCTGCAAAGGACTTGAGTGTATCCTCATCAAACAAATGTTGGAATTGATGTATACCATTTTCTCTCCACTTTGCAAACAAGGAACTATCAATAGATGGTGGCAGATCTTGGTTTAATGATAAGAGGGAAAGCCTAGAGATTTTGCCAAAATTCCCACAAAACTTATTTATATCTTGCCAAGCCCGAAGAGTGTTGTAAACTACATATGTTTTTGTTATTTGATGTAGTGTATTTATATTGTTAATGAATGGTAGCAAGGTTGTAGAAATACGTACAAAGTTCTTCTTCTATTTCTATGTCTGGTAATGCCAGTCCCCCTTCTCTCTAGATTTTGTTAAAGTTTTAAAAGCTATTCTTGGTAAGGAATTTTTTGACATAAAAGAGGTTAACATTTTCTTTATAGATTTAAATAATGTTTTATCCGAATAACAGGGCAGTGACTGAAATAAATAACTAATTAATTACATTAATTCGTCCGAGAAATGAGACGGGGAGCATTTTCCAATGTTCTAATTCTTCCTTAACCGTTTTAAGCAATGGAATGTAATTTATGAGGTAAAGATCTTTAAGTTTTAGAGCCACATTCACCCCAAGATATTTAAAGCTGTTCTGAGCCCAGGTGAACGGTGAGATGGTCCTGAGTCTATTAGAAACTGATGAATTAATTAATAAAGCATTGGATTTTGTCAGATTGATTTTATAGCCTGATATTGTTCCAAATTTAGTGATAAGGTCTAATACTGCTGGGATTAATCTCTCGGGGCTGGTTAAGTATAGGATTATATCATCAGCATATAGTGAAATTTTGTTCTTTGTTTTTCCGATATTGATACCAACTATCTCTTCATTAGCCCGTATGGCTTCTGCGAGTGGTTCAATAGCCAAATTAAATAAAAATGGGGATAAAGGGCACCCCTCCGGGCAGCCTTTTACTGCTTTTTGATAAGTGGGCATTTGCTATTTCAGAATTTCATAAGACACCACCAGACTGTCTTTTTTCCATATCTGATCGACTGATCAATATCTGATTGAAATTAAGTACAACTGTGGGTTATTGCTATTTGTAGGTGCACTAGTGAAGGCCTTATGAAAGCTGTAAGGAAACATAGACACTGTCACTGGAATAAATGCACAAAAACATAGTACTATCCAAGGTTGTGATATGTTTGTATTTGTAAAGGAGACAGTATGCAGAAGATTACAGACTGGATTTTTGACAGATTTTAATTTTATTTTCATATCATATGGCATGATATGATATGATATACAGATCTAAATACATATCCATGAACTTGTATACCATTGGATGTTTATGGATGCAGGTCCTTTTTTTGTGGCGGGTGAAAATAATTAAAACTTGAAGGACAGGTTTTATTGAATACAACACAATCACCTCAACCAAGTCTCAGTTAGCACTAAGAAATTATTTGATAATATGAAATCTTGGCAGAAAAGTTATTATTTGAGACCTTCCACAACACAAACATAAACACCACAGAGTCAGAAGGTAGTTGGATATGGAACCTGACTGATTGACAGGGACCAGATTATTAACATTCACTGTGTTACTGCATTTCCAGCCATGGAAACATCACAATTGAATACGTTTACATATGTTTGGGGGATGTAATGTAGGAAGATTGTGTCCCTAATCTTAATCCCACCTACTAAATTCTGACTGGGGATTTGTTTCTCCAACCGGTGGCAACAGCCATTACACGCACAACACCAGACCCACTGGAATCGCTGAAATTGAAGATGTGGGCGGAAATTCTAAAGGTCTGGAATAATGCTAAATCTATATAGGAGAGGGGGCAGAAGCCCACTTGTACATTTTAAAAATGGCAAACATCAGTGACCCGAGCAGAATCAAACCTACGCTTTAGAAAAGGTGATGCATGTGATGCATGGACCATGTGACTGTGTGACTGGAAAAGATTGTGTTGATTGACACCAGAGAAATGTTTTAAATCGCTGTATGACATCCTGCCATCGACCAGCTGCCTGTTGCCACATTAGATTTCCTCCAACGTCTCCTTCAAGGTTTTGAAGGTTGTGTTTAGACTCCAGATGTAAGTAAGTGAATAAAAGTGGCAAAAAAAAGGCCATCCGTGCTACTGTGAATACAGCCTATATTTCATATTTGACTTGAGCTCACATATAAACACTTGTAAAAGTTCATAAAGGTCACTTTGAGCAGATCGGTGAGTTCAGATTAGTTTGACCTATCTTCTAAATATCTCTGTTTCTCACAACACAGTCAGTAAATACAACAACCATTCCATTTTTATGACAATGTTTTAAAACAGTTCTTGCTGGACTCCCTTTTTTTCTGGTAAAGTACATTTTAAATTAAAGTATTTTTTTAACTGTACACACAACACAAATCTCCCATTATTTTCTTATAAATATTTTAGATCTTTTCCTGCATGTTTCTTAGCTGATAGTTTTGTCAGCTAAGACAAAACAAAAAATGGAATACAATGTGCCACCCTTATGCCTTTGTTTATCTGTTTTATTTTCAGTTACATTTAACACTGTTTTAAGATCAAAAGAACAAAATCAGAATTACAGTGATAAGTGAGATACCTTAAGGTTTATAGTGGCACTGGGAGCGCCCATTTATTTCCAATGGAATGGTTTTGAGTTTAATGACATACAGTGTAACCAAATTTAGGAAACAATGTCTAGATGCATTTTATTAGACCTGTCCATATTTTGTCCCGCTATGTGTATCTTTTCACTGAAAAAAGGATAATGTCAGTTCCATTATATTTTTTTCTCCATAACATTTCTTGTTTCCATAATCACTTTGCTCAGGCCTCTCACTCTTGAACTCCTTACCTCCTAATTTATTGTTTTTTTCTTTCACTTCTTGTACAAAATGCCTCTTTGTGTAAAAATGCCCTAAATATGTCATGTGAACTATATTTATATTAAGTTTGCTGATAACAACCAGTTTATTATTTATTATACTACAAAGTGAAAATGATGATTTTTTTTTGCGAAAATAACGCAGTCACAGAGAGTTGTGGTATGACAGGACACTAAGACTTTTAATCAAGTCTAGTTATTTAAAATTATAAGTTGAACCAATTACTTCCTCCTTTATTGTTGGACATCCATGGCTGTTGCATGTCACTGATTCCCTCCTAACAGAATGCTGAGGCTGCAAGTGGCAGCAAGGTATTCATGGACTACCTTGGAGGGAGAGAGAGAGAGAGAGAGAGAGAGAGAGAGAGAGAGAGAGAGAGAAACACAGAGGGAGTGAAATAATGCCTCTTCTTACTCAGCGGCAGCCATCACTCCTGCTGAAATATTTATAAAGATTGGCTGCTTCAGGCCTTTTCAAAGGCTGAGCAGACCTTCCTCATTTGTGAAGCTGCTGGGAATTTAAAGTGCAGAGAGCTCAAAGTAAAGTCCCCTCTGAAGTATTGTAACCATTGTAAGAGGTTTTCTAGAAAAGATTTCCATAATTTGTATCTATTTTGTATTCTTTCCTCCATCCCCCTTTCATTTACCAGGTTAGTCCCTTTGAGATTATTATTTGGCATGTTATTAACAGACATCAGAGACAGAGCCATTGATGAATGAGTTTTAATTTTTTTTTATTTTATGTTCCAGTCAGGATAACTGCACAATCTTCCTTTAATTACTGAATTCCTCTCATTCCTAAAAAAGACAATTTGATTAACCTCTTTCCAATGGCTCAAAAATGTTAACAGACCTAACAACTATAACAGTATAATTATTTTATTTTTCTTAATGTGGGCATTCATTATATTATTGAGATTTACGTCTTAATAAAATCAGACCATGCTTTTAATATTGTATTGTAGTGTAATACTTTATCTCTGTTATATATCTGAATTGTAACTACATTGTAATGAAAAAGGTATTTATTTAGGTTTGTTCATAGGGCTGATATCTGTTTTGGAAGTAGGAAGGGTAAATCTGTAACATGTAAGTCTTCAGTGTTTTCCTCTATCCATGGTGTAAAAGAATAACAACCTCAAGCCTATTCTCTTACATGTACTCTGTGAATTCAGTTTTATCACTTTTTCTTTGTTCTTTCTCAATTTAGCAAACTTTTTACGAGGTAAATTGTAAACACTCAATTTTGGCCCACACATTTTAGATGTGATGTTTTTACTGAATATTGCTGTGTGCTGTCAAGTCAATGTTTTAAGGTACAGACTTTGTTACTCAGTGGATCTAAAGATAATTTTATAACAGTGTGGAAAGAAATATTTTTTATAGACCTTCAAATTTTCAGACCTAATGAAGAGAACCCCTTCATTTATTGCATTCTTGTTTAAAATGGAGTATATATAGTACTTCATTACTAGTAGCTAATGTTCCAAAAATAACAAATCATTTTCATTAATCATATGCCATTAAAAACCTATTAAAATCACCAAATGCTTGTTAACCTCCTAAAACGCTACTTGAATGGGTTCAGACACTGTAGTTTGTATTTATGAAGATATTTTTAGATCTAAAGTTTAAGAGCACTTTCTAAAAATGCTTAGACCAGAATCTTGTCAAATTATATATTTACAACCACTACCTTTTTATTAAAAGCTGAGAACATCAGTTTTAGCATTGCTGTTCTAGCAGAATGATGGCATATTTTAAAAACACTTTTGAACTGTCTTGTTATCTGACAAATGTAATCAATGATTTTAGTTGCTGTATTAATCAATGCATCTAGGTCCTGTTTTCATAGTCCTGAGACAATCAGAATCTAAATAGATGTGGGCTTAAATTGTATGCACTGATGTGCTTATCCAGAATCAACACTAAATTATTACTTCAATTAAAAACCCTAGTTTCCCCAGATTTAATGCATTTTTCTTTCTTTCCTTTTCTCTCTATAGGATACAAAAAACAACAGCACCCATGACTTGTCACGCAGCCCTCAGAGCCTCAGTGACACTGGCTACTCCTCTGATGGCATCTCCAGCTCCCACAGTGAAATCACAGGTCTAATCCAAGAAGAGGAGATGAAGCTGAGTGAAAGGGGGATCAGTGGGAGGGGCTCCCCCCTAAGCCCTTCTGAAATCACCAAGTTAGAAAGCTCCATGAGGCCTTTGCTGGAGAAGAGTCTTTCTGAAGAGAAGGTGGACAGAAGGGGAAGGAAGCACAGAGACAGAGACTTGGATGACAGAGGAAAGCAGCGCCCACGCTCCCTGTCAATCCCACCAGATGCATACGACTCTGATGAGGAACTAGAGGATATACTGGAGGAAGAGGAGGATGTAGGGGACTGGGAGGGTAAACGGAAGGAAGTGAAGGAAGAGAAGAAGGAGAAGAAAAAGAAGGAAAAAGATGCAGAGCCCACAGAGATGACAGATGAGGAGTATATGAGAAGACAAATAATGGAGATGAGCGCTGATGAAGAAAATGAGGAGGAGGAGGAGGAAGAGATGGAGGAAGAGGAAGATGAGGAAGATGAAGGATATGGCTACCAGAAACCCAAGAAAAGCCACCATAAGCTCTCTGACTCAGGGAAAGAGAAGCGACGTCTTCAGCACCACTCCAGCAGTTTTGAGGAGGAAACTAAGAGCTCAACCGATGTTTATAAAGGCTCAGTGGAGGAGGGTGAGGAAGATGTGATGGCCTCACAAGGAGGCCTGAGGCGCTTCAAAACTATTGAACTCAATAACACCAATAGCTATAGCCGAGACATGGAACTGAGCAATGAAAATGACTTGAGCCTTGACCGGGAACCAGAGCTAGAGATGGAGAGCTTGACAGGGTCTCCTGAGGAGCGTTCTCGGGGTGACTACTCCTCCACTCTGCCAGCCACTTCATCCTCATATGGCTCAGGCCAATCTCCTACATCCATCTCATCAATGGAGGAGGACAGTGACAGTAGCCCCAGCAGGAGACAAAGGCTGGAAGAGGCCAAACAGCAGAGGAAAGCACGGCACCGCTCCCACGGCCCTCTCCTTCCCACCATTGAAGACTCTTCAGAAGAAGATGAGCTGAGAGAGGAAGAGGAACTTCTGAGAGAACAGGAGAAGATGAGGGAGGTGGAACAACAGAGAATAAGGAGCACAGCACGGAAGACTAAGAGGGATAAGGAGGAGCTGAGGGCTCAGAGGCGCAGAGAGCGGTCCAAGACACCACCTAGCAATCTCTCACCTATTGAAGATGCTTCTCCAACAGAAGAGCTGAGACAAGCTGCAGAAATGGAAGAGCTCCATCGTTCTTCTGCTTCTGAATATTCTCCTCAGAGTCTTGACTCAGAGGCAGAGGGATACGAGTCCAAACTTTACAAGTCAGGCAGCGAGTACAACCTGCCTACCTTTATGTCTCTCTACTCACCAGTAGAGAAATCATCAACTACAACAACCACAACAGCTCCATCTTCAACTTCCAAACCACTGAAGAGTGCTGAGGAGGTTTATGAGGAGATGATGAGGAAGGCAGAGATGCTTCAAAAACAACAGAAACAACAGCAGCAACAGCAGCAACAACATGGAAGACATGGCCAGTACTACGAGGAGGACGTTAATGGACAAGGTTATGATGATGAATATGAATATGAACAAGATCAAACAGGATATGACAATGAAGCAGTAGAGACAGAAACTGATATTTATGAGGAGATCCGACAAACATCTCAGAACATCACTAAGATGCAGCAGGCCACTGATGAGCAAGTAGAGATTGAGATTGAGAGCTCCTACCCAGACAAACAGCTCCTAGACACAGGCTCCGCCTTTGCTAAACTACTGGAGCAAAGCAATGCTCTCCTTACTCCAGGGACCAGCCCCACCCAGATCTCAGCTCCTGTCTCCTTTGCTGAGACTGGAGGACGGATTCCTGATGTCCGAGTAACACAGCACTTTTCTGCAAAGGATGGACACAAAGACAGGATCAAAAGCCAAGCAGGAAAGAATGGAATAACTCCAGCAGTGGCTGCCACCACTATTGCAGCTTATGGAGTTTATGCCAGAGATGCAGTGACTATTTCTCAGACTAGTACAAGCCATACCGTGACGTCTACTCAGGCTGTTATATATGGCCGACACACAGGAAGTCCTGCTACATCCTCAGCTACAGTTTCAAGTGTATGCAGCAAGATTGCAGAGATTACTCAGGCCTACAGTCAAAGGGAAGTGATCACCAGAAGGGTAGGGGAGACTAGGGGTGTCCAAGTGAGAGACAGTTCAACATCTTCTACTGAGAGAATTATTGAGCCACGTTCTCCCAAGTATACTACTTATTACAGGAGCACCAGTCCTCCTCTTTCTCCATCGCCACCAACACAGAGTCCCACTCGTTCACCTTCCAGAAGAGCTACAGCTGAGTTCTCTACACAGACTTTCAGTTCAGCATTACGAATGGAGTCAGCTGGCTCTGGGCCTTCATCTCCAGTGATGGCTCAGGGAACCCAAACATCACAGCGATCAGTTTCCCCACGTCTCTATCGACAGCAGTCTTCCCAGGATGCCCCATACTCCCCACCCCCAAGCCCAGCTAGACCAACGACAGTCAATACTGCTACTTCTCCCCTGTCTTCGCCTACCCGATTTAGTCGCCAATCAACTTTTGATGCTTACTCCCCATGTGGCAGCCCTCCAGACACTCCACCTTACCAACAGTCTCCCACACACAGCTTCTACCGAACACAAAGAGTGGAGAAGGTAAATGTGGGAACAAGTATGGTCACCACAGTCAGCACTTACACCAGAGGGTCCATGTCAATGGACAACATCTCGCTTTGTCGGATATCTACAGTCCCAGGTACTTCTAGAGTAGAGCAGGGCCATATGATCCAAGGTGGAAGTGTTGTTGACCTCAGAACAGCCACCAAACCAGCTCCTATTATCATGACTGACCAGGGAATGGATCTCACCTCCTTGGCCACTGAAAGCAGGAAATACCATGGTGGATCAGAGGGTAGCAGACATTCAACGATTGTACAGCCACTGATTATGAACCTAAACACCCAGGAGACCACCACACCAACCACTGTGAGTGTCACTGTGGCTGCTTCCATGTTCATGACCCAGCCCAAACAGCCAACAGTCTATGGTGATCCCCATCAAAATCGAGTGGATCTGGGTCAGGGCATGGGTTCAGCCGTGTGTCTTTCCCAGAACAAACCAATTTCACCTCCAACTGACCCATCAATACCAAAAATTGATGCCAAACTTGAAGATCTCAGTGTCCAACAGAGAGAGCTACAAAAACAACAAGAGAAGCTGCAGAAGCAACAAGAGCTCCTTGAACAGCAGTTGCACCAACATCATCAGATGCAACACCAGCAGCAACAGGCATCTGCTTTGGCCAGGTACAGTCTTACTGGTCAAATCTCACCTTTACTGAAAAAAGACTTGCTAGTCAGCCAGACTAGCACTGCCTCAGCTGTGGTCAGTGCTGTATCACCAGTCATTAACCCTGAGATGTATGGCACTGGTCCCATTGAGCTGAAAGGAAAACCAAGTCCTCCTGGTTTGATGTCAGGCGGTAAATCACCACATAGCATGGTAGTACAGATGGATGGAGGGCTAGAGCAGGCCAGGGCAGTGACTCAGCTGGTAAAGGTAGAAGAAGGACAGGATGCTATGGATCTAACAGGAGGCCAAATTAAACCTGACAACCAACCTGCATGCTGCGACGTTGTTTACCGACTTCCATTTGGCGGAAGCTGTGTTGGTGGTTCTGAGAAAGAGGGCATAAGACCTCCATCTGCCCCACCTCTCACCTACGAGTCTGACCAAGAAAGACAACCTGGAAGTTACCAGGATTATTCAATAGATGGTCGTAAGGCCTACACATTACCTTTTCCTGGTAGGCTTCAGCCTTCAATGTCGGATACAAACCTAGCTGATGCTGGGTTACAGTCCTATCATTCTAAACTAGAACCACAGCTTCAACCTTCGGGAGAACTTGCTGTAGATCTAACGGCTATGAAACAGGGCTATGGAGGATATATGGGGATGCAGTATGGCTCCTACACAGATTTACGGCATGGAGGAGACATCACAGTCCAAACACTGCCTATAAGGAGATATAATTCATTGTCTAACATCAGTTCAGACTATGGCTACTCTGCTCGTGACATTGCTAACTTTCAAGAAGCTAACTTGGCTCAGTACAGTGCTACAACTGCCAGGGAAATCAGCCGAATGTGTGCAGCACTCAATTCCATCGATCGTTATAGCAGCAACCCAGATTTGATGCAGTTTAGCAGTTTGGGGAGAGGAACCGGGCCTGGGACCTCCAGACTTGCAGCAGGTCTCGGCTTGAGACAAAACCTCCTCTTTGGACTAGATGGGAAGCCAATTTCCCACAGTCAGGCGCTAACCAACCTTATCAATGCCAGACAGGCCAGTCTCAGAGCCATGTACCCTGCTGCTATAAGGTCCGCTGATGGGATGATCTACTCCACCATTCAGACCCCTATTGCTTCGACACTTCCCATCACAACACAGCCTGCCTCTGTTCTACGCCCTCTACTGAGGGGGGTCTACAGACCATATCCTTCTGCCAACATGACACCTGTGCCCCTATCTAGTCTTAC
Source organism: Dicentrarchus labrax (assembly GCF_905237075.1). NCBI lineage: Eukaryota > Metazoa > Chordata > Actinopteri > Moronidae > Dicentrarchus > Dicentrarchus labrax. Next base: position 21,210,438 of record NW_026136715.1, read on the forward strand.
CAGACTACCAATGAGTCCCAGAATGCCCCTATCTGGACCAGCTCCAGTCCGTTACACAGCACCAGGTCTTCTCCAAACAACTTCAACTACTGCCACTACTGCTGCTGCTTTAACAACTTCAGCACCAGCAGTTGCCCCAGTGTCTGTTTCCATGACAACTACTATCTCTACAGTCCAAGATGAACCGGTTTACCTGGGTAAAGGTGCCTCATCAGTAGAGGTCACGTCAGTACAAGGAACAGTTGCCATACCAATGGAGCCACAGCAGCAGCCAATAAACCTGTCCCAAGCACACCTAAACAGTCAGCAACAGCAGCAACAGGTGACAACTGCTCAGCAACCACAACAGCCTCCTCCAGCAGCCCATGCCTACCCACCCTCAGCTCCTTCACACACTCACGGCTACACCCAACCTGCAGTGGGCCCCTCTGCCCCCCCCAGTGGCTTACCCATTCCAGGGGGACTTCCTCCCTTCCCTCCACCAGGTGCCATACATAAAGAGGGTGAAACCGAGGCAGAGAGGCTGCACCGGCAGCAAGAACAGCTCCTGCAGATGGAGAGGGAGCGGGTGGAGTTAGAGAAACTCCGGCAACTACGCCTGCAGGAGGAGCTGGAGCGTGAAAGGATAGAGCTAAAGCTGCACAGGGAGAAAGAGCAGATGCTGGTGCAGAGAGAGTTACAGGAACTGCAGAACATCAAGGAACAGGTAGAGGGAGAAACGGGAGGTGGAATTGAGAGTTAGATGTTTGGTGTCTTGTTTGATGTGTTGTGGTTGTTGGTTTTGCTTAGGATATTGTGTTTTTTGTTTTGTGGTGGTCCTACTTGTGGTGTTATTAAGTTATTATCCGTTTATATTATTTAAATTGCTTTTGTTCTTTTAATGTCACATCATTGATTTGCAACCAGTAAGTGGAATAATTTCCAAAAACATGCCAAAAAACAAACAAATTCTATTTACATTATATAGTATATGCATGTCTTTCAATGCATTTCTCCTATCAATTTCTCAAAAAGGTATTAAGTAGTAGTAGTAACAATCTGTGACAGTTTCATTGACATTTTTGGCCAGAGAGACGATTAAATATCCATTCAGAATGTGGTTTTTCATGTAATGACAGCCAGTTCTCATTCCCAGGTTGTCAAATGTCAACAGTATGTCACGACCCTCTGTGTCTCATACAGACCCACCAGGTACCCTTCAGTGTCTGTATGAGACGCAACCAGCATTCAACTAAGTCCAGTGTAACCCATCCACATCAGGAAATGTAGTGTAAAGAGTGAAGTCCAAATAGGGATGGGAATGTGGTGGATTGATCGTTCAAACATGAAACTTTCACCTAGGAGGCTGTGGTTCGTGTCCATTATGAAACCAAAATTCAATCTTGAGTTTTAAGTTTTAAGTTACATAAAGTTATGTATGTGACTTGCATCTTATTTTAACTAGAAAGAGATGGCGCAATTAGAGTTATTTCCTGTATCTGTGTCACGTGGCTTTTACCGCTGTCCCACCCCTTTAGGAGACTAGCAGCAAGTCCAATGGGGAAATTAATGTGTGCACAGATTATGACAAATTAATTTGTTTCATAGTCACCAATGTAAATATTGGACCCATTTTTCAAAAGCCACATATCTTCCAAACATTCAGACATACAAATCAGGTTAAAATTAATTTTGTTCGAGATGTCTCTGTGTCTCAGCAACACACTCTTGTGAGATCTGGCAACACAGATATCTCTTCTCTCTGTTGGTTTCCAACCAGATAAATACAAATTTAAAGGGACTGATATGTGAAACCATGAATTAAAAGTTACAACTGAAATAAAACTTGTGTTTCTTATTGTTTCTTTTGTTCACAATACTTCCAAACAAGGTAGTGTTTAGGAGACAGGAGGTGGACCATTTCATACCATTGGAGCATCGGTTTGTAATGCGTCATCTTTTGTTATGGAGCTTCTTTGATTTGAATCCAAATCGCAATCTTAACCTAAATCTAACCAAGTGGTTTTGTTGCCTAGACCTAACCAAACTGCAGCCATTTAACAACATTAATCACGTATTAAAAAGGCATCTCAAACAGATGCTGAAGTGTACCTTGTGCTTATAAAACGCTGAGGGACGTGACAAGGCAGTGTTGGTATTTGACCACCTGGGGTGAGAACGTGCTGGTAATGATGAAGGCATTTTTTGTTCAAAGGAATGTTTGCATCCAGCCTGCGTTACAAAACAGTTCTAAAGTATGCATGCAATGTTGTACACTTTACTGTACATTTCCTGTATTAGAAGTGTGCATGAACATGCTTGTAGTATGTATGTGTGATCGAAACTGATGATGCTCCAATTTTGTTTGTAAAGTGGTTTCATGTTCCATTTGTTGGTCTGAGTCATATTCAGAAGAAAATGGAAAGCAGTGTCATATTCCATTTGCTGGTCTGATTTGTAAAAGAAAAATGGATCTCATTATGTTGTAAACATTTAATAATCAATATCAAGTACACATTTGAATATATTGCTTTTCCCAGCTTCTAATAGCCTTGTTAAGATGTTTTACAGCAACAGAAGGGCTAACATGACAATTTTCTTCTTTTTTGATAGAACAAGCAGTTGAAAATCTTTCAAGTTAACTCTGTTAAACAGGTGTGGAAGCCTTCCTTAATGAGAATGAGCTAGAGATGGAATGTTTAATATGCATCTCATAACCTACAGTATAAGCAAAAACCCTGTCTCCTTATTTGCACCGGCCTGCCATTTATGCAACAAAGAAAATGCATTAAATATTTTCTTATGAGCATTGTATGACTGGCAACAGCAATTACCAGCACATGCTGCACATTTATTTTGCGCTTCCATTCTTGGTTTTTACAATGTATGTGAATTTTGACTAACTTGGAACCATTTTCAAAACTAATCCATCAGCACAAGAATAACTCCATGTCACGTTCAGTTTCAGGAGTCTTGTGATTTGGTTTGCATTTTTGAAATTTGATCATCTTTTATTCAACCAGATGTGCCATAAGTCAACAACCTTGTCCTCTTCTGTCTTTACTGTCTCTCTCTCTCTCCATTTCTATCACTTTTCATCTTGTCTTTTTTCCATCATCCATCATTTATCTTTCTATTTTGATCATTTCTTTTCTTCTCCCAACTCATTCACTCTCACTTCTTTCTTATGCCATGCTTCTCCATACTTTCTTGTCCTTTCTCTCTGTTTTTGCCGACGTGTACTTCTTTCTGTTCCCCTTTCCACCAACATTTTTTAGGTTCTACAGCAGCAGCAACATGAACGTGAGAAACAACTTGTTCTCCAGAGGGAGCAGCTAGCCCAACAGAAGTCCCAGCTAGACCAGATCCAGTCTTTACAGCACCAGCTCCAGCAGCAGCTTGTAGAGCAGAAGAGACAGAAAACAGCATCTCATAGCGTGCAGGTGAGGGGAGTGAGGAACACTGGCAGCTGGCTTATAAGAGTTGTGACATGCATACATAGCATTGATGTTGAAGGCATAAGCACTTTTAGAAATTTTTGACATAGAGAGTGAAAATACAGAAAAAACATGCCGTGAGAAACACTCACTAATTATAGTTATAAATAACTTTTGGCCTGCCATATACATGCCTACCTATCTGTGCAGAATGTTTTATTTCCTATTCCTATTATTTTCCTTCCAGGCAAAGATACCCTTGAACCTTGACCCTTGACCCTTGACACTTCTCTTTATTCTTGTTATATTTTCGAAGGCATAATTGATCTCAGGGTTCATTAAGCCATCAAATAATCTGACACAAATTAACTGGGCTGGCAAAGAAAATTTTGTATCTGTAAATTTGAAAATCATCAACTGTTAACTTCTCAAGCTACAACTTACAACTCAGTCTTTGCTATTGCACTGAATCAATGGTGGGTGAGGGGGTAAAACTACAACAATCCTTTTTTCTTCAGCTCGATGTAAACGGACAACCCCTGCACCCCTATACTGATTCTCAGATTGGCTCCCGTTCCCTCCCCAACTCCTCGTCCGAAATGTGTCTGAGGAGCCAGGAGGAGCACATGGAGACCAGGAACAACATGAGGAAACACAGCTCCATGACCAGGCTGAGTAGGGACAGCTTGGATGGAGATGGCGTTGTGTTTTATGGCTCCCCCCGCAGGATCGTGGACAGTTGTGTGCAGACAGATGATGAAGATGGGGAGGAAAGGTAGAGATGTGTGTGTGTGTGTGTGTGTGTGTGTGTGTGTGTGTGTGTGTGTGTGTGTGTGTGTGTGTGTTGGTGAGTGGAATGAGTGTGTGGACAGATACATAGAAATGTTTCGTTAGTGGGTGTAGGTGGATGTGGGTGCAGATGTAGATGAAAGAATGTGTGTGTGTGTGTGTGTGTGTGTTTATTAGACAAGGATTACCTCGATAGTCTTCCTATTTACTTCACATCTTTCTGTAATTAAAAAACAAGGCACAAGCAGAGATGTAGATGCAGGCATTATGAATAATTTATAAACAATTTTACAGAGAATAAAGATGTCACATCTCTGAGAGTTTCAAAGGCAAGAAGCATTGTGCAACACAAAAAGATGAAACTACATCCGGTATTAGTAAATGTTGAAACTTATATATATATGTATCGATGTTTGCACTTTATAATACAGCCTACAAATGGGCTAATACTAAAACTACCAATGTTCCTTAGCATATCAGTATCTTTAACCTGTTTTGCCAACACTCCTTGTTTTGTTACAGAGTAATAGTATTACTGTAGCGCGTAATTACCCAATAATCTAAAAAATAGACAATTAACAATGTTAGTGATTGTTGTACAAACTTGTACTGGCAGGTGCTTTACTGGTATGTACACATTTTAATGTAACTTGTACGCTGTAATATATTGCATTATTATTTCTTTCCTTATTGTTATCGTCTCGACATCACCAGGTACATGATGCGTCATCGCACCAGAAGGCGTGGACGCAGTGTTGACTGCTCCGTCCAGACAGACGATGACGAGGACAAGGCTGAGATGGAGCAGCCAGTCCGACGAAGACGTTCACGTTTTTCCCGGCACTCTGAGTCCAATTCCACTGGCACTGGCACTGCAGCCACGACCACCGCATCTACTGACACCAAAACCGACACTCCCAAGATGGTATCCTCCAGCATTGCCATCCAGACCATCAGGGAAATGTCTTGCCAGACAGAAGTGGAGCACCTAGGAAGAGTCTCCCCAGCAATCCACGTGACAGTACCAGACCCAAATAAAGTAGAGATTGTGCATTACATCTCTGGACCTGAGCGGACCCAAAAAGGACAGTCTCTAGCATGCCAGACTGACCCGGAAGCCCAGTCACAGGGTGTTGTAGCTCCCCAGCTCAGTGTACCAACCACAGTCAGTCCATATTCTTCTTCTACCAGTACTGGAACACAACAATCTGGTTCTGTCGACCTTCTGACCCAGCAGCGCCAGCAGCAGCATATTGCAGCAAACGCAGCCAAGTTTGAACGACGACGCCCCGACCCCCTCGACATCAACTACCAGCCTCACAACCACCTCCACAACGAGTCCATCTCCAGCATTATCCGGCAGCAGCAGACAGCCCCCAAATCCCCACAAGTCCTCTACTCTCCTGTGTCCCCGGTGTCCCCTCACCGCCTGCTGGAGAGTTCTCTGTCCAGTGAAAGGCTGAACAAGGCCCATGTCACACCTCAGCAGAAGTCCTACACAGCCGAGTCCCCCCAGCGACACCCCTCTGTGCCCCGACCCATCAAGAGCACGCAAAGATCCATGTCAGACCCCAAGCCCCTCAGCCCCACAACAGATGAGCATACCAAGGCCAGGCTGTCCCTCTATCAACAACAAGCACTGCAGAGCCAGGTAAAGTTAGCACATTAAAAGTTAAATGTCAAAGAAGCAATTAAAATCAATTCAGGATGCAATCTAGATAAAATAGCTTAAGTCTATTTCTGTTGTATTTGCTGTTTCTTATAAAGTATTGCCTCATGTTAAAAAGCACTCTACTCAAGTAGCATATAGTACAAAAACATGTTTTACACACTACATTCTTATGTTATTGACTACCTGGGAAGCTAATTCAGTTGTAGGCCAGCTGTCAATATACAATAGATGATACCTTACTGTATGTAACCAATAGATGAGGTCCAGTGTCAACCTACAACAACAATTATTATTTAGTTATTATTCTGCAGCAAAAGGCTAAAACAGCATCAATAATACCTAAGGTGGTTAGACCTGTTAATACCTTGTCTATGATTTAAACAGATACACCTTTATGAACTGAAAATTAAGTCAAAAAGACTGTCATCACAACTCTACACAACCACTGCAGATATTGAACACATTTTGGTAGTGTGGCTCGGAGTTTTGACCTACCAGTCGGTTTGGAGGGTTTGCCGTTATTCCATATGTTCGTGGTAATTCCTCTTCAGGGCTTCCTGCATTAACTCTTGTGACAAAATATTGGTAAAAATCAGCAATGTATATTTGATTAACCAATATAAAAAGATGAAAATGATTCAAAACTGTTTAAAACCAGGGACAGGGCCCCAGCACAAGTTCTCACAGTCATTATCTTTGCTTTAGTCAATAGTTTGACTCACTTCAATGTTATTCTGTGGAATCGGGCATTAAATCTCAATGGCCTCTATGTCATTTTTTGATCAAAACCATTCCTTTAACTCCACTTTGCCCCTGTTTTTATTTTGTGAGTGTTATGAATGTTTTATATGAATGCTATGATGACTAATTCCCTTTGTTGTGGATTTTCAGATGTTACTATTGTTTTGTCTTCCACGTCCTTTAGGGCGTATAGAGTACCCCATCACCAATTTGAAGTGACACCTACTATTATGAAGCAATAGCTGCCATGTCAGTGAAATCCACTGTTGAGCATTCATGAGGTATTTTAGGCCTTTATTATAGAAACGTCTGGTGAAGGCATAACTCAATTTGATTTCTAAACAAGGTAGTTATTGTGGGTTTATTTAATATCTCTGTTTAAAAATTATTTGGGCATCTATACAATTCTTAAAGAAAACAAAAACTGTCATAATTCTGTGCATTAATTAACTATTGAATATCATTATATTTACAAACCAGAGCAATAAAACCTGTATGGTTGGCTCTTATTACAGCATACATGGTGGGCTAAACTGCTCTCACAATAGTGAAAGGCTTCATTTCTTAAGACCAATTAATGAGAATCATTATATTAATAACTAGAGAAATGAATACATGATAACAAGAATGATATTGATTTATGGAGCAATTTTCAAAACTGAAGTTAAAAAGTGCAACAAAGTGGGGCGCCCGGTTATCTCAGTTGGTAGAGCTGGCGACCCATGTACTGAGGCTGCGTCCTTGCTGCAGTGGCCCAGGGTTCGAATCCGACCTGCGGCCCTTTGCTGCGTGTCATCCCCTCTCTCTGCCCCCCTTTCCTGTCTATCTTCGGCTGTCCCTATCAAGTAAAGGCAACAAAAAGCCCCCCCCCCAAAAAAAAGTGCCAAAATTGAAATCAACAAATAATAAAATAAAATCTATGGGAAACTTTTAGGAGACAAAAAATATAAACCGATTCCAGTTATATAAAAAAGTCTGTCTACATAACCAAAGGAATAAAGTGACAAGTTAAAGTTTGTTTGTTTTTTTAAATCAAGGGCCCTGACTGCAAAAGAGACTTTCAGGAATTAATTAGATTTGTCAGGTGCTGTGTTACCTAATATTGAGTGATGGAGAGGTTAAACACCATCTCTGTGTTATAGTGTAGTAGTTTATGTCCAATGATACTTGTTACGTCTTGTCAGCCTGTGCAAGCCTCCAGCTGGTGTAAGATGCAACATGCATTTGATTCGAGTCAGTTGATTTAAAAAGGTCCTCAAATTATTAAAAAGTAATCCACCTCCACATTATTGGCTGTTGCATTGTCAAATCACCGCTATTCACAATCCAAAGTGACTGAAGTATATGAAAAGATTTTCTTTATCTCTTTAGAACAACCCCTTTGTTATGTATAGATTTTTTCAGTGTACAGTATTTTCTCTCCTAATTATTTGAGATGTTGGGAGTATGTATTTACTGCCCACCTAAGATTAGATGATTAATATTGTTTTTTTATCTCGTCACCCCCACACAGACTGACATGCCAAACAACACATGACACATGATGTGATCTATTTACAAATTCAAAATAACTGCATTTTGGTAGGATAAGGGAAGATACAGTATTTACACACATTTAAAAACAAAACAAAGATGAACCTATTCATTCTAACATTCTTGTCATTCATGATATTGATAAGCTACAGTAAAACATTGACTCATCTGAACAAGATACATTTGCTTGGCTGGATTTTGACAGGAGAATAGGCAGCTCACACATATTTAGTATTTTATTAGTTCCATATTGTGCAATCACAATATACAACAAAAATGAAAATCAAATACACTAAAATTCTTGTCTTTTGTTCTTTGTGTTTTTCTTGGGGTTTACAGTGGAACACATGGTGCAGTAGGCTTGGTCTGAAGATTTGAAGTTAAAAGCTCACAATAGCCCTTGGAAACAAGCATGAGGCTATCAGAAGCAATCCATAAGTCATTTGCAAAGAGAAGAAACAACAGGAAAATGTACAAAACAACATCTGTGGCTGCTTTATTCTGTATACTTACCTTAAGTAGTAGAACCCCATTACTGTTCAACAAGGTGTTGGAAGCATCCCTTATGGGTTTAGGTCTATTTACTGTATATCGGCCATAAATTCATGCTGCCAATTTCCCAATCTATAACTGAAGGGACATTTGCTCCTTGAAAGTTGCAAGGCGATTCCAAAAAATTATTTAGCTAAGCTTTTATATTCATCCAAAGTACAGAGTTACAAAGTAACTGCAATGGGGTTCAATATGAAGTGGACCCACATTTTCAGACCATCTTAGTGAGGGTCATTCCAGTGCATTCCTTCTAATTATAAAACAATATCTTACTCAAAATGATGAATGGTTTGCATCAAATCAATTAATGGAATACTGCACCATAATTTACATCAATTTTAATGTTTTTGTATGTCCTCTAACACAAGCTCCACTCTTGTTTCCTGTTGTCCTTGTCTCCTTGTCTCTATGTGTCTCCTTTGTCTCCCTTGTATATCCCTGTTGTTGCGTCCTCCCTTGTTTCTTCTGTTCCTTGACCTTTTTCTCTTTTTGAGTTTTCCTCCCTCCTCTTCCTCCTGTTCTATTCATCTTTTGTGCCCATCGCCTGTCTTCCCACCTCTTTCAACTTTCTCCTCCCCTGTGATCCCTCTGTATGGATCTCCCTGTACAACCTCTCCTTTTTTCTACTCATTTCTCCTTTCTCCTTTTTTTCTCTTCAACCTGTTCCCTACATTGTTCCCTACCCCCTGCTCAATCTACGTTGGCTCTCTTTCTTCTCTGTCTTCCCTATTTTTCTTCCACTTTTTCCTTCTTCTCTCGTTTCTCTATTCTCTTTAATCCTGTCCCCTTCTTTATTTATCTGCCTTCATTGTCCCTTACCCTCCCATGTCCCTGTCCATCTCATTTTCACATTTCATTTCCACATATGTCCCATCTCCTATACCTCTCCATTTAACTTGCTCATTGTCCTATCCCATTGATCTCTCTCTACACTCCTGTCTTCTGTTTTCCCTCTCCGATCCATTTCTTTCTATGTGTCTTTGTCTCCCTATATTCTCCTGCTCTCCCATCCCTCTCTCTCTCTCTCCAGCTGGCAGCCCTACAGCAGAGCTCACTGCTCCGTAAGGTCAAGCGAACCCTGCCTAGCCCTCCTCCGGACGAGACTACCACATCAGCTCACCTGCCCATGATGACACCTGCCCTCCAACAGGTCTACCTGCCCTCCGTGCCCAGCCTCAAGCCCAGCTCCAGGTCTGGCCTGGCTGCCAAAGCCAGCCTCCTCAAAGACCTCACCCACGAGCTGAAGGCCGTGGAGCAAGAGTCGACTAAGCTGAGAAAGCAGCAAGCTGAACTGGAGGAGGAAGAGAAAGAGATTGATGCTAAACTTAGATACCTAGAGTTGGGGATCCATCAAAGGAAAGAGACACTGGTCAAGGAGAGAGAGAGGAGGGATATTGCCTACCTGAGGTGTATGGGAGACACTAGGGACTACATGTCTGATAGTGAGTTAAATAACCTACGATTAGCAGCTGCAGCTGCATCACATGAGACCAATGGGCTATTGTCAACAAGGCCAAGCACCGCCCCTCTCAGCCAGTTCACCAGTGATCTCAACACAGCAGCCCAGTACCCACCCACTTCATCCTTCCTCCCCTGTCAGTACCCCCAGAGCCAACCGGCAGCACCAACTCAGCAATCAAGTCTGCCATACCAGTCTTCGACATTCAACCAGCCTCCCTATCCAACAGTGTCTCAGTCCCAGGCACTGCCACAGCCCACACCCCTCCAGAGCCATGTCCCCCCTCCTGGACCTTCTTATCAATCTCAAACCTCCTACCCTTCCCACTCCTACCCCCAAACTCAGCCCCCATACCCCCAGACAGACATGGGGTTACCAGCTGCACCTCAGCCTCAGCCCCAGCCAGGGCATACAGGATTCGGGCCTGCACCGCCTGGTCAGCCCCCATACCCCACCCACAGCTCACCCTATCCCAGCGCTGTGTCCTCCTACCCCAGCCAGACCACCCCATACCCTGGGCAGCCTCAAGTAGATATCCTGACAGTCCACCCAGGAAGACCAAGGCAGACTTCGCTAGCTGATCTGGAACACAAGATGCCCACCAACTATGAGACGATCAGCAACCCCACAGTTGTGGTCACCACCACAGCCCAGGATGCTGCCTATTCCAGTGCAGCCCCCTCTTATGGTCAGTACACTGGGTCGACAACCATGGCCAGCTCCTATGGGCCTTATGGCTCAGCACCAGTGTCCAGCAGCTATGGTGGGTACTCTACCATGCCACCCAGCACTTATGGCCAGTATACTTCAACCTCAGCTAGTTCATATGGCCAGTACACCACAACCACTGCTAATACTTATGGCTACACCGCCACCACAGCCAGCTCTTATGGACAGTACACTTCTACAGTTTCCAATGCCTATGGGCACTCTGTAGACAGTCCCTCCACCTACAGCACTGCAGATGGGATGTATGGGGCTCCTGGTTTAGAGCAAAACATCCCAAGGAACTACATGATGATTGACGATGTAAGTGAGCTGACGGCAAAAGACGGGCTGGGCACGACAACAGGGGACATGATGCATCATGGCGGCAGTGGGCGTTACCCGGGTGACCTCCACGGCCACAGCAGCACCATTGGCAGCACGACGCGTGGGGGAACTGGCAGCTCCTCGTACGGCAGGGCACCTGAAGAGGAAGCAGCGATGCAGGAAGAGCTGTACGACCACCACGGCAGGGGTAAGAGCAGCTACAGGCACGGACCTCTAGGGGGCAGCAGCAGCAGCGTGAGCGCTAGCATGGGTGGGGGATCCCCCTATTACTATGACTACGACTACAAACATGGCAGCATCCGCTCCGGGGTACAGAAACCTTCGTTGTCCTCCAGAAGCCTTCTGGCTCCTGCTGTCATGTCCTCCAAGCGCAGCAAGCACAGGAAACTGGGGAGTATGGAGCAAAAAATCTCCAAGTTTTCCCCCATCGAGGAGGCTCGGGATGTGGAGGCAGACCTGGCCTCCTATTCCTCAGCGACAGGTGGGGCTTACTCCTCCTCTCACATTCGAGGGCGCCAGCTGATCGAGGATTACGGCTTTAAGAGGAGTGCTTATGACGCCGGCAGTGGCACAACTCAAGGTAGTCGATACTACGGTTCTACAGAAGGGGAGGACGATCGGATCTATTACACCTCCACCGGCCGTTCCCGTTCCACCGGCTATGGCATGGACAAGATCTCAGCCAGGGACTACCCTGGGTATCGCAGCCGATCCTATGAGAGGGACGACCGTTCCTACCGATCTGGATACAGCAGGGGGCGCCACCCAACCCGGCAGTACTCTGAAGAGGAGAGCCCACTCAGCCCCCTGGGGAGATTCATGGGTTCTGGGCGATCATCAAGCTTAGGTCCAGACCCATACGACAGTCGCAGCAGTAGATATCAGTACTATTATGGCCAATATGGTTCCAGCCACTCGCTGCCAGATGTACAAGACCACATACGGGACCTTCCCCGGACACATGTCTACAAATCGGATGATACATACATAATAGACGATTATCATTGCGCTGTGTCAGACAGCGAAGGTAATTGTGGGAGCTGAATGCCCAAACAGTCTCACTACCTAATACTGCCCCCACCGTTTATCTAAACGTCCCCCACCCACCCAAAGGCTAGGCTTAGCAAAGAAAAAGAGAAAGAAAAAGAAAGACAGAGATAGCCGTTGCATGCTGATGTTTTCTTCTTCCTGAGAGTCACTTGGAGCTCTCTTATCAGTGGACTGCTGTCTGTCTGTCTGCCTGCCTGTCCGTCCTTCCGCCTGTTCGTCCAGTCGTCTGTCTGTCCAATTCTCGCATGGTTCTTCGGCGTGGTCGTTTTCCTCGTTCGCTACACTCTGATTCACTTGAAAGGTCTTCTTTGCACGACACAGAGGCATCGTGTTTTCTTTACAGGGTTTTATCTTTAATTATGTCTTTGGCATTGATGTTTTGTTTACATGTGTTTTGATTTATGAATTATTTGTCTACACTGCAATACAGTCCTCACAATCAGTTCTGTATTTCAACCTTATCTTTCAAAAAATGGCCAGTATTAGTGCTGCAAGAATCTAACAGGAAGAGAGCTGTTTGTGCAGCATACATTTTCTTCCATATTGGCTTAAATTTGAAGCTGAAACATTTAAGCACTAAAACAGCTGCCAAAAGTGGACAGTTTTGCAGTGTTTGTTTTATCCTGTTTATATTGTCTTGTAATGTGTGAAGGCGACGTGAAGTGTATTTTCTGCATGTATGTAAAACTTTTATTTTTATTTTCTGCTTTTCTTTCTGTGTCTTTCTCCCATCTATTCTTTTCTTTTGCATGCGGTTGGTCTTCTTCTTCCTGCCTCCTTCCTTCTCTCAGCCTGCATGCCGCTGTCTCCAAACGACATGGAGATTGACTGTGATCTGCTCTCGGTTTCCAAAGCCTACCATCTGGGCCAAGAAGAAACTGACTGGTTTGAGAAGCCCCGTTCCAGTTCTCGACACTACGGCAGCCACTCGACTGGAAGGAGCCGGCACGGCGTTAAACACACCTACCATGATTATGATGAGCCTCCTGAGGAGGACCTGTGGCCCCAGGATGAGTACGGCCAAGGAGGGCGACACTCTTCATCCCGCGACCACCGGCATCATGGCAGCTCTAGCCGGCATTCATCCGCGTCACGTCATTCAGATGAGCCAAGGGCCTCAAGGTCATCTAAGGGGCACCCCAAAGACCCGTCAATGCGCCATGACCCTTCAGGACGATCCTCATCCTCAGGAAGGCGTGGCGATTCAAGGTCTGGAGGATACCACTCTTCAGACTACTCCCGGGATCCGTCTGGGCACCACCATGGCCAGCGCTCCTCCAGACAGGGGGACCCACACCGTTCTTCACGCAGCAAGTCCCAGCAGCCAGTGGACATGCAGAGCCAACCCCCAGGTACATACAGGGCACCTGACATTGAATAGCATTCTTTGTCAGCCGCAGCAGACATAGCTTTACATTTGCACTTTCATGACTTTGCATCTTAACTACTTATTATATTATACATTACAACAGGCCTTTTAAATTACAAATTCAATTGGGCCAGATTTTAAAACCAGGAGATGTAGATGGGCCAATGTCATCTTTCACATTCAGGAGCCTATTTAAAACCTTTGTTTTGCTTGTCCAGAAAGTTATGTGTTTCTCAAGGTGGTGTCAAGGTGGTACAAGCAAGCATTTGCCAGTACAAGCAGGGTTAAACTTATAGCTTATATTGTCAGTTTTACATTTCAGGGTTGACAGAAACACATTTTTTAGTAAGCATGGTCATAACATGAAAAAACTTTTGTTTTGATTTGTGAAAGAATTGGCAGTGTCACTACATCCATAAACACTCTGCCCTATCAGTAGTCCACAAATGCAATTCTCAATTCCCATTCTCAACAGAATTCATTAGCTACTTCTATACATTAGGCATACAGTATGTATGTAGTTTACTTATTTTGTCATATATTAGACTTATGTCTTGGAGGTGGCTTCTGGGCCGGATGTGCCACCAGTTGAATCGACCTGCATTATAAGGTTATTTGGGCATTTGGAATTTGTTAAAGAAGTAGTAAAAGATAGTGAAGAAAGGCATTAACTCATTACATTTTATGTCTAGAGCAATCTCATTCAGATTTTGCCCAGTCTAGGAACTCTGCAGCCTGTCCAGAATGAAGAGTGGTGCCAAAATGTAACAGTTGTGTTCCCAGGGTTGGAAAGCGTACTACAATATCCTACTCAAGTAAAAGTACTGTTATTAAAAGGACTAGAGAAAATAGGTAGAGGGGAAAGAGAGAGGCACACAGCTGTGCTTATGGGGCACAGTGTTTTACAATATCGTCAGCAGGACAAACATGGACTATTAAGTACCAGGCTTAATAGATTCATTGAGAGTTAGAGGAACAAATGGAAAAAGGGTTTTTAAAAGTTTCTTATTTTTACTTATAAGTGAGCTAAATCGTACTAAATCATATCGTTGAGTCACCCTGGATAAATAAGACCATTAACCATATTGACTGAATGAATTGATAATTTATCTTTATTAGATCTAAACTAAGTTTCCTATGGTACACCCTCAGATTATCACTGGAACAATATTATCCATATTTTGGATAGACCCCTATGACTTTCATATTTAGTTCTGAGGCAAAAATATTTCATATACCCTGTTGTTCAGACTGAGTTTGATGCTCTTTTACAATCAACTGTCCCCTCAGGGATCAACAGTTTTTAATTAACTATATCAAGCTTAATTTTTCTGAGGAAATGTTTTCTCCTAAGGCAGCACGTGGCTATGTTCTTAGCAGTGTACTCATTAAATCGCTGGTTTGATCTTTGGTCACAATATTTGTTGCATCATCCTGTCTTTCATTCCTGCTTCACTTGGCAATTGTGGAAAAATGGAATGCCATTATAATAGAAAAACACACTGTAAAATAAACACTGCAGTTCCTTAATCTGCAGATTAGATTTTTAGCACTACAAAAGCAACTTTCCTGGAGGCAGAAATAATCTGATCAGATTAATTTGACCTGACTGACTGGATCTTTTTAGTCGAAGTTTTCTAACTAGGACCTGTTCACATAAGACAAGGAACAAATGATGCAAAGTTCACAGATGTATCGCCTGAATCATATTGGCAGACATTATTACTGTGACCTGTCAAACCTTTCCTTGCATTTAAACATCAGGTGAAGGCCTGTGAGGTTCAGAGTACATTTTTATCTTGTTTTATAGTTTCTGTTGTAAAAGCTGACCTCCGAATTGTTGTCAATTATTTTACCTGTTTCTAGTTCTTGACGTAAGTTGAGACAATTTTGGAACAATGAGTGCATACTGTTCCTTAACAACAATGTCATGCTCCCTTCCTCCATTCAGGCTCCTCTAGGTCTGGCAGCAGCTCTGCCCGTGCTCAGGGCCCCACTGGTGGGCCTACAGGATCAGGGAGACAGAGTGGTCCAGGTGCCCAGACAGACGGGGCTCCAGGACAGAGGACCCAGCTCCAGCAACAAGCCCAGACATCAGCCGCCAGGCCTGGGCAGCCCGGTGCCACAGCGGTCACCGGCCCTCAGCAGCAGCCCCCAGTCCAGGGCCAAGGCATGGGCATGGGGATGGGCATGGGCATGGGGCAGGGGCAGGGGCAGGCCAAGCCAGGGCAGATGGGACCAGCAGGTGGACCCATGGGGCAGGCCAGGCAGACAGGTCCAACAGGAACCACGCCACCCACCATGGTGAGTAGGGAAGACTAGTAGAGAGAAAATGAGAATTATAACAAGATTTGCCGTGGTTGTTTCCAGTTGATATGATAAAGAGATGGTATGATAACAACATCCAGCTAGCTAGCTAGTTCTTCCTCCTGCATCTTTCCCACCTTCAGCTTATACTCATTCACCTTTATTTCTCTCTCTCCATCCTCCTCTTCCTCCCAGTCTTTTCATTTTTTGCACCCCCTCCTACCTTTTCTCTTACCTCCACTTTCACCTTTTCCTAGTTTTCAGCCAGTCTTCACCCTCAGCCTTTTTTTTTTTTTTTTTTTTTAATAAACTTTATTTAAAATTTTACACAATCCTCATGTGTCCCTCCATGCTCCCAGAGATAAGAACTGGTCCATCTCCTCCCAGTTCAGATGGTTTATTTATATTCTGCTGTGCCTCGGTTGGCAGGCCTTATCTAACACTGTGATTAACACAGAGGCAGCTGATAACTGAATGTAGCTGATTCACTGTCTGCTAGACACTCAAGAAATTGGCACTCAAAATGTCTCCCTGCAAAATCTATTATACCCTGCATTTACTCCATAATCATAAATCCATATAAATCTATTTGCTATTGGAGTCTAAAAATCTGATTATGACTTTTAACATGAAAATTCAGATAAATGTAATGATTCTCTTCCTGAATTCAATCTTTCTTTAATAAATATATGAATGTGTTGCCAATGAAGTTCACAAACCCACTGTCACCATGTCGATTATAAATATCCTCAAATTATTCATGATGTGCTTTCACTCCTGAAAGGCGCTCATGATTTTCATATTGCTGCATTGTGGTACTATCAGCAGGAAAGCAAAGTGAAATAATTCATTTGGTCTGATATCACATTATGCATGAATTTGTCTTCGAAATTATTCTGAAAGCTCGGCTGTGGAATAGCTCTGACAGGAAGCCATAAACAGTAAATAGAATTTGCCATATGATTATTATTCCGTCTGCAAACTCATTCACTTATACTCCTATGTTTGGTCCATTGTGTAATTAAAAGCATTGATTAAGTGGCTGTAAATAATGAAATGCATTATGCTGCATGGTGCATCATAATGCATCACCTCTGCTTTGCGGCAGCTAAACTGGAGTCGGTGGAAACAAATACAGAATATTATGTGATTATATGGCATCAGTTCAATGTCTGTCAAGTTAATTTAAGCAGTGTTTTTAAACAAGAGTGGGATGAAGAGTTTTACTGAAAACAGAGGACACCAAGTAAGAACATAATGAGAGAGATCAAACCCGAGCAAACACTGGGCCATATTTCCTGTGTTCAGAAACCAACTGATGGATATCAGAAAAGGTCTGGTCTGCATCTTGAAGCTATGTAGCTACTATGTGATAGTGCAGCAGCTGCTGTAGTTTAGTCCTTTAATGTTGAGGGCAGAGCTGGAGAGAAACACCACAACACAAAAGCTTTCAAACACAATCAAAAAGCTCACAATGACTCAGCAGGATTTCCAAAACTAGTCCACTCAGACAAAGAGATGAGGTGAGGAAAATGTGGGACTTTGACAAAGGGAAGTAAAAAAAAAACACCAATCAGTTACATTATTCAAATAACACCTTTCATCAGGTTGGTACAATTTTTAAAGTGCTTGAAAGAAAAATTGACTGACAGCAGCAGCAGAACTCAATACAAAGAAATAATGAATAATACAAGTGAACATTTATATAGTTTGGAGTTTCAAAGTTTCAGTCTATCTCAGGTCAGGCTTCATCTGTACATAAATTGTGGCATTTATTTGCAAAATCAGTTGACTGGGAATGTCACAACTGTTTCTGCATGACCAGTTCATATTTAAAGTGTGTAGTGCCAACGTCTAATGGCCTATGTTAACTGTGTCTAGGAGCTGTCAAGACAATATAAATACAGTGATTAAATATTTGGCCCCTGACAGGAGATTTTTCTCTAAAATGTCCTTTGCCTTGACAAGAAACAACAAAAGCTAGTTTTTCTTTAATCATAAAATCGGAATGGACCTAACTGATCTTTTTTCAACAAGGATCCTCAGATTGGCAGTTGACTGTGTTGACGATGTTGAAACTCATCATTCATGTCATTTAGTGAGCTGTCACAACACAACACAATAGGGGAGCTTTCTCTATCATGCCCTGTCAGTCGCTCCATCTCTTTTTTCTCTCTTTTCGTACTGTGTCCCCATATATCTCTCTGTCTCACTCTCTCATTCAGGTTTTGTTTGAATAAATAGAGATGAATCCCATTTTCTCTGAGATCTCTGATGAGATGTTTGTGTTACTAAATGACGAGCTTTGTGCTTCCCCTCTATGGTGCTTCTCTCCACAGGCCAAGATAGACACACCTCCAGCAACAGCTATTGGAGCAAAGGCAGCGCCCGTCATGGCCACAAAAGCCGCCCAACCCCCACTTACAGGCATAGGTACAGTATAATGATCACACACACACAGGCTCCCACCACTCCCATGTCTCAACCAGCTGTTGCCTACTGTGTCTGTATTATGTAACCGATGTGTGCTGTCTCATCTTATCTGAGCTTAATCTGCAGATAATCCCACAGTGGAAAACCCACAGGAGGGAGTTTCACTTCATGGCAGCAGATCAGCTTGACTGTGCCAAGTTACTACACAGTGCATTAGTTAGTTAATTTGTTAGTTAGCTGATATTAGGAATTCAGTTAATTTGTTGAGTAGGTATGCAGTCATTTAGTCTGTAGGTAGGTGTGAAAGTGTGAAAGTACTTATTAATTTTCCAGATGAAATACGTTCATATTTGGAAAATTCATTGCTGATGTAGTTTGTCTTTTATGCAGTGTGGTAGGTAAATGGATGGATCTTACGTCCTGTTTTACAAAGAGTAGCCTAATTGTTAATGGGTTGTTTTTCTTGTTGGTATATTATACCACGACAATGTATGGAGCCATTATTGTAGCAACACTATTTACAAATGTGAGTGGAGTGTAACTGTATCTGAAGTCCTGTGTGTGTGATCAGATTTGTAAATGTGTAAAAAAAAATCTACAAATTTGTATTCAGATTTGCAAATGTGTGGACAAATCTGTAAATGTGTATATGGATAAATCTGAACACACACATGGAATGAGATACAGTTACACAACTCACAACTACAGTAAAGGCTCCATAACAATGGTCTTTCTATAACTGAAACAATAAATTTAACAATTTTGACAAATTGTTATTGTTTAAATAATTTTTAAGCAAAAATGCAAACAAAATCACTGGTTCAAACAACTCACATGAGTATTTGCAGGATTCTTCTGAATATTCTGAATACCTTGTTGCTCATTTGCTAAATTAAATATGAGTAGACTGGCAGGACAGAAAAAATCAACAAGGGCAACTAGTGACACTGAAGACAGCAATAAGCACTTCACCAAAATAAAAAATATGTACATTGGTACCTCATATTAGACCTGCACAGATACTCCTTTTGTCCTCTGAATCCTTCTCGGTCTTTTCCTTCCATCTCCTTTTTCTCTCTCTTATACCCTGTCATCTTATCTGTGTCCAGGCTCCAAGGCAGCTCCTAGGCCAGGAGGTATTGGAAGTGCAGCCGCAGGTCAGCCTGGCATGGATGGAGAAGGCATGTTGTCCAAGATCCTGCCTGGAGGAGCTGCAGAGCAGGCCGGCAAACTGGGAGATGGTACAACAAACAAATCACTATAGCAGCACTCTTTAAACAAGTGATTTGGCCATGATATAATGAAAGACATCAGTCATGTTGAAAACACCTACTATTGATCATCACCATGTAAATAGTCTAATAATTGTTTAAGAAATCAAACAACTACAAAGAGATGCAACATGAGAGACACAAAATTGCAACAAAGAGACAATAACCATGTGCAGTGCATTGCAAAGTCAGTTATAGTAACTCATTAGAGTTACACATCAACCAAACCAAAAAAAAAAAGCCTCATCTTACAATGTAGTGCATGTACTGTATCTTTTTTCAAGTTCTCTCCCCTCAGTTAACATCTTTTTAACCTCTCTTTGTTGTTCACTCTCCTCTAGCTATCTCTGGTTTTGGCAAGAAGTTCACCTCTTTGTTCTGAGGTGCTAAGATTATGGTACGTATTTACTTTTAATGCCTTTCTCCTGTGTATTCCAGTAAGTAATGTGCAAAGTCAGAGCTGCAGAAGCCATATTATTCATAAAATAAGCATCACTGAAAACAGAATAGGAACCTGGAAGGTCATTTATTTTCCACTGGGACTTATTTTCTGGGAATGGTCGTAGCTGAGGTTCTCACATTAAAAACAACTTCCCTCAAGCAGTTCGAAAAGAGCAGTTTGCAGTTCAACTCATTTTAATTTATTGTCCGGTTTTTACCTGAGCTGAAGATTATGTTCATTATTTATGAACTCCACGTAGGTCTTTTATGTAGAGCAAGTGCATTGATCTCTTAAATAAAAGTCATAACACGGTTCATAAAATGTAGCCAATAGCATGAAGATCTGAAGAGGGAGAAAAAGGCCCTCTTCTCTGTTTCTCAAATAATACACGGTAATGGTTGGTAGATTTGGTCAATGATTCATGTACAAAGAACTGGAAATATTTAGTATTTTCTTCAGTGAACAAGTGCATCTCAACATTAGGTGGAAAAATAAATCTCTGAGATGCCGCTGGTTCAAAGTCTGCTGGGATGTCGACAGATAGCTACAGCGTGTTGACTCTTGTAGGCAGCGAGCGGCTTAAAGTCGTTTACTCAGAACAGACAGTGTGTTCCTAAAGCAGTGTGTCTGAGTGTTTGTGTTTTCTTCTCTGTCTGTGTTTATCATTTTTTGGTCCTCTGGCTGCTCTACATGTGCAGGGTGAAGATTTAACACTGACAATGACAATCACAACTTGTTCCTACCATGATGCATTGTCTGGATCAAACAGGATGCGTGTTTACAGAGCAGGTTGTCACAGCGCTGTGAAGTTGTGGCATCAAATCATGTTGTATTATATATGTACATATACTGTACACACCACCACTTGAGCTGTGGACTTGGACTGCTTTGAGACTGGACTTCCCAAAGACATGAAATCAAAAACAAGTCTCAAGTTTTGACATTTTATAATAAAATAAAAAAAAGAATGAATTTTTGGGCCTGTGCATTAAAGGGGTCGATTTGCAGCCTGACTTGGATTTTGCTTGTTTGAACATTTTGTCTAAAATTACCTAAGACTTCTTCCAGTGGGGCTGTGGTAACCTGCTTGCTGTGTCTTTTGAGGTCCACTGCTTTGGCTGAGGAAGTCTTCACATGCTGTCTTGTCTAACCTGAGATAAAATAGAATATTAAATAACCGGACTAAATGTATCCATGTATTTTGCAGGACTATGTAAATGTCAAATGACGAAGTTACGAGGCCTCGTACCAGAAAAACCTGTGAAGTTCCCCCTGCTTTTGTTTTACTAAGAGAGAGAGAGAGAGGAAGGAGAGAGAGAGGGGAACAGAGAGGAGAGCTGAGCATACTGGTGAGTATTTAAATTTAACCAGCACACTAAAGTTTCAGGACAAAAACTGTGGCTGGTCTTCATTCACCAGCTGTTTTTTTTACTAATTAACTCCCCATCAACCAGGAGGAGCTGGTTATTAAAATCACCTGCAGTGGTTGAACTGCGTGTTTGGTTTGGAAGCTCAAAAAACAAGTTCAATAGCACGATCATGCCATATGCTTGTTTTAAAAATGAGTGCATTGACAGTGTAACACTATATGCGTTTAATTTTGATTTAATAACCTTAAACGACAGCTTTGGCTGACATGAGGCATCCATTTTTGTTTGGTTTTCAGGCACTTCTGTATCATTACGCTTCAAGTCAGATGTATCAGAGCTTTCAGTAAAATCAATTTTCCTATTTCCCAGTTGTAATTACAACTTGGATCTTGAAATGAAACAAATCACAAAGTGTTAATTACCGTTACTGATATAAAATGAACATAGGATAACCTTACAGAGACCAAAACTAATGGTGCATTCTGCTGACCCTCATTAACATGTTAAAAAAAGCATCTTTTTCAACAAGAGGTTTTTAAATTATTTTTTAACAATGTGTACAATAAATACATTGGTGAACTGTGGTAAGATTTACAATGCCCAAGTTTAACTTGTGTTAAATGTCTGCAAATGTGATCCAGTCATGTTAGACTATGTATCAGTGGGTGAATGTTTCTATTCTTTCTATAAATATCTTGTCTAAAATGCTGCTGCTTCCTGTTGCAGCCAACTAGGACTGGAATCCTCCGGATACTTCATGTCTCAGGCCTGAGCACACACTGGCAGAGAGAACACGCTGCTCTCTCTGGCAGGCCAGACAGTAAGTTACCTTTAACTTTTCCTAACTGATCCCACTGAGAACTACTACTGTAGTAGCTGTAGTTACCTGTTTTAATAGTAATGATTTTATTTCACACGTATTGCTGTATACCACACTGTTACACACTTTTTTTATAGCTTGGATCACAGAGAAAAGTCTACCACATGGTTGGTTGACGTATAATATTTTGGCCAACTATTTTCTCTAAAGTTTCCCTGTGGAGTTTTTTACCTCTAGTAGCGCTATGGAGCTGTTTTCTATGAGTGGGTCTTAGTTTTGTTAGTCTGTGGAAGCGTATGAAGATGAATATGCCAGTTCATGTACACATGGTTGACATAGTACACATTTTTTGGTGGTAACACGCCAAGATTTGCAGCAATGCACCAGCAAAGGCACAGAAGAAGACTGCAAGCTAGTAAACATGGATATAAACAATGCAAAATTTAATTTACTAAATTTAAAATAGGCTTTGCAAATGTTTTATGAGGAAGGAAATACTTTTAAAATATTTGCTAGAGCTAAAGGATACCCACAATGCACTTTGGTGAGTAACACTGAATGTAAACATAACTTTTGTTGATTTACAAGAAAACTCCACAGGACCTCTTTAAAAACAAAGCACCATTAATATAACCCTAAAGAAACACATCTGAGTACAAAAGTACATTTCAATTTACTTATCAGTTTGTCTTCAGGTCATTTGTACATCTGTAATTCTCCATCTCAATATCTCAATGTTTGTCATGTGGATACAAGCTGCCTGTGTTGCTCGTTCCTCCAGCACAGCCTGAAGCCAGTTTTGCAGCTGTTGTATTGTGGCCTGCAACTGAAAATCACTGGCATCTGGGTTGTGTGAGTCTAAAAGCCTGCAGTCAGCTCGGCCAGAAACAAATCAGTCTTTCTTATTCCAAGAGCTGATTTTAACCTTTTAGAGAAAAGTGACAATAAGAACATCAAACTCCAAATAGGATTAGAATCAGGCTTGTAGCTCATTTAGTCTCTTGTTGAACAAAGAACCAAAGTGAAATGCTGCTGAGAAGTGAAACAAACTGGCAACATTGTTTTCCTTTAATCACCATTAAATGTGAGACGCTGAGCCGTCTCTCAGAGCAGCTGATTTTTGTCACTGACAATGATGTCATTGCACATTATTAAAAGTATATTTTGGGGTTTATTTATCTTCACAACTTCAGAAGTCAGAGTTATTTCTGAGGTGTGACAACACCTAAAGACCTCAAAACCTAAATTTAAACTAGTGCAGTGCAATTCAAAGTGAAAATGTCCAAAAGTACAGCACTTTATGTTACATTGTGTTTGTATGAAAGGTACTATACAAATAAAGTCTTTTTGTAATTATTAAACACAAAACTGGAAATACAGACTGAGAGGTGTGTTTGACACTATTAAACTCTTCCGAAATGGTTCTACAATTCCATGCCAACTTGCCGTGTCCGAATATGGGCTATAATTTGCTGTGCACATGAATTAACTGCATCTCTTTATAGTGTGTTACAAATACAGTATGTTACATAAAGGTCCGGAGTCAGTATGTACAGGTTAAGCATTTATCACATATATATAATTCGTACATCACCAGAAAAAGATGTGTTGTGATATCCTAGTGTGATTACAGTGAACTGTTCAAGTCTCGGAAGCTAGCACATTTTGCAAGCAAAATTAGTAAACTTGGTAAATAGTGCCACGTCAACTAATCTAAAGAACACTCAGTATCAACAGTATCTATTCTTCTATCAACTCTTTGACTTGACAGAATCCTCTGATGGTGTGAACTGCATTCAAATTACTACACTGCCTTCCTTTTGCAACATTGTTTGGTCCAACATATTCACATATAAACATAACTATAGAAATGGATCACGCATTATTTGCCACGAGTGTAGTTTGTAGGGAAGTAAATACAATAGTTTGACAGTAAATATTTTGCAGATATGTTCAACACAAGTGGCAACCTCCATGGCTGTTTAATGAAGCCAACCTGGAAGAAGAGCTGCAGTTCCTCGAATGGCCACTTAAGGCTGGCTCCAAAAGCGAGTCAATCTCCATAAACCTCCGTATTACAATGCCAGAAATAAACAGAAACAAACATGTTTTATTATTATATATACACAACAGTTTTGGTCTCTGTAGCCAAATTCCCTATTGATGACAACTGTACGATTGGTGATTTTTTTGGTTCGGTTTAAATTATATTGAGGCTTGGTTATGAATAATTAAGGATGTGCCCCCTTTGAGTGACAGGTGGGAGCCATCAATGGTGGCTGATTTTAGCAACCACGCCTCGTTCGGTCCACCTCGGCTCCACCCACGCTCTACGCGGTTTTGTCCATTTTTGGATTAGCCAGGAGCAATTTATTATACAGTCTGTGGTTCAACATAAACCTGCATTAGGTCATACAAAACGCCAATGCAATTTAGTTATTTATGATTGTAATTTTCAGGAGACATTTTATGACATGCAGTTCTGCTAAAGTGTATATATATATATATATATATATATATATATATATATGTTGGGGCAGTAAAGATAGAAACAGCAATAGGAAAATCTATTACATGCTTCTTTTTTTTTCATTCCAAGTACAGTCTTTTGCCTCGGTGCAGTGGGTTTTGAAGCTTTTGATGCACCATGGGGGGATGAGCAGGCATTGATGTTGCTGTTGTGCCATAAAAGATAATGTACTGAGCCTGGACTGTGTGTTTGTGTGCTGTGCAGCCGTGCACTGACTAACTGCCTCATGTGACTGCTGCAAAGAGAACTCTGTCTCTCCTCCCACACTCTACTCCCGTTGTCAAACATCACTGCTTTTTTCTCTTCTTTTGCTCTCGCTTTCTCACTTTCTCACTTTTTTGCTGTCGTTCCTCGCTCTCTCTGTCAAGATTCCCACATTATCCTTCGTTTTCTCTTTTTGCATGTCTCGTCTCGTTCCTTCTATTTCTGTAAGGATCTCCCCATTTTTGTTCTCCGTCTCTGCCTTTTTTTCTTTCATCCCCCCACCCATGAAGAGAAAAATGTTGCTCTTTCAACTCCATTCTGTCTCTTTCTTGCTTGTGCTGTCCCTCGTTGCTCTCTCACCCATGCGATTTGGTACACTATATGGCCAAGAAGGTATTAATATATTGTTAGAAGAGCTTCCGCTCCTCTGGGAGGCCATAGAAAATATTTTTGAACCCGGTTGCAGGGATTATCTCCCATTCGGCAACAAAAGCATTAGTGAGTTGTGTTCATATACTGTATGCATGTTGTCTTTTTTCACTGCCTTCCTCCCTCTGTCCAGTGAGTCAGCTAGAGTGTGTGTGCATGTGTCCGTGCTTGTATTCATACATCTTTGTGTGCGTCATTCTGCCTGTGTGTTTGTGTGTATGTGTGTGTGTTGTGTACCAGCCCTTTGGGGGCCTGTGTTCACTGGAACAGATTAAGTCTGGTGCTGGGTACATATAAATATACAGCATGTTTGGAGCAGTTAATCTGGGTCAGACACAGTGGGAAGCAAAACCAGAAGGAAGTGATTCTAAAAGGATGCATATATAGTCTTTGGGGAAACATATTGCTACTTGACCTACCAGAAAATAAGAGTTCATGAATGGGGTAAAGGCAACCTGTAATTGTGATTATAAACTCCCATAGCTTCTACAGTCTAATACCCTATTTGGAGAAGAAGAATAAATAAATAGTGCATCTTGACGTTATGTTAGTTGCATAATTCTCATATGCTATTTCTGTAACAGCAGGTTTCACAGGTTCAGGCAAATAAAACTACTTCCTGCAATGGCAATTTTGGCAATGGACACTGAACCTAAATGCAGAACATTTGCATTTAAATGTAAATTTGTAGGACACAGGGTTGAAATACACTGTAGAGACACTAGTGGCCACAGGTGAAGCTAGGGTACACAGATGTTTTGCATTGGGGCTAATTACTGCAGTGTCTACATATGCACTAGAGTGCTCTCGCCCTGTTAGCCTGAAGCAGGGAGACGGTTTATGAGCAAAACAAATTAAAAAAAGATCCCAGTTTGCAAAGGTAGAAATACATTACAAAAAATAATAAGAAAAAGCACACTAAACATTATTAGTTTGCACAATGAAAGGGCTTTATCTCAGAGCCGTGCAGCAAATTTGAAGTGCCACAAGTGATTTCCCTCCTATGTTATTTCAGGCAGTAACGTAACATGCGCCCTTCCCATTATGTTGACAGGTGCTGTGTCAGCACAGGCTGACATGGTGTCTGGGGATGTTAGAAAAATCTCTGGCCTCATTCTTCTCATTCTGCCTTGTACAGCTGGTCCATGCTGGAAATACTTACTGTGAACAATGTTAAATAAAATGTGGCTTTTGCTGAAGTACTGTTCATTTTTCAGTTTTGTTGTTTGCTGCCACAGGATATCCATACACTTTTCCCTCTTGCCCCTCCTACTTTCGCTATCATTATTTTTCTTTGCAGCTAGATGTACAAAGATCTGGGGGGTAGACTTTTAAGGAAATTAATAAATAAAATACACTGACCAGATGCTGACGTACAAAGATGGATGACATTCTTTTTTTTTGGGGGGGGGGTTGCCTTTATTACATAGGACAGCTGAAGGTTAACAAGAAAGGGGGGAGAGAGAGGGGATGACACACAGCAAATGGCCACAGGTCAGATTCGAACCTAAGGCTGCTGCAGCAAAGACTCAGCCTTTGGTACATGGGGGGCTAGCTCACCAGCGCTGAGCTATAGGACACCCCAATGTATGACATGTTTGACGAAGACAAATACCAGCAGCAAGTTTCGGGGATTTCTAAGCACAAAAATTATGATTTTATTAAACATGAAACATTTTGATTTGACAAGGATCCTAAATGACTTTGGCTTTGTTTGAGAACCCTTCGCTGTACTAATATGCTGTAAATGCAGTGGTAAATAAAAATATTAATATAAATAATTTATATAAATTGTACCAGTGTTAAACAGATAAATGCAGAAACAAGGCATTTTCATTGCCATTTTTAACTCAGGATATGTCTCACATTTTTATTTACGGTAAAAATCAAGATCAAGCTTTATTATAGGGAGCAGAAGTTAGTTGCCTTTGACTGACTAATCTCTTTAGCTGGATGACGAGAACCATGTACAGTATACTGTAGATCAGCAATGCATTTCCTATACTTGCCCACCATCTAGTGGCTAAGTTCATTTTTACATCATTACAACTCTATACAGCAATCACCTTCACTTGGGTAAAGAGGTTCCTTGTGCATCTAATGCATAGTTTTTGCACCCAGAAATTGAGCTTGTGTCACAGAAGACATAATATATTCTATAAGTTGCTGTCCCAGACAATTAGTTATCAACTATTAAATGAATCTGCAATCATTTTGAATATCCAAATTCTCTGATTTCAGCTTCTCAGCTGTTAATATTTTGTGGTTTCTTTAGTCCTATGTAGCAGTAAACTGAATCTGAATCTCCAAAGACCTTTATGAACATATTGATATAGGGTTGTGTTCAATAATTTGACTAAATTACCTTTTTGTGATTTTTCACAGATCATTCCAAGCCTACATCCATCTTCAGGACTATCCCCAATCCAGTGTCCCCAGCCAAAGATTTAGACTCCACCAAACTACAAACCTGTAGCAGTTTAACACATCTCCGTCCTTTCCTTACAAAAGAGAAACTGGCAGCCAAAAATTACTGCAAAATTAAAAGAAACAGGTTTTTGTTTTTGCTGCTCTTCCATGCCAGTAGAGGGATCTCTACTTACATCGCCAGAGATCTACACAGCCGTTGAAGTCTAGTTGAACCAATGGAAGCCGTCTACCACCTCAGCCCTCCATGTGGATTTAACAATGAAGCTTCAATGGAAGGAAATAAAAGAGTGGTGTAATTCTACTCCTATATACTGACGACTTAACCGTTTATATGAGAGCGGCTTTTTCCTACTAACAGGAAATGGTCGCTTTACCATGGCATGGTGGCATGCTAGGATCCTTGGTTTCACAGTCCTGTGCTCAAACAAGGAGTAACAGCAAGAAACCAGCCTCTCTCCTCTTTTCTATCTCTTCTCAAAGTAAAAAAAAAAATGGGGAAAATGGAATAGAACTTGCTGAAGCATTGCAGGCTTTTCTGGTACTAAAGACCTCTAGTTACATCACCCTTCGGGAGGGAAATTAATGGAAATGTCACAATGAATGATTAAGACAATAAAAATAACATAGCCGACACACAGAGAACGAGTGTGTCGGTGTGTGTGTTTTTTTTTTTTTTCCACGATTTGCTCTGTTTCTATCTACATTCCAGATTGGAACTGTTAAAACCTTTTGCTCCCCTCTTCCTCACTTCTCTGCGTTTCTTGAATGCTGATTCTTCTTTCTTTCTAATCCCCGCCCAACGATCCTCAACTTGCCATGTCTTTGAAGAAGAAGTGTATAGTGGATTAAAAAAAAAAAAGTAGGAATTTGGAATGCATGGAACTTTATATCCAAGACCTTACACTGTTCATCATTACTTAACAGAGGCCATAAAGACACTGGGAAACACATCTTTGCTAGACGACGTAAATAATAACAAAGAAGAGAGATTTCCGGAGCAACACACAGGAATCGGGCCACGGGAAGAAAGGGAGCCTTTTGTGTTTTATAAGGGGAAAAAAAAATCAGTTGGTGTTCGGAGTGAAAGCCGTATGTGGTTGGGTTGTTTTTCAGCCATTACAAAGCCATTAAGACAACATTTACCTGCAGTGCTTGTGGTGATGGGGTTTCTCCAACTGCTCCATAACATTTGGCTTTCAGATATTTCTCATGTTGTTATAGGTGGTTCATTTCTTGTGTTTTCATTTTTTCTAATTTAGTTTTATTTGCCTGGTTTTTATGTTGCAGGTTACCAATATCGCCTTAATCATTTTTAAATATTTTGTTTTGATGTAAAAGTGACATATTTTTTATTACACCCTGTAAACACATATTTTCATCACACCCTTTTTTATGTAGTTATATCAGCTGGAACACTGGCCACAGTGAGATTAATTTATATTTTTTAAATTAACTTTGTTTTTGATAGTTGTTTGTGATATTATTTTTCTTTTATTTATGTTTTGTAATGTTTGTTACCTTCATCGAGCCCCTTGTCAATTTTCTGACTCTTATTTATTATCAATACTTATAAAAGCAATAGAGTAAGAGGTAAGAAAGTAAAGAGCACAATCTTGTGTCATTTTAAAAGTTGGTGGAACAGAAACGTGTTGCCTCCGTCTGTTTAACTTACCACTGATGTACCGCTCAAGTCTGACTTAAACGTACCACAAAATGTACTCCAATGTTGTACTACTGCTGTACTAATACATCAGAGAGCAGGAGCTCACATATAAACAAGAGTTTGATACCACCCAGATCTTCTCCTCCAACCAACAGTGAGACATCATGTCTTCAATCAGCCAGTCAGTGGATCGGAGTGATACGCTGCTTGTATTAGCCAGCTGGAGTCTGATCTGAAAGCACTGCAGGGCAGCAGAGAGGCACTGAAAAGCAGACCAGTCACACATCGCGGCAGAACTGGACTTGACATCGTCACCTGCGGGGGTTTGGGTTTCGATGTGATTCTTCTGACCCTCCAAGATGGACGTTTATTGGGAGTTTGCAAAAAGCCCCGCCGACTTCCTTACACATCAGTGTGTATCAGCATGTGTCTTCACTCTGTCAGATGTGCACTGCGCACATGAAAACACACACTTGAAAAAAGGTGTCAAAAAGAGAGTAAAAAATCAGCACTCATGTGACTGAGGAACCAAAAACAACACACTTGGTTGTGTCACAAAGTCACTCGCCTTTTTTTTACTTTTCATTTTCTATCGTGGTGGCGTCCAGACCTGTAACCCAACCCCCGAAAACCTCTCTCTCAGACTGTCAGTTGTCATGGAAACTTCTCAGGTCAGTGTTCTCCCTGCTGTTGCTCCTGCAGTGCATTGTGGGATCTGCGGTTTGGTACTCAAAATGTACTCTGTCGGGCCAAACATTGCGAGGCCTTTAGCAAAACCAACGAACCAACCAACTTCTGCTGTATATTGTCTGTGTGAACGCTTGCTGGGAACCTTCGCATGCCGCCCGGCTCAGAAAACCTCAAAGTCACTTCTATATTGTTCTGTTCCTAATGTTTGTATGTATGTGTGTGGGGGTCTGTATGCGTGTATTTAACGACCATCATCTAATGTGGAAAAGAAAGGAAAACAAGACAAACACGAGTTCAACCACAACAAATATGGTGGGCAGAAGAGGCGACCTCTCATCTCCAGTCCTTCTATGCAATGAATCATATTTGGAAAAAACAGACACATGAAGAGGAAAAAGGACGTGAAAAGTCACAAAATCATTGTTAATCACATTTGAGTTCTTCTAATGCCAAGATTCAATTGTTTTTGCATTCCTCATAGATCAAAATAAGGATATTCTGTGAATTTGTTACTATTACTATAGGTCACCAGTAAGTTAGGAAATAACAAGAAAGGTCTTTGTATTACTTATGTTGACCTGGCATGGTCAGGGTCCCCTCTCCTCCCCAACTGGGAGTCTCTGCCAAAGGGTCTCTCTCTAAAGATGTGTTCATGACAGCTGGGAAATGGCAGTTAGAACTGACGGGATGAGTAAGGAAATGGCAGAGATAAACTACTGTTTTCAGTTCAAATACTTCATGATGTAGAAATTCTTCAAAATGCAAATATAGAGAAACTGTTTGCTTTCGCAACAGCAGCTTGTTTTGGGCTAACAGAGGAACTGGGCAGTTAGCAGACGCACCAAATGATCCCAGTTGACATGAACAAATCCGAACAACTGTTTTGTTTATCTTCAAGCAGAGGTTAACTACAGAGCATTATTAGTTTACAGAGAAGTTGTCCAGAGATTTATATAGATAAAAATGAAGATTTATATAAATATAGAATACACACAAATATAAATAATATATATAAACAAAGATTTCAATATATTCCCTAATATGTTTGTGTCTGCTCAGGGGTGAAGAATAAAAGCTCCTTTTTTTTTTTTTTTTTTTTTTTTATGACCATGGCCCAAAATTCCTACTAGGTTCAGGCTACCTGAATGTGCACTTATTGTTTTGCAGAGAAAGTTGCATTTAAAGAATATTTAGATGAAACACAAAGCCAGTTCAAATACAAATATATATATACATATTACAGATAATAATATACAGTTTATAGATTATATTTGACTGTAGGCAACAAATGAAACACTATTCAAGGCATTCCTAAATTAAATTAAGTGGTGAGAGTGAGTGTGTGTGTGTGTGTGTGTGTGTGTGTGTGTGTGTGTGTGTGTGTGTGTGTGTGTGTGTGTGTGTGTGTGTGTGTGTGTGTGTGTGTTTGAGTGTTTAAGATGCACTGCCACGACACACTTAGATCTATAAGCTATAAATACACTGTGGAACGGACATTTCTGTACCTCAGACACAAAGAGTTATCTGCAAATTTACTACCACAGTCTGCTGTGACGAGGTAATTATACATAGAAGCTATTTATTAAAATACAGATTTGAAAAGAGACGGTTTATGCAGTATGAAAACATCCCTTAACTCCCAACTCCTTTACTACTCCTACACTTTATTTGAGCATGGCCTAACAAATCATTAAAAGAAGTTAGTATATATATTTTTTTGTGAAACATTTTATGAGATGATTTATCTATGTAAGAATTTATTTTATCATATTGAGAGGGGATAGAAAGCTGGCTGGGAAAGAAGAAAGAAAAGAGATTTAAGTTTGAAATCTATAGAGTGAGAGATTATGTTTATGCAGAAGTTATCTATAGCTGGATTTATGCACAACCACAGTAATCAGATAATCTTTGCCAGTGTGCTGTCAATTGATTAGTTGTTTTCAAACATACTTCCATAATTTTCCTATTTGCCTACTTTATGTACAAGGTTACAGGTTGTAATGCTTGTTCAAATTTAATCTGTAGAGTTAAATTAAGTTGCTGGATTAAGAGTCTGATTATTCTGGTTCTGTTTGGATCTGGTCCTTCACATCAGGTTCATCTGACAAACAGCACCGAGCCCGGAGAGATCACCTTACAGGTACACTGCCACCAGATCAGTGACTTTACCACAGAAGCTTAAAATTAGACAACACGTGTTAAAGTAGAACAAATAATATGAGAGAGAGTTTAAAGTTACCCAAATTATTACCAACTTCCTCTATTGTATGTCTTATGTTTTTGGAAGTTTGTAAAAAAATAAAATGTTCAATAAAATGTTCCTCAATCACTTTTGCCTCAGGAAAGCACACACTAAATGCAGCATCGCAAACGAGATGTTCAATAGACAGTAGAAAATAATTGATGGATTTATGCAGGCTCAATAAATCTGATTTTTAACACTTTATGACACAGATGTGATCTTCCCATTGCTGCTGTTAACTAGAGGAACACAGTATGACACAGCCATGAAGACATAAATAACGGCATCTTTGTCAAAATTTGTAAAAAATGTCACATTTTTTGTTCCTGTGTGAATACAACCACTGAAGGTGAATTTAAATATGCATAGCAGCAAGGGCTTTTATACTACAATACTGGTCACTGAAGAAAGCCATCTTGTTACTGCCCTCTAGCCAATCGTGGTCTCTGTGTATACTCTGCATGGTGTCTGTCTATATCCAGGAAGGCAGCAGACTTCAGTTCAGACCACAGCAATCCCCAGTGGGCAAAACCACCAAGCCACAGCCTGGTTTTTCAGAGGTGTTTAAAGCACAAAAGATCAATCTTTGAGTTGTGTTCCAAATCAGGACAAAGTAATTTGAATTGAAATCTGCAGTGGAATAGCTTCTTCAAGCCCCCCCAAAAAAAACCAACAACAACAAACAAACAGCAAAACTAGTTTTTATGAGCGCAAAATCGTCATTTTTTTCTAACTATTAGGAGCTGAGATTCACACATATTCTTTCAAAGTATGTTTTGGAACAAAACTCTTGTTTTTATTAGTTTGCAAGAACACAAAGGGTCCGATTTACAGACATCTCAAAAGTCCAACTCGTCTTTGAATCTTGAGTCTCAGCAATAAGGTTGTATTCACAGACAGTCAGAGAATCTGATTTTTGACCCTTTGTGGCACCGATCTGGTATCAGAACTAGGTATTTTCCTGACTGTACAGCCATGAAAAAGACAAATGACAAACTTTGAGCGCCACAGAGAGCTGAAAAGAGTTTGAGTCGACTGTATTTAAATGTATTTAAAGTTTGGAATGCTTTTGGGAAACCCGGACTGTGTGTGTGTGTGTGTGTGTGTGTGTTCTTAACCAAAAAGGTAGCATACAGTGCTTGTACAGTTCGTAATGTAGTAACTGTCACCACTGCAGTCGGTCGCACATACAGTCGGTGTATAGCAGGACCAGAGAAAGACTTTAAAACACACAAAAATATATATATAAATATATAAAAAGTAAACGTTTCATAGGTGAGAGGTTGTAAAAATAGAACAAGAATGCTGAAACAAACTAAACCATGAGGGAAAACGTCCATCTTTCACTGTAAAACCATCAGGGAGCGTTTATTCATCTTTCACCTGTAATGAATCATCGAAGTAAAACTTACAAGTGCATGACCTGGACACCTCCCCCACCCAACCAGTCCCTTGACCTTATGAACCTCTTCGACCTTTGACCTCCCACCTCACGGGCTGCCATATTTTTTCCAGTGTACATACCAGACGTGAACCGACCAGTCCGCTTTGAACAAACAACAACATGTAAATGCCATGAAGGACATGTCCTGTACAACATGTAAATCTCAAACATGCTAACACACCACTACACACACACACACACACACACACACACACACACACACACACACACATGCACACACAGGCATGAGAGAGGCCTTTGCACACAGCAACACAAGCTGGAGCGTATGCAAGCCTGAACCTCCCTGCCCAAACTTGTGCTTTGTGTGTATAAAACCAACAAAACCTACATAACAAACATGAGCAGTTGTTGATTTGAATAACAAATGACAAAAAATCCATAGTGTACGTATGTGGCCGGCTCGTGCGGACTGTTTAAAACTCATTAAAAAGTTGTATTCGGATAAAAGAAAAAATATAAAAACATATTGGTCTGTGTAGAGTTTCTATACATGTTGTGTTTGTAAAATGAGATGACATGAAAAACAAAAAAAGGGAAAAATATTCTGGCTTCCATGTAATTTTTGGGGTGGACAGATAATTATTTGGGAAAGATGGAGATGAAAAGAGTGAATTGGACAATGGAAATGTGTGAAGAAAAAAAAAATCACAAAATAACCCAATTGAATGAAGAAAAGAGGGTGAAAATAAAATACAGAAAAAGGTCGAGAGCCTAAAAATGACTACAAAGTGTTCCATTCACTGTTGTAAGTGCAATGAGCTAAACTTCCTGTTTCCCCATTGTAAAACCTTGTGTATGTTTCCGTGTATTCCTCCTGTAAATGGGTGTAGTAGACCTGGTGCATCATGCCATGTAATGTGATGAATGACAAATTATGACCTTACAATACATTTCAATCAGGAAAAATAAATAAAAGACAAATACATAAAAACAATAAACTGTTGTGTGCGCTCTTACTTTAGCTTTTGATGTTTCTCTAACTGCATCCTGGGTTTAAGTCATTTTTTAAAAACTGTTGTGGATTAACAAAAAGTTTGTTCCTACACCCCCAGTGGTATCCCACTGGTTCACTAATGATTTCGGGCACGACCCCCCTTCAAAATCTGAAAAACTCCACTGATTTTGACTTTTTTTTCTCCCCAGTTTGGGATGACCAACTGCACATGAACTGCACATGCTCGTCTGTGCTAACCCTGCTGCTGTTAGTCTAGGCAGTCTGTGCAAAAAAATACGTTTTAATTTACACAGAATACTCAGCACATTCATCCTACTTCTTCTGAATCCACACAGCTTAAGTCTGATTCATCTGTACATCTGGGTAACGTGGATCCAGTTTTATTTATATTGCCCAGAAATCAGATTTGCTTCAAACTGCTTTAAAATGTGAACATTTGAGCTCCCTCTAGGAGCTTAGGCCATTCTCTTTATGAAACTATATTTCGTTGTTTATTTTCCTCTTTTTAATAGCGTTTAATAGCCACATTGAGTCAATAAATGGCTGCAGGTACAGAAGGACTGATGAATACTGGTTGATATTTACTGTTTCAAGACTAATGCCAATGTATTCCTTAATATTCATTATATTCTAAAAAATAAGGCGACACGATCAAAAACTGAAATTAGGATTTTATTAGTAGACATTTTCCCCCGTTCATTAATCTACCAAGCTGTCCACAGATTGGATACGACCCCTTACAATCCCCCACCTCAAAATAAAACATCTGGTACAATGTTCTCACCAAAAACAGTTTAAATACTATAAAAATAAATCAATTGCACAAAATAATATGCCATTTTGCTTGTGATTACCTCTGTGCAGCACTTGTACACATATATAACATAGACAACCCCGTGATACAGTCCAAGAGAAGGACACATTTTTATAGAAAGAACCAACACTCAAAGCAAAATAACAACCTAGATCTAGTTCAGTGACAGAGCATTAGTCTTGTGACTGGTAGAGCCCGAATCAGCACTCATGAATGTGACCGTTCCATATGTTTACTGGCTGCTGGGACTATTTTACCCACTCTTTTTACATTAGAGTCAAAAGCTACTTATGAACAGAGGCTGGTGTTCCTGTTTGGACTCATTTACTACTGCAGCATTTGACCAGTGCTCAGTTCACATTTTCTGTGACTCAAGTAGTGTTTCTGTGAGTTTTAATGACTTTTTAATGACAAGTTGAAAAAAAAAAAGTGATCTTCTAGGCATGAAAATAACCGTGTTTGGGTTATTCCATGTGAATTTTAGCAGCCAAAAGACATTCGAACAGGAAAGAGTGACTGTCTACCTACATCTGACAGATTAACGGTCACAGCAAAATGTTAAACTAGTGAATGATGTTCACTTCAAGCCCGATTTAGACACTCTGCTCCTCTATAAAACAGCTCAGATTTGTGTTCAAGTGAAGAAAGAGAAATTAAGAGCTGTTTTGGATTAGCTACATAAGCAGAAAAAAACAACTGACAACAGAATCCTTTTCATAAAACATCAAACATCATAAATAATACACATAAGTTAAAAAAAAAATGGTAATGGGAAAAAAGGTAAACAAATCCAGGAACTAAGCAAGACATGGAAATACATTTTAAAAACAGAAAAGTTAAATTGGTCCAAGATGCGGTACGAGGCTGGTTGTAGTGCCAAGTAGTTCAACAAGTTCTATTCATTTCCAATTATTATATATTAAACTAAGAAGTCTTCATTTTGAGACACATCAGCCCGTCCAAGCTGAAGATGTGTGCTGCTGGGGTTGAGGGGAATGTAAAGCTACTGTACAATAACAGACCAGACGTGTACTGTTTATGTTGAGGAGTTGCATAGAGTTGGTATCGTGAAATACGTCATAGCTCCTGAATGCACTGATGAAAACATGACTTTTATACATCTGCAACCTGGTGAATAACATATCCAAAATAAAGATTTCTGAAGATCACGTACAGAAGGTTATCTCACTCTATCTTATACACTCTTTCTCACCAGTGCAAACAGGTCGGCAGGTAATGTGGAGAGTATTATGGTGTGGTGATAACCTGGAGAGCTGAGGGTTGTAACCTCATTATACAACTCAAATCTAAAACACAACCTTTGACTGTTCTTCAACAAGATCAAAACAACAAGATAAAGGCTATTTAAGTTGTATTTAATGTTAATTTTATCTGAAGCTCAGGAGAATGGAGCTCTGATAAACATGTTTTTTTAATCTGTAATATAATTTCAGCATACATATTAAAAATATATAAACTGAAAGTAAAATCTGCCCAATCCATTCCCATCTGATATTTTTCCTGATGTCCTATTAACAGAATTCAGATCCTACATCTGCATTTGGATTTCAGCGCCCAGTCTGAATGGAAATGTGAGTTCTGCTCAGCTGGAATGGAAGGCAAAATACTGAGTGAGCTATCGAAATATCAATAGGAATCTGTAACATTACAAAAAAGCTTCAGAGCAGCTGAAGTCCAAAATATTTGCTCTGTGCAACATGATGTGGTATCTCGTGTCTGAGTCGAGTCGCTAGGCTTAACGTGATTCAAAACGTGCAGAAGAAAGACGCACCGTGCACAGGATGTCTCGAGTCAAGAGTTTCTGTACATTAAGCTCTCAAATACTTGATAGCCATCTTGCTGTGTTGGACTCGACAGTCTTTCTCAGGAGTGCCATCTCTCTCTCTCTACTGTTTTTGTGTGTGCCAACATTCATTAAACTAGTTTGTTTTTTTCAATTTTGAGAATTAAACTCTTGACGTTGCAAGCCTCTTTTTTTTAACGACAATCAATATCAGAAGACAAAAAAATCACCGGATGGCAGAACAGGCCCCTGGGCAGATATGTTAAGGCCCCTCGTCCCTCTGATATAGGAGCAAGACACCAAAACAGCAAGAGACACAAAAGAACTGTTGATTTTACATCTCTGTTGTTGTTATGAGTCTCTTTGTAGTCGTTTTACGTATCTATAGTCATTGTGTGTCTGCAGTCTGTGGTTTTTCATCTTTGTCTTTTTGACAGTACTTCTTTCTTTTGGTGGTGACCCTTTGGGCCTGTTCAGTAATCCATCCATTCTCTAGAATCCAATCCAGCGTGACAGCAGAATATCTAACGGTGCATGTTACATTACATTACACTGACATGAATAATGCTTTCTTTATTAATCATGCTATGATGACAGTGAGGTTAATAATAATGTAAATTTTAAGGGCTGACATAGTCAAATTCCCGTCATTCACACAGCAAATCCACTCTCTCTTGTAGTTAATATGGCTTTAGGTGTCTGTACATATTCATATACTCACTCACACAATGAATGTGCATGTACTGTTATTGTTCCTTTACTCAGTATTACATTAGATTTCATTACTGTCACTGTCTAATCTGGGAATTAAATATCCACTTAGAATGTCAATATCATTTTATAGAGTGTGAGATTTAACTCTGAGGGAGTGAATTTCTCTTCCAGGTTTAGATTTACATGCACATGCAGGCACTGACCATCAGATTCTGAAAGAAATGTAGAAGGAAAGATTTTCTGTGAAGCCTGTTTTGAATGCCGGTAATCTTCAGCTATGACTTAGCAGCCAGCACAGTTAGCCAGCTATCCAAGATTAACATTCTGTTCAGTGTTCCTTAAACTCTGGCTCTGAACTCCAGCTGCTCTGTCGTATTTTATCAACCCACACAGAGTGAATTCACGTAATGAGCGAGCACAGTGGACTGTTAATCATACTTTACATTTCAACTGTCTGCAAGTAAAACCAACAACTATTCTTACAGAAGTACAGGCCAAGTGTTAAGACAACAGAGTTACATTTTGAGGGTGCAAACAGCTCAGGCGTGCCACCGAACCCGCGCTCTATTCATTCATCTGTTCCCATGCAGGAGAACATCAGGTTGCGTGTGGTTTCTGTACTGATCCCAGGTCTCGTCCCGCTCGAGCTGCACATTCCACTCCGCTGTCGAGGAACCGTTTTCTAGTAGTTGTCTTGATTTATTTCGATGCATAAACCTTAAGTGGAACGGTAATGGGCGACTAACAGTCCATACTAAATGTTTTATGGTTATGACACATGGACAGTAATGAGCTCATGTTTGCATTCGATTTATCTTGACCAATCAAACCAACAGTATTTGCTTATAATGTCGCTCCTTAAAGAGTACAATGTCACCTATATTTATTTTCTGAGTGGTTTCCAAAAACAAAAAAAGGCATCCTCGAGATCCGTCTTCAGTCAAAGGAGCATTCACATCCCTGATTTCCCCGTTGACTAGGTATCGGCCCGTAAATCCATCGCTGTGATTATGTCTTACTTCATGTTGTTACTCAGATTTGCTCATTAATGACACGTGACGCCGTCTGGAGGTTTGGCAGGTGAGAGTTTGATTGTAAAGGCGTTAAACATTCAAAATTGTATCTGTGAGTTTGTGGGCCGTTAACCGTTGTTTCACACGTACCAACTCTCTGCCGCTGCGACTGGTTGGGAATATAACCTTGTGCTCTAAACGATGCCGGGGCAGAGAGATGAGAAATGCTTGCTGGTCCTAACGTGACGAAATCACACAAGATGATAAGAATACGACGGAAGTGAAGACGATGTAAAATCTTTTACATGAAGAAAAAAAAAGACCTGAAGACTCAGCAGACATCAAGCAGGCCGCTGTTTGAGGGAAGTGACAGGCATTTGGCTTCTTTATAAGTCTTTCCAATTTATGCTGGCTGTGTCCGATGATGGAGGCAGTGAGATAAAGACAGGTATGTGGATTCTTAACATTTTTCTCCATTTCATGACAGGCAGATCATTGCAGGTTAAAGAAGAGGAGGATGAGGATGAAGGCTAGCAGGTAGATCAGTAGATATTGGGCAGGTCTTGGTAGTTCCTATTGAAGTAGCCACCGGTGTAGAGCCAGCCCTGGGCGCCGGTGTACGGGTTGGTGCCCATCTGGAACCACCTGGAGGACACACAAACAGATTAGATGTCTGCAGAATTGACCATAATGCATCACACAATGCTGTGACAATCTCACAGTTTAGATTTGTTATGTTTGTACCGTCTGTATGTTTAATTGCAATAAAAGTTAGTTTCCCACCTTGTAGACCACTCCTCCTCGTACTTGGCTCTCTCCTTTCTAGAAGCTCTCTGTTTCTCCTCCAATCTCTCCTTCTCCTTACTGGCCTCGTCTGCACAAGAAAAACACACACACAGTGTATGACGAGACTTGAGCTGGAATATTCAAGGTAACAAAGTTTACTTTATGCAGTTCTTTAATCCCTCAGATCAACAAGATGACCTGAGACGGACACACAGACACCCAGCAGGTGGCAGCATTGTCTTATCGTCTATTCTTTGTATCCCATGAGAAGACGTCGTACTTTCAGATGTAGTAATCGCCTGCAGAAATTATACTGAGAGAATAATCTAAATGTCTGCTGTAACTTCTGATAATACTTTTATTTTGAAAAGACTGAGGTTTCTGCAGGGCACTGCTGCCAAACAAGTCACTATGTTCAGGCAAACAGAGCTCCAATAAACTGATAAGGAACTTTTAAATTAAATTACCCATGTTGCCATTCTCCATGGCTCTGATATCAGGCCTGAAGCGACAGTCTGTGGGGGCCAAGATGGCTTCCATGCCAGGCTCCAGCTCATTGAGAGACATTGCAAAGTTGGTAAAATTGTACATCTGGGGAAGGAAGAGAAGGAATTAGGGATATAAAGTGTCTTTGTAAATGCAGTCACTAGAAACACTCTTATGTTGTATTGCTTAATATTTGCTCATAATATGACAAACAGTAACAACACTGTTTGTTAAAAATCTGTTGATTAAAACAGCTCATTTACTAAATTTTAGTTTTGTGGCTTGTGTGTTTGTCAGTCCATCGGACCTTTTAAGTGTCCAAAAATGTCTGTGCGTGTGTTTTTATTTGAATACCGAGGCAGAGTGTGCTGGTCTGGAGTCTATCCTCCACAGCAGAGTGCTTCCTGGTACGACAGAAACCGTCTCCTGGACTTCGGGCATGTCGTCTGCATCATCGTTGTCTGCTCCATCCAGCTCATCCTGGAAATAATAACTATTTATTGTAACTGCCTTTACTCTGAAAAGATGCAGTCAAAATGTTCCGGGGCAAATTACATCTTGCATTACATTATAAAATGACTTTATTTATGCTCTATCTACATACAGTTACCATCTATATCACACTTTCTGTCACGATCTGATGGAGCCGTTTCCCAGCAGGAAGGGAAAGTCAAACATTTTGCAGCTATGATGCTTCACTACAAATGACCAAGCAGACTAGAGCTGAATAACACCAACCTACAAAAGCCTGTTTACCTTTATAAGACCACACAGAAAGCTGTGGACACCAACAGGAAATCAAGAGGAAAAAGAAAACAAACAAATCGGACTAACACCAAAATCATGAGACAATAATTGTAGAAAACAAGAAGTTAAATAATATTCTGAATCTGGGTAAAATAAAGGCAATACAATAATGTCTTTAAGCATTTTATATTTGCAATAAAAATACCAAACACAGAAATTCTGAACTCGCTTTTATCACACAATGCTACAGAAGAATACAATACTGAAAATAAATACAAGCAGCAGTCTCGGATTAAGGAAGGGACAGGCGACACACTTTTTCTAACTTGTTCTCACATTTTTGTGCTTCTTGTTGTCTCCTTTCCTCTCTGACTTCTTGTGCGCCTCGTACGCCTGAGGGTCCACACTCCACATGCACTCGGTCCACTTCCCATAGATAACGCAGTGCTTCTTTTTACTGGACACAGGAAGGAGGAAGAGGAAGTAAAATAATGGGAGGAAGATGGGGAAAGATAAGGAAACGAGAGGAGAATGGCACGAGAAGACAGAAAGTGGAATAGAAAGAAGAAGAAAAAGAATCGACAAGAAAAAGAAGAAGAAGAAGAAGAAGTATGGAGAAGAAAAAGAGGAAATGAGGAAGAAGAGGACCAATTAGAGAAGGAAAGGGAAGAACCAAATTAGACTAAAAGTTCTAAACTTCTAAACTTCCAATGCTATATATGCTATATTTATGTGTCGGAGCAATAAAAGAGTGAAGTCTAACCTCTTATCCTGGATGTATCCCTCCACTTTGTGCAGCTCTTTGCCAAACATCCCACAGGGCTTGAAATTCAACACACACTTGTCTCCAGTGCTGCAGGAGGAAAGAGGAACCAGTTAACAGATCTTCACTAGCTTTGTATTTCAGAATAATGGTGACCATAAAAAGTGAAATTAAATAATTCCTCCATACTGGCATATTGGGACTTTTTGTTTTTGCTTTAATAAAGATTACGCAAAAAAAAACATTAGATAACTGTTTCATTGAATTCAACTTACATCACTTCATTTTATTAGGTTCAGTTCAAACGATGACAACTGCCAACAGTGAAGGACCAGTGACGATTCTTATTTTAAGGTGATTATACACTAATGAAAAGATCTCCTAAGTGCTACACACTGAACATTTAAAGGTAAAAGGATTTAGAAGTGTGGTCTGGCAAAAGGTTGCCAGTCTGAACCCAGAATGACTGACATTTCTTTTTTTCTGCATTTATTTTCAATCAACTTTTCCCATTTTCCATGCAAGGCACTTATCCAATCAGTTCAAACAAGAGACCTGGTGTACTCAACTCTACGATGGGCGCGGACCAAGAAAATCATATAAAAAAACTGTATCCAATCAGTGCACCAGCTCAGCTCAGTGCCTGCAAACTGTGCAAGACGGAGATCTGATGGTTTCATAACAATCTGTGTAACTGTGTGAACGTGACACAGAGCGTGAGAGAAAAAAGAACAATACAAGCTTTGCAGAGGTTCCCTGGATAAATTATTGTTTCAAAAAGTGATCCAGGGATTGTTTGCCTGACAAGACACACAGAGTAAACAAGCTGCAGTCTAAAGTATCAGAGTACACACTGTGACAAGGTAAATGAAGATGCCGGGCAGGAATGCTGAACAGCTCTGTGAGCCACAGGTATCATACTGTCAGTTTTACTTTGCTTTATTTGAATTTGTTTCAAAACTGAGTCAAAAACTCTGGACAGTCATGGTGTGTGTGTGTGTGTGTGTGTGTGTGTGTGTGTGTGTGTGTGTGTGTGTGTGTGTGTGTGTGTGTGTGTGTGTTGATGTTGTACTTCCTCTTGAGCACCAATATAGGACAATTAACTCTATGGATGACTTATTACCGTAGTTGTATATTAGAATGAACGAAAAGAATCCCAACAAAAGTAATA
Organism: Dicentrarchus labrax; assembly: GCF_905237075.1. Lineage (NCBI taxonomy): Eukaryota > Metazoa > Chordata > Actinopteri > Moronidae > Dicentrarchus > Dicentrarchus labrax. The sequence continues at coordinate 21,253,621 of NW_026136715.1, forward strand.
ATTAATCGTTGTTTAAAAGTCAAACAAAAAGTCAAACATTTACTTTTCTATCATTATATTTATATAATTGTCAGTAAAAACAAGTCTTTGGGAAATTGTGTAATTTTGCACTACTTTCCGACATTTTATTAACTTATGGATTAATTTAAAAAACAAACATCAAGTTAATCAATAAAAAGACTTGTTGGCTGCAGCCCGGTTTTACTGTGTATTGTTCCCTCTGATGTTTTTTCATTCATTCATATTTGTCTAATTATAAAATACTGTGTTTGCGTCACCATGTCAGTTAAGTTAAAAACAAACTGCACCTACGGCTACAAATGATGGCTGTAAAAGAGAAAAAAATCAAGCACAATCAAAGACCACAACTCCCATGTATAGATTACCTGTGGTTGACTATTTCCACTGTGCCATACTGCTCTATCCATAGTTTGCCCAGGATGATGTTGTGTACACAGCAGTAAGGGTTACTCCATGTGTACGCCTCATTGTGCCTGGAGGAAAGGAGAAGAAAACAACGTGAAAAAAAATGATAGAGGGGATAAAAGAGGAACTGATATTGATTCAAACGGCTGTGATATGAACACACACACAGTTTCTACTCTTTTGGACTCACTTGAGTAGCTCTAGTGTGATGGTCCCTTTAGGCTCAGCCTCAACGCTTTTGCCCCAGAACTTGAGTTTGGGGTAGATGGAGCCGTGGAAGACAAAGTCCCCGACCAGGCTCTCTGCATGGAAGGCACTGACCGGGGGATGATGTGATACCTGTTCTGAAACCAGCCGGAAACCCAGCTCCTCTCTGTAGATGGCGGTGGAGAAGAAAGAGGGTAAAGAAACTGCTCAGTGTTAAGTGTGTGTGTGTGTGTGTGTGTGTGTGTGTGTGTGTGTGTGTGTGTGTGTGTGTGTGTGTGTACCTGGTGAGTTCATAGGTCTCTCCCAGCAGAGGGTTGAAGGGTTTTCCAGTTCTGTCCCATTGAGAAGCAACTGCTGACACAGCAAAAGCAGCTACTGCCTGAAGACAAACAATTATAGATCGCATTAGCGAGTGTGTGTGACATGAAAATGTATGTGTTTTTATTCGCACGTGTGTTGCATGTTCTCACATTAATTCTTTAGAGGTGGGCTTGGTAAATGAGTGTGTGTGTGTTTGTGTGTGGTAGGTAGATTGATTGAACTCTACTGATGCCAGATTTTGGTGTGTGTGTGTGTGTGTGTGTGTGTGTGTGTGTGTGTGTGTGTGTGTGTGTGTGTGTGTGTGTGTGTGTGTGTGTGTGTGTGTGTGTCTGACCTGCATGCGTTCTATGGAGTCGGGCAGCGAGCAGGCTTTGTTGATGAGGTAAGTGTGTTCCATGTATTCTGTGATTCTCTGCAGGAAGCTTAGAGGCTCGTTGAAGACGATGGGCATCGTGATCTTTGACAGTTCCTGTGAAAAGCACACAGCCAAGATCAGACGTAAAATACACACTTGGTTTTACCAGAATGTGTTGTGTGATCATTTCTTACATGCTCTCCCTGTTGGTCCCATTGAATCCAACCAATGCAAGACAAAACCACTAATATCTACAGACTGACAATGAAACAATTGCTGCCTAATGTTACTCAATCATTACATACATTACACAATCATTTTTGACATATAACAGTTAAAAAAAATAATAATTAAATTTTATACATATGTGATGTACTGCTTCATCAATGTTTACATTGCCCCAGAATGACATGCAGTCACTGAAAACCTATTGCAAATGTTTTTATTAATCAGGGATATAATGGGCCAAAATAATTAATTAGCCTGGTCTGTACAAAGTATTATAGTTATTATTATTATTATTATTATTATATGGATGCTGTCATTAATTTATTGTATGTGAAGTGGCATTTGATTTAAGTCTGGAGATCTGTAGGTCCTTACCAGTCCGATGCATTTCTTCAGGATGCTCCAGATACTGACATTGTTTCTGGAGAACATGGGCGCAGGTAGGGACGTCCTGAAATGAAAGAAAACAAGAAATGACTGGGGCATGAATAAATAAGACACACACACACACACACACACACACACACACACACACACACACACACACACACACACACACACACACACACACACACACACACACACCTTGTGTGATATTTCTCACTTCGTACATTATATATTTTTGAAGGAGAAAATATCTGTTCTCATCTCATCTTTTTTACAAAAACAACAAGCCCCCCAGTCTTCCACCATCTGTAATTTTTCAGTTCATATTTAAGCTTTTTTTTTTTTTTTTTTTTAAGAGGTCTCAGTTGTGTTGCCAGAGTTTCTTTAGCATCCAAACAAAAACATTTTCTGAGATGATGATGATGATATAGAAACACAGACACACAGAGAGAGGGAGAGAGAGTAAAAAAGAGAGGCAAACCATTTTGTTCTCTCATGCCTGCTGTCAGTATCATTGTCATGTGCATCAGTACTAAACAGTATCTGATCTAACAAACTGGTCACAAACAAACACTGGAGATAAGCTGAGCATGTGGTCTGTCAGGTCTGTTTGCCGGCCTGAAGATATAGAACATGTAGATAGGAAAGAAATGTTAAATGTTCCACAGAGAAAGAAAGAATTCACCCCTGAGTCTAACATCAAATTATGACGATATGAGGACAAACAGAGACTGACCAGAATAGGTGCGAATAAAGCCAAGGCTTTCTTTCCTATAGTGGCTCTAATTGAGGTGAATGGAGAAGTGGAAAATTTCACTTGTGCATATCATTATACAAAAGCATGCTGCAAAATTACTTTTATGTATGAGTCAACAAAGCCAGTCCCCCACTGACAGCAACAAAAGCAGCTCCTTTTTTTCTTTCATGCTACTTTTGTAGAGAAATAATTAATTTTTGACATCTAGAACATTGCACAAGCAGAGGAACACTTAGGTGATGAAGCCTGGAAATAAAAAGTCTTGGTATTTAGCATGATTTCTTGCCAACATTCACTCCCTTTCCCTGAGAACCTTGGACTCGCAGTGTCAGTGTGTCTTTCTTTGCATGTGCTGAAGATTAGTACTGTAACAAAGCTGTATTCCAAACCACATTAATGTAACTGCGACTTAAGTGAAATACGCATTTCAAATGCAGTTATGATAATAAAAGTGGAGAAAAGAATACAATTTAAAAATAATAAATAAACAAAAGATCAGCAGCTGCAGAGGAGTTCATCAAAACAAGGATCAAACCCTAATGAGTAAGATTTTTGACCCTGCCCAGCACATCAAACTGGTTTCAATAGGATGCTTAAAATAGTTTTTGGACAGCTAAAAAATACAATTACACACTGCAGGTGGAGTGAGGTGGAGGAATGCAACAGTACCTGTGTTTCTTGATGCCATTCTCCTGTGGCACTGATCCGTTGTTTTTTTGACTGCTGCCGTCAAACACCAGTGCATCTTTGAAACTGGCCTCTGACACTCCCTCATATGACTCGTCCGAATCCAGGCCTGCGGGAGATAAAATGTGGCATAGGTTGGTGTAGCAGATCTGTGTAGAATACCTGCTCATGCCCCAGTATAATGAAAAGCAACAGGTAAAGTAGGAGTCTTTAGATTAAATAGAAACACACTGGGCTCTATGATATTGCTGGCAGTTGATTTTTAGGTCAAATATGAATATTTTGTTTGCTCACAGTGCAGTAAATGTGCATACTATTTTGCATCAGGAACTTCTTGCCAGTGTTTGACTGGCAAATTTTTTTTGATTGCCTGAAACTGTTCACACTGACTTACCTCTTCACTGACACAAGGGTGGCTCACTTTAAAAAACTCCTGTATATTCTTTAATTTCAAGGTCATAATTCTAAATGTTTAAGAGAAAATATATGCCAGGTTAAATTATGCTAAAATGCATACAAATTGTCACGGTGCAGCCATATGAAACCCTGGAATCTTATAAAATACACTGTATACTGGACATTATCATACAGTGTGGAAAAAAACATTCAATGCAATAATAATGTAAAACAAAATGTAAAAGATGACGGTAATGAACAAGAATTAGACAACAAAACACATAAACAAACATAATAATAACAACTTAGAGCGCGATTATATTGTTACATTGAAATATTGACCTGATTTCCTCACTGCAAAACCACACCAGTCATAATAAGACAACACCTACAGTATGGAAGGGCTCAGTGTGGTGTTTACATATTTATTTCTGTTGATGTCTGCCTACTTCATATTTGTTGTAAATAAAGCTGCATTACTCGGCCTGACAGCAACATTAAGTCTGAATGTGACTTATATCAATCAACAGTAATTGTTTATAGGAATACATGCTGGTGTTGACCTTAACCTGGGTGGCAGCCAGGACATGGACATGCTATGTGAGAATTAATCGCTGCAGGGTGGAGTTGTGGTGAACTCGAGATGGGGCCTTAACAACAGGTTAAAATAGACCAAATGGTGTATTATCATTGAGTAAACACACCTACTCATTTGCCAGCAGTACGTCAAGTTAATAGGTGTGTACTCTTACCATATCAGGTAAGCCATTTCAGATATAACTGGAACGCAAAAGCCTCTCACATGAATATATAATATGGAAAGAGGAACAAAATATTACTGAACACCAGACCAGATTAGAAAGAGGCTTCATCAGGTGTCAATGAGAGAGGGACATGGACTCAGCAGCATGACCGTGTATTTTATGGGCAAAAAAATAACCAAATATAAGATAGACAGAAACCAACCTATTCCCATTCATTCATTAAAATTCAACATCAACCAATGAGTACTACAAGCCCAGAAAATCTCCATATAATTCTATTATGCACAATAATTTGACAATGTCTTCCATGCCTCTGTAGCTGCCATGCAGCAACCTAGGAGCAGACCTCTTTGATAAATAGCTAATTAAGTCTTGCTTTCTACAACTCACCTTACGGACTGATACAATGTGTAGATAAATATTAATTCAGAAAAAGATAATACAGCCAAGCTGGCACCCACCTGATGCCGATCACAGCTAACCCTGTGCACACGCACTAATGAATAATACATGATGCCCTGGTCTGCATCTGTCTCAGACTAGTAAGATGATCATAATAGTGACACAAAGACAGGCCGACACACACACACACATACACACAGACACACAGACACACACACAGACACACACACACACAGACACACAGACACACACACACAATCTTTTATCTTTGTCTGCATGGAATTAACCTGCATTAGACATAATAGTAGTGACACCACAATGACTGCATTAAATTGGACGTAGCTATATCACGAGAACACAACTGGGAGTAAAGGTACAAATGCTAATAATTGTTGACAAAGAACAACACCCTGCTTTGTTCTGCCCTTCAATTCTTCAGCAATGGTTCACAGCACGGCATAACATTTACAAACATCCCGTCAGTATTTCTCAGAATGAGTGAAGCCCCTTCAAATTCAGGGTGTGGAAGCAAATTCCAAAACCAAGAGAAGGATTAAATACTCACTAGAGGGACACAACATCCTCATGAGTCATCTCTATCCGGATTCGTTCTCGTCAAATGTATTTTGTAATTAGCTAATGCATGGATATCAGAGCCGTCAAGGCAACTGTAACATTAGCATGCATGACATCCCATGGCTGTTGACTTGGAGGACTATCTGAATGTGAAACCACTTCAGAGAAATCAGAAATAAAAGTCACAGGGTTTTAGGAAATTCATTTAACTGCCTTCCTTAAGACGGGATATCAGATAAAGAGGTTTAAGTGCTGATTTTGGGCCGTCACTACCCTGACTCTGTACCTTTTCTGCCTCTGCTGAATAAAATAAAAGATTAATTGCACACTGTAACTGAGCACTTCTAAAAAACTAACCACTTTTTTTCAGTCTATTTCTTCATTTTTGAAAATACAAAAACATACAGACATAACGACAACCATAAACATCCCCAGAATCCAGGGTGTTAGTAACATTACTGATCATGATCACAAGACAGCAGACTTATGAATTATTGAACTAATCATCAGACTAAGGCAGGTTAGGTTGCATTGGATGGTATTATGCTTCTATAATAGAGACAAAATCTAACTAGGACTGACAGTCCCTTTCAGCAAAAACAGTATCAAAATCATTGAAGACAAAATTAGATCCTAATAAAAATAATCAATACATATATATTGGGTTTATGAAATTAGACTAAACTTAAACTCTATTAAGACTTTATAATCATGTTAAAATCCACAGAGAGAAAATTTTTCCGGCATTACTTTAGGCATTTGGTCGGCTAACAGCATTAGTGAATTGTCTCTCTGAGGAAGAACTTTCCATTTTTGAACTAGTCAGAAAAATAACAAAAAGCATCAATACTGACTACTGAGTAAGTGTAAGTGTCTTTTCTTTGAGAAAGACTGTTAGACCATGTGAAAACACACACACAGACACACCCACCCACCTGTGACGGCGTCGTAGAACTCATCCTCATTGCTCATCTTCTAGAGTCAAAGCCGACCAGTCGTTCAGGACAGATGTACAACTTCTAGCACATGCTCCTTTTGATGGCGGCCCCTCAGAGTTCCTCTGGAGGGAGGCCTGTCGATCAAGGTCCCTCTAGAGTGTCACCACGGCAACAGCGCAATGTTCGTTTAATATGTAGGTGGGGAATGTCCCAAACTCGGTATAATGTTGATTTCTGGCAGATGGTTTGACCAAAGGAGAACTACACCAGGAGATGTTGATCAGATTAATCTTCTGTTTCAGACAGCAGCTGAACAGCTGATGTACCTTCAGAGTTCAGTTTGTGCTGACAGAAGAAAATCAGTAACCTGTAGAGACAAAAAAACAACACATAAGTTAAGATAAGAGTTTATCCACGGTTAATGAATGTAAACCATAAGAACTGTGTTAACAAGAGCCAAAGTCAGGAGTCAGGACTAACAATAAGACTAAGTCAAGACATCAGTCTCACCTTAGTGCCTCGAAACTACAATATAGTGTGAGTATTACTGTTATTTTGTCTAAATGAAGGCTGTCTTTTAAGGAGCATTGTGAGAAACTATAATATCTTCACCCCAGAGATGTGATTTTGCACTAAACTTCTGTAATCCTCCTCCTTTTAACAAAGAAATACCCAATGAGGAAACCTAATATTATTTATTAGTCCACATTTCCAGGAGGAGTTTTATTTGGCTGGACCAAGAGAACTTGCTCTCACAGCGACTAGTCATAACCCCAAGTGTTATTTTATATTCTGATCAATTAATTTTAATTGGTTAACAAAGACATTTTCTGTTATCAGTTATGTAGCAACGCTGGAGTGAGAACTTTCTAATGAAAGCAACTTGCTGAGAGGACAGAAAACGTCTGACTGCTTCCTTTGGAGGGTCAGTATAAATAGCAGTTAAGGTTCATTCCCACCTATCTAGGCTACCAGCAGAAAATCTGTTTAGTCTGGCTGAGCAACAAGATTGCCTATCATGGCCCACTGAGTGCAAACAGAGAGTTTTCTAGTCCAGTGGTCACATAATCGGGACACCACTGTCACTGGCATTCTGGGTCTTTGTTGCCTTCTGTTTGGTACATTGGCTCTCCATCGTTTATACTGATGACCCCAAATGGCCTTTGATTTTCAAATTCCAAAATAACAAGTTAAACATAGTCAACACGGTTGTAAAATGTTCTTTATGAGACCAATCAGCATAATAAACGATCACTTTGAATCTCAATTACACTTTATATGAAATTTATTGAACTATTGAGCAACACATGGCTTCAATATCTGACACCAACTCTTGTTTTCAGACGTCCCTGTTTGGACTGTACTATCTCTTTCTACATGTGAGCTCATCGCTTTAAAGCAGGACAATGGCTGTGAATGGAACAGGTTGCTGACTGGCTGCTTGTTTCGTGTTGATCAAATGTTGATCACAACCGTTGTCTCATTTTTGAAAAAAGGTGCATTCATTTAGCCAAATTAGCTTTAAAAACATTAAAAAAAACATTTGATTCAACTGGCCCTAACCATGTTTGTCACTGTGCTATAGATAAAGGAACCTCTCTTTATCCTGTTGAATGTCAATGAGTAAACCAACCAACAGGCAGTAATTCCAGTTCAATCAGATAATAAGTACACCACATTATACAAAGCGAAGTGACGCCAACAGGTTAATAAGTATGTCAATTAGTCACCCTTAAAAATCAAATAGCATTCAGAAGGAAATACTTCACTGTGCTAGCAGCAGATCACACTGTTCTAATAATAAAAATAATATGTAATTTCTACCACTTTGGTATCACTGCCCACTTCACCACATTCTTCACAGTGACACAGAATATGATCCATAGTGACACATAATTAATCCACTTGTTTTTCTTACCACTATAACCAGCATGCCTGACCTTAGTAACAGTACAAGGAAACATTTTGGTCACAATGACACAGCCCACATGGCAAACACTACAAATGTTGACTTACACTGATTCATCGTTTGTAGCAGAAGCTCAGCAGCAGGTTAGACACACCGCAGGGGTCTCTTTCTTTTCTAACACACAGGGAAAGCTAAATGCTTAATCTTAAGTTACACGTGGCTCTAAACATTAGGACTAGAGTTTGATATTGAATACTTTTTACCAACCAAAATGTGTCCGTAGCACCGAGTAGTGTTAGTAGTGTTGAGCATCAGAAGCTACTGAATAATTGTATACAAATCAGGAAAAAACCTTAAATGAATCAAATTTAATTGAAAGGCTGCTGCTAGTTACTTCTGGATAACACAGAAACAGTGGATTATCATTCTATATTTTCCCAAGATTGATTTGATAAGGTTATCAGAATTACAACATCTTTACACATACCTCCAGTGCAATTAAATCCCAGATGAGATAAATCATTTTTGTATACTTATTAATTCATGAATCTGAGGGAAAGCAGTGCTTGTTCTCTCCTTCCCCTCCTCTTACTCTGCCTTTTTCTACACAGTGGAAAGATTTTACCTTTGCCAGGTAACGCCTTTAACACACAAATGAACTTTGGCCTTGGCGTCCACGATCGATGAGGTGGAGAGAATGGATGAAAAACTGGTATTAAATTGTTCTAAAAGCTAATTGTCCAACCTCTCTTTTTTCTATTTCTGTTACTTTGTCACAAGTCCTTACTACCCCATTTAAACAACAATCAAATTGATATAAGAGATATAAACAACAAGCCTGATATGTGGACTCATAATCCCATAAACCAGGGCACTCCCAAAAATCTCAAGAGTTCAACAGTGCTTTTTAAAACCCAGATTGGAGGAAATATGACAAGATGAAAATACAAAGACAGCTTTCTCAAACTACTGCCAGCTTCGAAGGAGCACAATTGTGATATCCCCTATCCCCTATGTTGTTTTAAAATCAGGGTAATGTAAAACATTAGGCCAACACAGAAATTTGACTGAAAATCATGAAAATCTCTCTTTTTTTAAATCTCATGTCCTTTAGGGCATTCAGAAAAATCCCTTTAGGAACGACCTAAATGACCACATTTGACCATTTGACCACACTACATCTTCTGTACAAAAATGGTAAGCGATGGAGTACTGACTTCTAGTCACTAAATGTTAGACAAAATGGTTTAGTCATCTTGGAAACACATTGCTAACTTTTCTATGAAGCAACAGCACTGTAGGACAAAAAGCAAGTGATACCTACCGCTATGTCTGTAACTAAAGCAAACATGGCTGAAACTGTGATTTGCATGAGTTTTACAACACTACTGCAGGTGAACAGTATGATCCATTCATACCAAGAATAATGATGCTTTGCTGAACGTTCCTTGTCACTTTTTAAGAAGCGATAATTTGTCCAACACGTCCTAGTATGGTAGCCTACTTTAGCCGTAAAGCTCTATTTACTGGCTACAATTCACCAAGTCTCTAAGTGGGAACCCCTCATCATCCATGAGCAAAAACCACGCCTGGAGGTCACCACACAGTTCTTATTTTGTGTTAGGTAAAAGGAAGCATTATGTTTCCAACAGTTTCTGAAGTCCCTTCAGTGAACAAACTCCAAGCTCCTGTTTTAGATCTTACGTCTACAACCCAATAAAGAAGAACTATTTTTAAGGGTGTTGTGCATACAAGCTATTATGGTTGGGCAATTTGTTAAAAATTTCCAGCTGGCCACCATCAGCCCAAAAACCGCAAATTGCTGATATATTACATCAATCAGGGTGAAAGAAATATTTAGTCGATTTGAGTAGAATTTGACATTTTATTTCATGAGCTACAGTTGAAAACAATCATCAATGATGTCATCTCAAAAACGACATACAACTGTCACAACATGCTCAAGGGGTGGAGATGTGTTAACATTCAGTTTTACAGGCAGCATTTCTATTAGTGTAAAAGCTGCAGAAAATCTGTTGAGTTGCTGTCAGAATTGTGCGGGTGCAGCTTCTGTGTGGGCCGGATCATAAGACAGTTCTTTTTATGTGGCGACATTTGAGAAAAAGTACAACCACTGGTTGGACTACAACTGCAACTACCCTCAGGCTATAAAATGTTTAACACATACAACTCCTTTAAGTGTTTCTGAAGTAAAGTTTCAGGAGGGACTTAATAATTAGGTTTGCATGTTTGATAACAAACGGAAATTGAAAATAAGTGCAATATCTGGGAATGAATCTAGGTCTAGATGTTATTCTCGACTGCTCTCATGAATGCTGTGGACTTGATTATTAAGTTACATTATTTCTCTTTTGGGATTTGTAGTAATATTTCCTTACATCTCAAAGCAGCATGAGAAACTACAGATGAAAGTAAATGTTTTTAATAACTTATTGATTATCAACTATTCCATAACTGTGCACATAAATTACACAAATTCTCTCTAACTAACACACACACACACACACACACACACACACACACACACACACACACACACACACACACACACACACACACACACACACACACACACACACACACACACACACACACACACACACACACACACACGCTCTCTGATTGGCTGTAATAAGCTCTCAGACTATAACGCTTGCTCTGTCCTGACTGTGAGCTGTTACGTAACCATGACAGACATGGCACCATACACACACCACAAACACACTCCTCCATACTTGGACAATGGCTTATCACAAGTAACCTTAATCTAAGGCTCTCTTGTTCCATTGGAGACACAAATACAGAGAAACACAAGTGTTTGACATGATGGCTGTAGAGATAAAGTTTTATAGCAGAAGGTGAAGGCAGCCTCACCTTGGTAATACTAACTTCTTTTATCTTAGAGTTTCCTGCACATAAAGCATTTACCACAAAGTTGCTGACTACAAGCTTAGAGTTCATCTTGTGCTGGTTTAACTTATTTTTTTCACCAGAAGAAAGTATAAGTAAAATGATGACTTTTGACCCATCAGAAACATTAGCTGTAAATATTCAGACCACAATGAAAAAAAGATGCTTATAATTATGAAGCTACTCTCATACAATATAAGGGCATAATAATCAGAAGAGTTTTTCCATTATTGTTTAATTCAGAAGATAGACCCAATATCGTAGTTTGAGTTCAATCCAAAATAACACAAAATATTCTGAAATAACACATTTCAAATGGAATAATTGAACAACTGAATTTTGGTTGGTTTAGATTTATTTCCTGCTGACAGCTATTGATATTCCTCAAGACAAAGAGACAACTCTAAACAATACATTTCAATGCAAAACAGTAATATCGTAAATGAGGAGATGACAGACTAATTCAAAAAGGGGGGGGCACATTTTAAATACCAATTTTGTATAGCAATACTATGGTATGAATTCCTGATGGTTGTCATACCATGTGTATTTACGTATCTACGGTATTGAATTCTATCATAGTGTTATTAAAAGTCTTAAGAATTTTACCCTATTAGTTTTACCCTTAAAATTCAAATATCTAATCTTGTGAAATTATAATAAAGCGTTTCTTCAACCCAAAAAGAATCCTTTAAAGGTAATTTCAACTGCTAATGATAATAATTACACCATATACCATTATACCCTGAGACCGTGATATCGTACAGTGAAAATCCTCATACCATTGCAACCCTCAACAGCGAGCGGGCCATTGTTGAGAAATAAACCCTGACAGGGTGATGCCTTGCATCAGGGACTTGCATCACAACAGCTCACTGAACATTATCCCTTACACAGGGACACAATTAACAATACCAGTACCTAGTGACAATTTGTCTAAGCAATCCAATGTATTACTTCTGGTCCAGATAATCATAAACAATGTTATACTGACCCCAGTGACCTTACATTTTAATTCCGCCCTCTCTTAACAAACAGGATATACCATAGCTTCTTACTGTAGCAACCCCACTGTCAAACTTTCCAAATGGCAAATAAGCTCATCATTCAAAACCTTAAAGACAAACCTACCGATGTGGCTGTTCCATTCATAAGTCCAGTGTACAGATACTAGCCTAGCAACATGTCTCTGTGCTGTCCTCTGAGGGATGACAAAAACATCCAAAGCCGCAGGGACAAAGAGAGAGAGGACCAGATACAGACGGAGAGAGAGACGAAAAATTAAGAGACGAGAGCTGTTGCCATGCGAGACGGAGCCCAGTACTCAGTAATGATACAGCACATACACACACACCTCTTCCTTTCTCTTTACACACACACCTAGCTCAATAGGTAACACACCTCTGTGAAACACATACCACAGGTCAATTTCACACACATAGATACACATTCTAAAACACACAACTTTTGAATAAATTAGAAGCATGTAATATGTAGATAGGGAAGCAGTTCAATTCAAGTTGAAATTAAATGTAGGATTGGTGGTGTATCATCTGAATGAAATCCTGCCTGACCAGACCAGTGGCTTCTCAGAATGGAACTGGTCCTTTAAGACATCAGATTTGTGTCAATATAACTAGAGATGTTCCGATACCATTTTTTCCTCCCGATACCCATTCCGATACTCGTGCTGTGGGTATCGGCCGTTACCGAGTACCGATAGCGATAACAGTGTGTTTAAAAAAAAAAGAAGAAATCATACTACGCCTGCATGACTGTTATATGGTTATCATTGTGGTAAGGCCTGGCTCAGGTTAAACCCTTTGTAAAACATGAATGAATACAGCAAATGGAAGCCATTTATTTTTAAATTTACTTTTAAATAGAACAATATAAAACAGTAGTGCAACAGCAACTTAACTAAATAAATATAGGAATAATTATTCTTTTTAAAATTGCTTCTTTGCACATGTTGCCGTCTTAGAGAACTGTGTCAGAGCTAACAGAGCTAACAAGTAAATAGATTCCTATTTCTTATAAATTACATGGTATCGGATCGGTGCCTGGACTCGCCGATACCGATGGCAGCATTTTCGGCAGTATCGGAGGCATTTCCGATACTGGTATCGGAATCAGAACAACTCTAAATATAATAAATTAAAAATAAGAATTTGAGAGAATAAAACTCAATAAAGGAAAAAAATGTCATCTCAAAAGTAAAAGTTATACCTCTCTAACAAATATTTGTGTAATAATGTAAACAGTTGGTCTTTTTTGTCCTGTGGTTTACAGTTCCTTATGCTTCTTTCTCACTGATCAGACTTTTGCCTTCACTGTCGCTTATGCTGCCAGCTCTCTCATTTGTGTTGTCTGAGTTTTTGTTTGCAGTTCTTTCACAAACATCTTACGCCTCTTCTGCTAACAACGCCAGGGTCTCTCCCTCTCCTCTTACGCCATTCACAGGCAGTCAGTAGGTGTGGCGTATGGGGCACGTTTGAGCTTCTCTCTCACTCTTTCTCTCCGGATCTCTGAATTATGGTGTTCTTACGGTTTGTAAATATGTAAATAGTCAATTTTACCTTCTTTCTCACTTTTTCTTTCAGGATCTTTGGATTAGGGTGTTCCTATAGTTTAGCCTATATGCAAATAGTTGATTTGAGCTTGTAAATATTTAAATAGTTCGCTTTATTGTCTCCCTCTCTTTGTAGATCTTTTACAAACCGATGTAACAGCCGAAGTGCATAATTGTACTTGAATTTGGTATGAAAAATTGGTAATCAGTACATCCCTAAATTAAGTGATGCAAGTTACTGAAATAAAGTTATTAAACCAGGAATGTCCAGATAAGTAGCGGGGCCAATCAAGGCATTTTTTTAAACTGATCAGTATTGGTGATATTGAGCTTCACTGATCCAATTCATTCTGTTGTTTTACATCAGCTGTCACACAGATGTTTTTATGCACAGTGCAGCCATCATCAACTCTCTCCACTGTCTCTTTCATCCACTCTGCTGATCTCCGTGTGCGTGTGTGAGAGTAGGTGCTCAGAGGAGAGACAGCAGTAAAGAGTGGACCCAGCCACACTCAACACACCATTGCATGTGTAGCAAAAGATGTACAGACGACAAAAATACACTCAACAGAAAAGGCTACAGTTCATTCAGGTAACTCAGGCAAAGGCTGCAATGAAGCAACAAACACTGGACAGAGAAACTTCCTTGCTGCCTTTGCTTTCAAACTAATTTGGTTGCGTGGGGACAGAGCTGTTTTGCAGGCCACGATGTACAGGTGTAGAGACAGCTCTTTGTAGAACTTCTTGCTTTCGACAATATCAAGCTTGCTCTGGCCTGCGCTCACTTACATAGGGGTAAATATTTTACGCCATGAAAACATTCTGCTTATATGATCAGTGTATTTTCTGAAATTCAGAGTTACAAGAGTTAAACAGAACAGAGGCCCCTACAGTAAATTACAAAGAACAACATCAGCTGCTGCTCTTTGTTGACCAACATACTTGCACTTAGTTTTTTTGTCTCACAAACATTTTAGAAAACAAACTAAATAATGAGATGAGGAGAATAATTCAGGTAAATTCACTATGCTCTATATTGGAAACTTTGTCACTAAACAAGTGCTTTAGGTCATAACTAGAAAGAGTAAGGTTAGGCTGAAGGGAATTGGTTTGATCTGTCAATTCCAGAGAAGGTGGGATGTGATGCAGCCTGAGAGGCAACATTAGGAACAAGAAGCATGGAGAGGTCACCATGTCCAACACAGAGCAGCATTTGTCTGCTGTCTGTCCACAAAAACCACATCAGAAAGTAGGAAAAGGAAACATTAAAAAGACCTAACAAACATTCTGACAATGTGAGGAAAAAAAACAACCATACTATATCACAGAAATAAGGTCAATTTCATCCCCCACCTTTCATGCTGCTCATGCTGATCCTTTTAAAACACCATCTACTGTATATAATCTGTAGTAGGATGCATCGCTGCTGCCTGAGGGAGGGGAAATAAAAGAACATATCACAAGACCATTACCATGGGAGAGTTTAAATGTCAACAGCCTACAAACGGCTTTTTATTAGAGTGCGACCGCGAGTATGAAATCAAATTCACTCGACCTCAATCACAAGACTAACCTTGTCGGAGTACATCCACTGACTGGAGCGATTTGGAAACAGTAAGTGCTAACGTCACCAACATCCATCCTGGTATGCGGAGGGAGGACTTGCACTGCTGGCTACATTAACGACTGCTCAGCAGAATGGAAATAAAACTCAACAGGTGCAACAGCAATATAATGTACCTAATCAGCTTAAATCGCACACTGGTGCAGATGAAAAAAAAGATAAATGAGAATGTGTGAGGTAACTACAAAACTTATGAGAAGCAAGTGAGGCATGCAAACTGGACACCTTAACAGAGGCTGAAAATGCACCATTGTTAAATGGTTAATTGTGATGAAAATCTTTTCACCTCTTTGCATCTCTTGTTTCTCTTCCCCACAAACAAACAAAAAAACAGGCAGAAGGGCGACATGATGAGATTGTGAGGGACAAAATGAAGATAACAGAAACATTTTTTATAATCTCTAAAACATGTCCACCTAATGCAGTGAGAGAGAGAGAGAGAGAGAGAGAGAGAGAGAGAGAGAGAGAGAGAGAGAGAGAGAGAGAGACTGGTCTAGATTGCAGCAGTTATTCAGCCTTGAATGAGGACATCAGTCCAGGAAGAAAATCACAAAAAAGACACTGTCCCACTCAAACACAGCCCTAAGATGATTAGAATAATTTTGCAATGCAAATAATTTCCAGTTTTAACTCCACAATGATCAACCCAGATTTTGAAGGACTGTATGAAAATCCATTATAGATAAACGAAAACAAATAGTTCAAGGCTAAGGACAGAGTCAAAAGCTAAAGGCTAAAGTATCTTCTGTTCCCAGAGTTCCTTTGTGTCTCTGCCCCTGACTGAAGAGATGAGTCTGCCCTCCTCATGTTCCTCCTGTTAGAACTCAATGTAAATCCTCTTGGGACACAAAACTGTCTCATTCTGAGCAGGATGCTGAGCACACAGTCTCTCACTCACACTCTCACACTCACACACACACACACACACACACACACACACACACACACACACACACAAACCACCATTCAGCCTAGTATGAGTCAGCACGTTCCAGCGATACCTGCTGGGAGGTAAAACCTGCTAGGATGAGTCCTACTTTCACACAGGTAATAGAAAGCCAGCTCAGCATTTTGCCTCGAAACTTCTTTAATGAGTCCACCCTTTAACGCAAACACCACGACACTCCTAACTGACTGCATATAAACCAAGCGAACAAAGGCACACTCTGCGATAAACACTGTTTGCGACTGTACTGTGTGTGTGACTGGTTCAGCTGGGAAAATCTGGTTTAGCTGGATTTTTGCTTCTGTGTCGAGGGTATCAGGATGAGAGACTTTCTCTTCATAGGTATCTACCATAATAATTGTGCTCATGCAGCAGTGCAACCTTGGCTGATAACAAAATACTGCATACCAAAAAAGGAGAACATTACTGAGCCCTTCTGCAAAATGAGTAGTGTTTGTTGACATTATCTTCCCTATCAGTAAACAAGACGCCCTGGCAAGTAGTTATAAACAATGTAGTGACCTTATTACCACAGTGATTAGGGATAATTTAAGTGCTGATTGCACAATGAGAAATACATTAATAACAGATAAATATCTGTATGCTACTTATTATCAGCAATATTGTAATGTCAGTAATGACAGCTAGTTCTTACAGTTTCTCCCTGCTGATAAACATGCACTCCCTGTGACCATTAGCCAATCAAAACAGAGCAAAACA
This sequence comes from Dicentrarchus labrax, assembly GCF_905237075.1. NCBI lineage: Eukaryota > Metazoa > Chordata > Actinopteri > Moronidae > Dicentrarchus > Dicentrarchus labrax. The sequence goes on from NW_026136715.1 coordinate 21,270,767, forward strand.
ATACAAAGGCTGTGCATCAGACAGGCTACTGATTGGCTACCGCTTACCCTGCTCTATCATAAATTATACACACAGTATTGTTTCTCTGTTGCCTGGATAGTTGCCTAGATTAGTGTTAGCACAAACGTTGCCTTATCCCCATGTGGCAACAGACTGCAGGTATAAGACGCACACAAAGAAAATGAAGAATGAAATCCTGAAAGGACCCAAAATAAAATGAACTTCTCAAAACTGCAACCTGGGTGCCAACATAATGAATGTTTCTACTGGTCTTCTGCTGCTTTAGAGTGTGTTGGTGCTGCCATCACTGCAACATTCCTCTCAGTGTTGAAACCTGGCTTTTAGGACATGCCTTGCAAAATCTCTTTCCTGTTCCCTTTAATTTGACCACAGAACTGAAAGACATATTACATAATTGAAATAGCTCTTAAGGAGTTCACAGCAAACACTTAACTAGGCAACCACTAAATCCACAAACACAGAAATCGCTCATAACCGCCTGCTCTGGGGGGTGGGAGGCAGTCCATTTGTACAGTGTGATGCTCTCCTCTCAAATGGAGACCATCGCCATAGCAACTAACTGAGCAGGTAATTAAGGCACCTTAGGGAGGAAGACATAACAAAATGACAACAGCTGTAATTCCAGAGAGAATTGTCTGGTGTCTTGTGTAATGTAGCTATAAAATCAGCAGGTGTGCATTACTGTGGACAGCACATCATTTCAAACTACAATGAAACATGTTAATGAAGTATTTCTCTAGGACTGAAAAAAAAAACATATCCATCAATAGATCTTTAAATGTTATTGAAAAGATGTTTCGTATCATATATAAAATAGTTTATCAGTTTTTCAAGTAGAATACAGCATCCCATACATTTTCTCTGAGATTTCACGTATACTATCAAGGTGCGCAAATAATTTTTTTTTCTATTGAATCAATAAATAATTTATCCAACAAAATATCAAAACTAAAAGATGACAAAAAAAAGTTTACCAATACTTAATTTATCTTACCCTCAATGTTGTTTTATCGAAGCTGTTCTATTCAAATAATGCCTATGAAATTGTCATCAATTATCTTTCAGTCAATCTACTGCTGCTTGGATTTGTTTTGGACTAAAACTTATAAATGTGAAAAAATATACTAAGAACAGTCCATAAAATAATTGAGGCACTCAACGCATTGTCAGTCTGGCAACAACTGCTGCTGAAATATCTACAAAAGATCAATATTCAATGTCCTCTAAATGTGTGTAAGTGTGTAACTTCGCCTCATATCTTATACGTGTATCATAAATGCGTCTGCACATTTATCAGTTATTGTAATGCAATGTTCCCTAGTGGCAATCAAAATATTTTCAATATACTAAATAACGGGATATCAGCATGTATCTAAACAGACTTAGTGGAAGCACTTTTCCCAGCATCAACACCATCAGAGGTCAGCTGATGCAGCAGTACAAGCTCTGCCTCTGAGGGATGTCTATCAGGACGAGCAGACAAACAGCCTGCTGTGTCAATGCATCTGACACTGACCTACAGTGGACCAGCATTAGAAGACAAAGCTTTGTTGAGTCTGTCCTGTGAGTCAGATCTAGATGCAGATGGAGGCAGTGAGAAGCCAAACAGGCGCTGGGACATTCCCACTGTTTGCTGAGACAGTAAAACGCGATAGGAGGGTCCTTTAACCTACGCCTTTCTGCTGGGGACCCAGTTGCTTCTTTACAAATCTTCTGGGACTCTGAGGGGTTTCACACAGCACTCTGCTCCCGCTAATACACGAGAATGAGACCGATGACTAACAGTATTAGTCATTTATATTTCACTTAAGCCGAGCTGTGTGTGGATAATGATATCTTCACTGACAACTTAACAAACTTGAGTGCCTAGGAGAACGCATCCCAAATGCTATATGCTACCGATAACTGTTTGCTTGCTAACATTAGCAATTGGTCTAGCGTGCCATATTAAAACTTAATTAACTTCAGCGAACCATTTTGAATGCAAACTATTTAATTTAATACGCATATGTGGTACTGCTTGTCCTCATCAACACACAGCAAGCTGGCAGCTCCAACTCTGGCAGGACGTCAGGGAGCTTTTTGACAGCTAGCATTGATGTTAGCGGGCGGGCTAAAAAATAAAATAAAAAAAAGGTGGCTAACTAGCGTAGTTAGCCACCTGCTTTGTACACAAAAGGCGAAGCAAAATGTACGTCCTTGAAAACACAACAGGAGACCATACACAGAGTAGTTCAATGTCTGTCGTCTTACCTCGGCGGTACGCGCACAGTGGGTGTTTTGACAGGTCCAGAGATACGAGCAGGACTTTAGTGTGTAGCCTGGGATTGACACAGAAGCGGAAGTCGCTGGCTTTGGGGGCGTGGCTAGATGGATGACAGGCATGGTACGCAGCCAATCAGGTGTAGCGCCTGGATGACTTGGCCAATAACAGTACACGTTGAGTGGATGTTGGAGCCAATATGTAATACTACCCGTGTTGTTTGAAATGGTTTCTTGTTTTTTATGTAATGGATCTTTTCAATCTGAGACGTAATATGATACATTACCACATATGTTTTGCTCATATTGTTTTATTATTATTAATTACTGAATTAAAAATGTGTATATTCCTGAGGTAAATCTAAAGGTAAGCATGACATGGGTCACATATCTTAGTTATAATTTTTTGATCTTACTATTATTTTGAAACTGTGTTTGTTTCAATGATGACTGAACATTTGTGGGGCCAACAAAGTCAGGTGGACTATGTAACATGGGTAGCCACTGCACACCACACCCTGGTGACATTCCAGATGTCCCTTTATTATCTCTTAAACAAGATCAACTGAACATGATGAGAATGACTGGAATTCACATCTTTGCACTTCGCTCTGTGGATGTCAGAAGCTGACGGTGGTGAAATGTTGGTGAACTTAAGATTGCTAAAAATGATGGAGAATATATGATTCTTTTAAACAATCTGCATCATTATATCCTAACCTGGGCTTTTTCTGGCAGTCTGAACACATCAAGAAATAATTTCTGATAGCGCACAGTTGTCAACTTTGTCAAAGAAAATGTTATGTTCTGCTCCACGGTTCTCTCTGTATAACATTTGGCCTTTGGATATCTGGTGTTCATTTCAAGCCCTGTTTATGAGACATCAGCTAAGCTAGTATGTTATGTCTCTCATCAATTATGTAGTCAGTCATTGATATGTTTGATACAGCTGGCTAGCTGGCTGCCTGTTTAGAGAGTAACACAAGCATGACGAAGAATTACGCGTATGGTCCACGTTGACAGTCTTTCTGAGTACACATGTGGGGCCTACATGTTTGTAAGTAAATTAGTCAGGATGAACAGATGTTCATTTTTGACCCTCATCATCGTTAGATAATAAAAATATAGATTTTTATATTTGTGTGACAACCTTCATGAAGCTGATTATAAGCTAAATCACATGGACTAAAGACAAATGTGTCACAGAACAGCCCTCACTGTTTGATTGACTGTTGATTGATCTCAATGAAGCACAACAAGGGCTTAGAAGAAGAAAAGAAGTGCCAGTTTTTCTTGCTGTTAGGACTGAACTCTATACATGACTGCACACAGAAAAGGAATAATAATTTGCTCTTGTGGGCAGCATCAGACAGACGAGCAGTGTGTGTTTCTTTTCCCACCGTTACATAACAACCATGATGGTGTGATGAGAGGAAAAGAAAAGAGAATGGGATGAGAACAAGTAGGAGGGAACAGGCAGAGAACAGTGGAGCAGAAAATGGTCCCCATTCAGGCTCACAATGGCACACAGAGTCCTGCTTGAACACAACCACACACGTACACACAAAGACACAGTCTTGCACTGTACATATAGATGGTCACACAAGCATACATAATACATAAACAAACACACAAGGAATGTGTTAATAGTGATGCTGCATTTAAAAAAGTATTCCACCGGACTAAACAGAGATTGAGCATAACGGCCATTTTCCACGTACTGTTTAGTGAGTAAGAAAAAGTGTAATGTAAATGACACTTCCTCATTCCTCACTCATCATTCCTGAAGTGAAAATAACAATCTCAATTTCTTGATGACAGAAAGAAAATGGCATGCAAACTTTAGTTTATCTGCTTTTCATTGCATCTGTTCTTATCAATCTCTGCACCAGAGTAAACATTTTAATAGTTTGCTTCCTGTTTGCTTTGCCAAATTGCCTCCCAACATAAAAACACTTTTGGTCAAGCAAATGCTTTGATCTTTATCATCCAAACTGTTCCCCTACAGTACACTGTGGTCTCTGTCTGCCACTGTACGTTACTCTGCTCACCACTAGATGGAGGTAGAAGATTGATCAACTCTGCCCTCTATGTGGAACTGAATCTGGATAACTGATTATTTTTTAATGTCCTCTAATAGCTGGGCATTCATAATCCTTGCTATTTTAAATTAGTTTTGATACAATAAAGTAACCAAACACTTTGAAAAAGCTAACCCACAAACATAATATTAATAATGGAATATAAATAAAAGCATGTGTACTGTATTCAATTGTGGAACAATAATGGAAATAAACTTTATAGAACATAAACAAGGTAAATTATAGTAAAATTGAGGAATAAATTATATAACTTCCCAGTGTGATGTGGAAGTATACGTTACATCTGAGCAAGTAAACTAGTATTTAGTGAAATAAAAGCTTTTTCATGATATATAAAATTACTATTAGATAGTCAAGATACCAGTGGTGGAAGAAGTACTCAGTATAAAAAATGATCTGTTTCAAGTAAAAGTTCTGCATTTAAAGGTTTTCTTAAATAAAAGTACAAGTATCAAATCATCAAAGTGCCAAAAGTACTCATAATGCAGAATGTCCCATTTCAGAATAATATATATTATTTTACTGGATTATTACACTAATGTGTTTATCACTCTGTTGCAGCTGGTAAAGGTCGGGCTAATTTTAACTACACTGCTGCGTAGCTTAATCTACAATAATGTATAATCATTTATTTGTTTATTAGATTTTGCATTAATTATTTAATCAAAACAATTACCTTAAACTGTCAGGTAAATATGGTGGAGTATTTCCCTCTGGAATGTTGTAGTAGAGAAGTAAAGTGTACCTCAAAACCTACTTATTTATTTTTGTGTTTATTTAGCAGGGACAATGCACAGCACATGTATTGAACCAGACAGAGCTAGTCATCTGTAGTCCTTGAGTGGAGGCCACTAATGTGCAGGTTACTGTAAAGTAAATGTACTTAGTTACTTTCCACCACTGTAAGATACTGGGTACAGGAGGACAAGAACATGTGTCAATGGTTTGTTTTTGTATCTTATTTATTTGTTTATTTAGAATTTCAGTCAATTTAGTTTTCTGGAAATGTTCAAGCCTGATTATGGGAGGGAAATTAATATTCTTAAATCTTTCAATCTTCCTCTGATTACAGGATTATATTTTAAATAGTTAAGATGAGGTCAGGAACCAGGATACAGAACTGATAAATGCCAATCTGAATTTTAAATCCAATAATGAGGCTTTTTAAAGTCAAGATGATGATGATATTAATTTTTTTCCTTATTTTATGGTCTTAAACAATGATAAGAGTATGGGACCACTCAGACACACACATATACACACTGCACACTTTTGAAAAACCCCAGGCGAGATCCAGCAGTGTCAGCAAGAGGTCTGTGATTTGATATCATCATATATAGGCCATCTACTGTACCCAGTAGGGAGGGAGAGCTGAGGAGAAACTTGTTATTCCAGATAAAGCGAGCCACATGAGACTCATTTTACTTGCAGGAGAAAAAAATTCCTCTCTGACTCTCACAGGGGGGTTCAAAATAATCAGTTGAGCCTGACAACCCTGCTGCAGAAGGGAAACACCCACACAGCATTACTCCAGTTCGGTAAAACTGTGATAAAACACGTGGAAGTGATTAGAAATATGCAGTAATGATGATTGGGAAACTTTTTTATGGTGCTAAAAATAATAGTGTGAAGACATGAAGTGTGTTGAAAACTGAAGAAAATAAAGACACATTTGAATCGATAGTTTGACATTTTGGGAAATAGGTTTATGTCTTGCTGTGAGAAGATCAATATCGCTCTCATGTAGGTGCAGAAAATCTAAATAAGGCTACTGCAAGCAGCCATTAGCTTAACTTAACAGAAACAGGCAGAACCTGCTAGCTGGGCTCTGTTTGACCGTAAAACAAATATTTTTCAAAATGTCAAACAACCAACTAACCAGTTGCAACCAACTAAACACAGCTCAGTCATTTAATTACGAAGGAGAAACTAAGGTGGTCACAAAACTGCGAAAGGCCCTATCTAGAACCAGTGTTTTATTTGTTCATTCTAGGCTACTGTAAATTCCATTTGTGCCAATAGATCCTCGTAAATGTTACACACTGGGAATTTCTTTGAACATTTTTGTCCAAGAAAATTAGAGAAACAGACACAAACGGGCAGCAAACATACTATCCCATCCTGGTATAGACATTTTATCACCTGCTTAGCATCTCCTTACTACTCTGAGCAAGTAGGCAAGGTGTTTTGATCATATTATTATTATTATTATTATTATTATTATTATTATTATTATTATTAATTAAATGGCTGGTAATTATATGTTATATATTATATTAGATGTTTCTTAGTTTAGAAAGTGCAAAACATACAGCAACAAGTAAATAAAAGGAGAGCAGATATAGTACAAATGTATCTGTCTCCTCCTGTCAGCAGGCAGAATGTGGCAGTGGCACTGCTGATGCAGCTCATCTTTATAACCACCAACACACACCAACTGCTTTCTAATTACTGGACTGAAGATAACTTGCAAGGACAGCAAGTTTCTATTATCGCCTTTTTTCCTCTCAGCAAAGCAGAATGGAAATCATACACTCTAATACCCAGATTGGACAGCAATGAAAGGCACATCAGGGTGTGTTTTCACAGATAATTAGTAAAATATGCTCATTGTTAACGAGTATTTGCTGGTTGGTCGGCTGGGTTTCCTCCCTCTGGTCTTCCACTGAGGCCTAAACAACAGTGGGGTGGTTTGGGGCATCATGGTGACTGTATGGTGCTCATCGCCTCATTTACACTCATATTCTTGATGAGAGGTCGGATGACTGGTTGTTTCAGTGACTGGCATCAAGGAAGCAAGTAATGAAGCGGAATTAAAACATCAATCCTGTAAATACTCTTGTTACAGACCTGTCACTAAGGTTGGATTAATACATGAAAAAGAATCTGCTTTGCTAAATAACCTGGAAACTAGTTTTAGCAAATTCACCCATTGTGTCAAAGCCACAGTGGCACACTGGCTGGTAGCGCCTCTACGCCCAGACAAGCAGACTGCAGAGCACATGTAATCTTGTATATTTTAAAGCATGAATTTCAATTTGGAACATTTGTGCTTACTGGATTGGTATTTCTTACTGAAGTGATTTTACCGGTAAGCTAACATGAGTTTAGCGTGTTCAAACCACACATGTGCTTGCTGCTATTGCTAGAATTCTGAGGGAATGGCTATATATATATATATATATATATATATATATATATATACACCATGTTCTGCTGACAGGGTTGAATAAAATTAAAAAATCCAGGTATTACTGTGTGTTAGATGTTTCCGTGTCCTCGTGACAGTGGGCCTAATTAATGTTACTTTGCATTTTACAAAGAGCTGCCAGTGACAAGCAAACCGCATTAACATTGATGGGATGGTTGTAATGTTGCTGATGCAGTTATTTCACTGTATTGTGAATTGGCTAAAAACTACCTTGTGTTTTTTCCAGGGCTGTTATGGAAGGACTTGATGTAGGGCTTTGTGAGGGCCAACATGGGTGCTGTTTGTGTAGCACTTAATTATTTAATGAATGCCTTTTACCATATCCTTATATGCAGCAATTGATGGCCTGCATGTTCATTAATGATTCAAAGATCTATTCTAGCATTCCAGATTAAAAATTTCATGTTGAATTGGAGACTTAATAAGTGTATAATCTGAGTATAGAATTGCAATGCTCAGAAGGGTAACAAAATAGTCGGTATGACATAGATCATGTAAATGTCTTCTGGTTTGCACAATATGAAAGATTTGACCAAAACTCACTTTTCACTGAAGACATTTTGACACGACAGTAAGGAAAACACAGGTGTAAATAATAAAATGAATGATGGCTGAATTCCATTTAGCTGCTTCAGTTTCAGGGAGGCTCACTGTCATACTGGGACACTTGTATAGAACACAGCCATCATTAACTTTATTAGTAAAACATGCTATTCCTGCTTTGACAACTCATAGAAGTGTCACATGTATATGAATGTTGCATTACAACATTGTTGTTGCTTAACAATAATTGTATTTTTAATTAGATTTTTCTCCAAATCAGAAATCAGAAATACTTTAATAATCCCTGTGGGGAAATTACTTGTAGGGGGGGAGGAAAAGGGGGAGAAAACAAGAGGAGAGGGGAGATACCACCCAGTGTAGACAGTGCTGTGACATATTTTACCTTACTGTCAGTTTGATTCTGTCACCATTTAGCCAAGTTGCTTATATGCTAACTGCACAAAGCCTCTTATTTTTTTCTTATCAGCAAAACAAACTAGAGATATAAAACTCGCCTACACAAGAGGACTTCTCAACTTTTCCAGCTGATTATGGGCTGCAGTAAATTAGTACAGTGAATCAGTTTCCATTGGATATCTGTGATTTGCTCAATGCATTGTGAGCCTGTTATTGGCAGGCATTCAGCATTTCCGGTGAGAATGGAGAGGTACAGTCTATCAGATGTAATTCTGTGGCTGCCACTGCAGGATCATTGGCCATGAATGATTTACAGACTGATTATGAATTCACCCCTCCTGTCCATAACAGCATCTTGTAAGATCACTGCCAGGGGATTTAGAAATGTCACAGGACTGAGAGAGGGTGAATAGAATTGAATGTTTGGTGAAAAATAATACAACCCATCATCATCTTTAAAGATTTTTCTTTCTTTAATACAGTTTAGTGTGAGAGAAAGGCTCCAGCACAGATTGGATTCAGGATAGAGCCAGTATATAAATTGTTCTTTGATCAACTGAGCCAAAGGTGATTTTCTGACCTCATAATGCTCCATATATATCAATGACAATGGTTATTGTAGCACTAATGGCACTATGCTGTTGAGATGTAGACTATACATGTATAGGAATCGTTTTCTCTGTTCATACAGAACCATGTGATCTCTCAAGTTAAAACAACCAGTTGAAACCTGGCAATGATACATGACTGCCTAACGTGGACCGAGAGCATAATGGCACCATAATCAGTTTTGTCTTTGAGTCATGCATTAGTCTGGTTATCGTCACAGTACAATCACATCAAACAAGACCCACTTTATTGTCTGGTAAACAACAAATGGCCAGTGACCAGTGCTGAACTCTATTCTAGCTGCTCTAATTCTGTGTTTGCTGGTCTAGTGTTTCTGCTCATAAATGATTCACAGAGGGTGATTCTGCCACCGCAGACTGTATCGACATCTTGCATTGGCTTTTTGATGATGAGACTTTGATCTTATGATGATCACAGTTTCACAAACAGCCACAACTGAAACAAAAGATCAAGAACAGAGAGTAAACATGAAAATCTATGCTGTTACATTTATATTGGAAGTTATAATGGAATGTGATAGTGTGTAAGAGCTTATATATGCAGTCATACTATTGAGGAGACACAGCACATGGAGAGGTTATTATTAGAGATAGGGAATAGGTGGGATCAGAGGAGGACCCACTCTGCTTCTTAATAATAAAACAAACCATCTGTTAATAGCTGGAGATGACATTCACTTGTGGAAAATACAGCAGAAATACATTTTTACCCATCAACTTCATCCTTCCTATACTTGCTCAGTATACATATGTACCAAGAAAGATGTTGTATAAGGGAATGTAATAAAGCATTTCATGAATTAATAACTAAACAGTAGGCTACTTCATGATGTCACAACTTCTTGCATAGTCTAACAAAGAGGTAATAAAAAGTTAATGGTTTCTATATTGCAGGACATTTTTGGCTTTTAGAGGAATGTCTGCACATTAGATGGATTTCCAGAAAATTCTGACATTCATGATCCCCCACATATTGAGACGATCCCCCACATTTCGATTGGCTCTAGTTTTCAAAAGTCAAATCACTGCAGGACAGATGCTTTTTCTAACACATGGCTTTTATACAATGGCTGTGAAGAAACCAGGGAAATACAGCTACAACAAAGACTGGGAAACTAATTATAACTGGTTAAGCCAGTGGAAGGCGACTGTCACACAAGACCATAAGAACTGTGGAAGCTTAAGCTTCCTTTATTCTTACTGTATAGTGTGGGAGTTGGAAACGTTGCATTCAAATAAAATAAATGTGTTAAGTCCTTCACATACTAAAGGCCTAACCTGCAACCTAACCTTAAAGATGTTACAAGCTAAGAACGGACCAGATGTTTTTTTTTTTAACCTATTAGACATAATATAAATCATTTAGATTACCTCTCAGCATTAATAAAGGGTTCCATATGGTGCCTACGTACAGCCTCACAGAGCAGCTGTAGACTTTTTTTCTGTTACATTACAATATTGTCTTGTATTTTGAGGGTTGTTGGGCTTTAGGATCAGTACTGGATTCCTGCCTACACACTAAACCTCACTCATACCTACCAAAACCTTATAGCTTCATGTCTAATGTAAACAATAACTCTTACTATACTTATAAGTATATTAATAGCTAAACTTCATAGTTTAAAGCCACCCTCCCACTCAGCCACTGCTGGTGAGAGACTGATATCCCCATTTTAGACACACTTCTGATTGATCAGCCAGGCATGTTTAGTATCTGGTTTTAATAATACTGTTGGCCTTCTTTTCTTTCTAGCTGATATCTGACGAGAGAAAAAGAAAAAGAGAGAGTCCAACCACCTATGTAGACTAAAATATGGCTAATAACAAAAACAAAGACAGGAGAAGGGCATCCACTGGAGGACAACCATTGATCTCTGTACATAGACACACTGTACACACATACAGAACAAATATTTATTTTAAAGTTACAGTGTTTATATAGTTCTCACTTATATGTTTTTACATTTGTCTGACTGCAAGCCAGCATTTCTCAATTTTACACTAAGTTATGTCTTCTAATCTATTAATGTACATCTTTTTGTTATTATTTCACACTTGCTTTGGCAATATACGTCTGTTTCCCATGCCAATAATGTCCCTTTGAACTGAATTGAATTGAGAGAGAGGTAACCTGAGACTTACTGTACTGTGTTACCATGGGGTCCCTCATGGAGTCAGGTGACCCTCTGACCTCCCACAACAGAAAGGAGGTGAATTAATAATGATGGGAGCAACTGTGTGTCAGTATACAGACATACCATTAAAATAACCCTGCATCAAAAGGTAATTTGATTTATTTGGATATTAAATAATATCCACAAATCTGTAAATGACATTATGACATATTGCGACAATTTACAGATTTGTGGCTATTTAAGACTGTACTCACTACAACCCATCAGCAATCAGCCAATAAAATGTGTCAGTACCCCACTTATTATCATTTCTTTTTCAGTCTCAAATTCGAGGAATACATAACAGGATTATTAGAATTTAATCATGAGACACACACTTTTGCCAAACCTAATTATGGGTTTCATGTTCACTGTGATGTATATCTGATTCTGTGAAAACTGTATTGTATTTCATGTATTATTGACGGTATTCATGTATTCCACATATAGTTTTTAAGTCGATTTTTTTGTCAACCTTCTTTTTAGTCGTGTTTTCTCTCTTTTGTCTATTGTGTGTGCATCTGTTGACCAGGTTGGGAAGCTGCTACATGCTGTTGTCCTTACAGCAATTAAAAAAAGTTGTGTTGATGATTTAATTTCATACAGTGCAAGAAGGCATTGCGCCAAAAAAATAGGTAGAAAAGCTTCTCTGGGGACACAAGTTGCAGCTGGGGCTCCAAAAACTGTGCTATGACATGTACAAAACATGTAAATATCTATCCATCAAAGTAAACATAAACAATTAATGTTGACAGTGTGCAGACAGCAGCAAGATGGTCATGTCATGTCATTTTGGGGCTGCAAAACACTGAACCGCAGCGTATAGGCTACGTTAAACTCTTAAAGTGTATTTTCAATGCAATAGCTCCCATTTTATCTTTATTGAGCTTCCAAGTGATGCATAGCGAGCCATGGTGAATCCTGCTCTCCATCCATCACTCAGAGCATCCGCAGGCTACCTGGTTTTCTTCTGCCTCCTCCTTGTGTCCTTCCAGTATCCTGCAATGGTGGCGGCAGAGAGCTGCAGAAAGGAGATTCTTCTCTCTCTCTCTCTCCTCCAGGGCTACATCCCGTTATCTGGGCGGGGAGAGAGAGAGAGAGAGAGAGAGAGAGAGAGAGAGAGAGAGAGGGAGGGAGGAAGGGAGAGACCACACTGCCTCTCTTGTTTCTCACCCACAAGTCCTCGGAGCAGGAACCGGCTAGTTAATGTCATAGACAGCCATCCTGAAGAGAGGAGGGGAGGATTTATCAGAACAAAGCGGAATCATTTGCACATTTTGCTGCACACACAGTGGAAAACGGGATTATATTTTGGATTTTTTGCTATTTTTGGACTGTTTCCTGCTTCTTGCTCTACAGGAGCTCTCATTGTGGTGGGAGTGAGGGTCCCCTCCTTTTGTGTTGCTCTGCAGTTGTTCATTCACACCAACTTCTGCCCCCTGTTTCCCCAAAATAGGAGGTTTCATTTCTGTTTTTCTTGTTTCGGCCTAAACGGAATGAATGACAAAAACAAAGGAGGTTGATGTCCATAACTCTCCGACTCACCTCTTCTTCGCCTCGCCCAAGGAACGGAGACTCCATCTCCGACAGAAGATGGAAAGCGGAGGCGGGACGGAGGGCTCGGACAGCGGGCAGCAGCAGCACAACCCCCGGACTGAAAACGCGGAGCTCCCGGCGACGCTGCCCGCTCAGCCTCCCGGCGAGAAGAAGAAAATAAACCGGGCTCCGTCTCCGGCCAGACCGAAGGATGTACCCGGATGGTCGCTCACGAAGATCCGCGGAGGGATTGGGACCCCTACCCTGAGCGTCAAACCGGGAGCCATCCACCTGGGCAGCCGAATTTCCAGGCGCAGCCCCGTGGGGAGTCTGGCCGGGAAGGACGGTAAAGCAGAGAGGAGCGGTGGAGGCAAACCGGCGGGCAAGTCCTCCTTCTCCGCCGGAGGGTTGTCCAAGAACTCGGCGGCCAAAGCGGGCAAAAGCACCGGAGGGCGGAGGAAGGTGTCGGACGCCAGCATCGGATCCGACGATTTATCCAAGGACTCAGGCTGCGCCACAGGGAAGCTCTCCCCGACCGACAGCAGCTCCGAGCTATCGGACTGCGCCTCTGAGGAAAACAAGCTCTCCACGGACGCTGTGAGCAGCGACGCCGAATCGAGGAGCAGCCGGGGCGGTGGGCCGGACGGAGACAAGCCGCCCAGGGACGGCGCATTGGCGGACAGAGCTAGCCAACAAGCTGCCGCCAAGACCAGCTGCTCCTCCGCGGAGAGGGACTACAAGGACCGGCTCTCCCTGGCCGTGGAGACCGGGGAAGGGAGCATATCCCCCGGCGATGAGCGCTCGGTCACCTCGTTTGACAGCAGGGTGCCTGCCAGCACATCCCTGGCTTTCTCAGACCTCACAGAGGAGTTTATGGACGGCATGCATGAGGAGTTTGTCCGGGAAATAGAAGAGCTGAGATCCGAGAATGATTACCTCAAAGTAAGTCCAGTTGCCTATAGTTTCTGTAGCAACTATGTGGATTTAAATGTCTTGGAAATTGCTTGTGTTAGTTCTTCCCAAGCTGTTTTGGTTTGTTTTTGTTTCAGACAGACAGAGCAGGTTCTGCATCAGGGATTCCATGGGAAATGTTTTTCATTTAATGACAGGCAGCATACACAAAATATATTTAATAATCACTGCCATTGTCATTTTGCTTTAGACCAAGATGCACCAACAAATCCTCCTGCTGTCTGTTTTTATTATAAAGTCTGTTGGGTTTGTTTACCAGTTCACTCTGACATCCCTGTGTGTAGAGATGCCTTTGGATGCCATCCAAGGCTACTCACTACAAGGATGATGATGTTATGAATAGAGTCTGCAGTCTCAGTAGCACATGAGCAAAACATGCATCCTTGTTGCCTATTGTTGTCATGTTTCATATGGAATATCTGCTGGTGCCATGTAGAGTGTCAGTGTGGATGTAGCATTTTGGATCTTGTCTGTGTTGTCAGCTGTGTTTCCTCTAGCTTGCATGATGGAGGTCAGAATGCCGTTGTAGTCAACAGAAGCCAATAGATGTCAGTCTCTAAAGCCTGCACTGAAATGCTGATAATTTACCAAGGTGTTTGATTAGCAGTGGTTTAACAGTGTGGTCAAACACTCAACATGGACTCCAAATTCATGTATTTTTTTGTATTGAGACCCTTTTTCTTTACATGAAAGGGACAAAAACATGCATTAACAAAATCGGACCAGTGGCAACATCGGTACCAAAATTCTGTGGTACAAACGTCGCTATTGAAACCAGACTATCACTGCATCATCACTAGTAGCTGGGCTCACAGTAGGATTGTATGTGAGCAGATTTTCATAGTAAAGGCATCTCTCACAGAGCTCTCACAGGTGTGCAGGCAGTGAAATGTAATATATGTGCATCCTGCCTTGAGAGTGATTGATCAGGGGACTGGTCGATTACATTAGCATGTCCCTAAGCACTAACTGGCAGTTACCAGACAAGCCAATAATTGTCAGAGATTGATTGGGAAGGGTGATTGATCAACAGCACTTGGCTAAACAGGAGGAACCACCCCATCTTCCCTCTGCGACAGTGTTTTGATACTTACCTCGTAGATGGCTTCACACAGCTGAGGTGCCCGAATTTATAGGACAGCATGTAGCTACCCTACTGGACCACCCTAAAGCCTCATGGGAGGCCTGGCAGTGAAGTGTGTCCGCTTGTGTCTGTTGTTGCAGCTGTGAGGAACACCTGGTTAGTAATACGAAGATCAGAACAACATGCTGCTGAGGTTTCAGACTCCCCTGCAGTCTAATTTACACTCGTCAGTTCTGTTTTTCTATTCCTACCCCTGTTATGTTCAACCTTTTTCTCTTTTAGCACATATTTTACACCATGGCCTATCTATCTTCAACTATATAGCTTTATGTAGTCTATATTAATATGCTCACTCTAAGTTGATGCAGCTACTGGTAAATCAGAGATTAAGACAACTACCTCTTATATTCCAGTGTGTACAATCTTTATCTTTATACACATCACAGCTACAGCTTGAACATACTAATTGCTATCTGACGACACCGGTTTGTTTGTCTGTCTGATGCTACCATCCACACACCTTGTTGGGGCAGCTCTCGCTCAGCAGGAACACGTGGGTCTTTATTGCTGGCCTCATGTTGCAGCTGAACCTGGCAGAGACACAAAGACAGGGCTTTCTGACTTTAAGTTTTAGGAATGTCTGTCCTGTGACTAAAATTAAAGTTAATAGTTGAGCATCTGTGCAGGCTCAGCTTGTATAGAGGACTGTTAGCCAGCTCTTATTATTCACATCATTTTACATGGCAAAGACTTGCTTTGGTAGTACAGGCAGAAGGTTAACCTGCCCAGTATCCTCTGATTAAACTGTCACTATGGCACTGAATCTTTGTGATGCTTTTTTCAGTGCATTGAATAGAAGCAAATGTCTGAATCTTGAGGTAATATGACTTTTAAAGACCTATTTGCTGAACTTCAAGTAAATGCATTATGACCACCCTGAATTTAAGGCTGTTTTTCTTTCTATTATAAAAATACACGTTTGTTGAAGATGTAGTGACAAAGATGTGACCGTATGTTATAGTGTATATATACATATATACTGTACACTTTGTTTGGATTTGTTTGCCAAGAGTTAGACATGAAGATTGACTCCGTATGGTGAATATGAACAGCTAGCCTGACTCCAAAGGTAATAATCAATGTTAATTAGTGAGCTTCAGACCAAATAAAAGCATATTTCTGTCACTGAACATCATTAGTACTTCTCAATCATTTCAGAGTCAAAATAATCAACCAGTCAATAGGTTCTGGCTAAAAAGCAGCACAGCACTGCAACTATAATATACAAAATACAAATGTTCAGCAACCATTGCTACTCATTTATACAACAATGAAGTGCACAGTCATGGCTATGGAGGAATTACAGGAGTCAGGTTCATAGCACTAGAAACATGGCGTGAAGATACAAAGATGTTGATATTTCACCCAGTCCTACAGCAGGTAGTGAGGGCCGTTATCACAGCAGATGTGCCTGAGCTCTAATTTCTAACATCAATCAGTCCCGCTCACTAAAATCTGACATCTGATTGGCTTCGATTCATTCTTCTGACTGGCTGGCTGCTCGCATGACAGAAACCGTCTTCTTCTTTAGTTAGCTGTGAAAAGCAGGTCAGTGGACCACCTCTCCCTCTTACTCTCTCGCCACATTAACTTGTGATTCCCTCGTTTCGTGTCCTCACATTCTCACTCCCTGCCATCGTGTTTTATCTCCCTCCCCGTCTACATTTCTTTCATGCTCTGTTTTTCCCATCCTTGTTTTTTCTCTCTTCCCCTTCCCCTTTCTGTTGCTTCAATTTCCCTTGCTCCATTTTCTGTCCTTTCTTTCTTTCATTCTTTCTTTCTTTCTTTCTTTCTTTCTTTCTTTCTTTCTATTTTCACATCCTTCCTTTCCTCCCTTTGACTTCCCTGGTGTTTCTTTGTTTTTCCTTTAATTTCTTTGTTGGGTTCTTTTCTTTTAATTTTCTTATCTTTCTTCACCTTTCTCCTCTTTTTCTTTCCTTTCCTTTTGGCCTTTCAATCTCTTTCTTTATCTTTCCGACTTTCCTTTTTATTTCTTTCATTTCCTTCCTTCCCCCTTTCTCCTCTGTATTGCAGATGTGTGGCACAGTGGTCAGTGTCATTCAGATGCTTCTTACTGCAATCTGTTTTAGCTTGATCGACAAATATCTTTCACGAGATCATACACACACACACACACACACACACACACACACACACACACACACACACACACACACACACACAGTTTGCTGCATACTAAATCATGTTACTTTAGTTATTATCATCTTTACAACACATACTCTACACAAATTGTTTATAATTTAGGTGGTAGCAGCATACACACACAAACACACACACACTCACTCCCTTTCTTGGTGTCTTTTTACACAGACACACACCTACCACACACACACACACACACACACACACACACACACACACACACACACACACACACACACATCCCCAGAGCTCATTGTTGCTACACTTAGAGCTCTGCAGAGGCTGACCCACATTCTCCACTGTAGTAAATGATGACAGCACTACTACTACAGCCGCTCGCACTCCTTTTGCTTATTATGCTTACACATCATGCACACATTACAAACTTTGGAAGCACACTGTTGTGTAACACCATGCTTGCTGTCCCATGAAGCCCTAGACTTCTTCTAGTGGGGTGTGGTTGATTTCAGTGCACACACACACACCACACACACACACACACACACACACACACACACACACACACACACACACACACACACTAATACAAGAGCTGCACCTTAAATACAGTTCAGAGGGATGATGCAACTCATGCTGTAAGGCTGAAAGGAATAATTCATCTCTCTAAGTCTATAAGAGAGGTGGATAACAACACTACTGTAAATTAATCATATGGACTGGCTTACTTTTGAGTGGTATTTCAAAACTATTCAATTCTTTTTGAAAACTTTTATTCAGATATTTTTACTCCTTATTTTTTGAGTGTAGGAATTTCCTTTCCTCTTAGTTTCCCTGCAGGGACTGTTAAGAGTCTCCTCTAAGGTAATCTAATAACCCGACCCTGACCTTTGTCCTCCTTTGTACTACCTCCTGGATGGGAGAGAAAGGAGAATCAATACAGTGTCGTATTAAATTACTCAGTGCACATTTCTGCTACTTACAACATGTAGATCTCTGTCTCTGATGACCCCTTTTATCTGACTTTAGAGAATATTACATAGCAGTTCATTTTAAGAAGGCACTAATGTTTTAATGGTGATCCTGATAATGAGGATGATGAAGACAAAGATGTGGGGGCTAATGACAGTGAACAGTGACTGATGGGATGGATTACAATTGTAATTAATGGAAGATGTTGTTTTGCATTTATGACAAAGATGCTAAGCTATAATGGCTCCTATTAAACATTAAAGGAATCCCTTTATGACCAACTTGTGTGCACATAATGCTGTCGGCACTTTGAGTTACATTCAGAGCACTCACACACTGTCTCTTCTTCACTGTGTCCAGGATGAGATGGAGGAGCTGAGGTCTGAGATGCTGGAGATGAGGGACATGTACATGGAGGAAGATGTCTACCAGCTGCAGGAACTACGGCAACAGCTGGACCAGGTACGAGTGTGGGCGGACAGACTGACTCACACATTGAATCTGTGCTCTGATTTCCTGTGAAATCTTGGTTTTGGAATTTAAATGTGTAAAACAGACAAAGCCAGGTGCATCATGGACATTCAAAATGACTCTTTAAAATTCATTTTGAATGTTTTTTTCAGTAAAAAGCAACAAATGCCTTGCCCTACTGTTTCACTTGTTTTTGTACTGCATGTCTTATGTGTCACATTAATGGCTGCAAGGCACAATAACAGCCGAGTAACAAAGATGGTTTAAACAGATGACACATAGCATCAACTACTCACACTGCTTTCTGTACCTCAGGCAAATAAGACCTGCCGCATCCTGCAGTACCGGCTGAGGAAGGCAGAGCGGCGCTCTCTCCGCGTGGCCCAAACAGGGCAGGTGGATGGAGAACTGATACGAACGCTGGAGCAAGATGTCAAAGTAAGTGTTCGTGTGTTTGAGTGAGACTGACTGTAATGGCTAAATGGAGCTCTGTGTGCAGTATGAAGAGGTTCTGAAGTTGAGTCATAGCTTGAGATTAGCTGAGTTCATGCTATAGATACAGTATATTATATGAATAATAATTATATGGCAGTACAGAGAAAGTGAGATATCAGGAATAAGAGGCCATAGTGTGGCTGTAGGCTAATTTGTTGATGTTAAAGCACATGGTCTGTACTCCAAAACGCTCTGAGCTCTTAGGTAACAACAAACAAAAAAACTATTAACCCACCAGCTAATTCAGATTAATAATTTTTAATTTAAGTCTCTAATCTTTATAAGGCCACTCTCAACACACCATTTTTATTCTTCAGTTTAGTTTATGTAGATGAATATCCGCTTGTGTAAAAGCTTGATTTTTAATTTAAGAGATTGTTCCAATTTTGCACAAAACCCACTTAAACTGAAAACCTAATTAAACATTGCACACCTAATTTTGTGGAGTCACAGTTTTTTTTCATTGTGTGTATCAAACCGTGAACGTTACCTTTTTTATCATTCCCAACTGTGAGCTTAGTGCAGTGTCACAGTCGTAGTTAGGAATGTTTTGATGCTGACATACAGACTTAAGTCACAAACAACAGAGAAAAAAAAGCTATTACCCAAGATTGAAGGACCTTAAATATGCCACATGCTGTGTTTTTGTTATGTATTTCGAGACAGTTCTTATGACCCATTTTCTTCACACTGTTGAAGTCACGAGACTGTGGTGAGGTTAGGCTTCCTCTAGTATGTTTAAGGAATTTCCCTGTTTAGAATACACTACTCACAAAAAGTTAGGGATATTCGGCTTTCGGATGAAATTTCAGAATGTACATAAAATGCACTATAACCTTTCCAGGTGATCTTAATTTGAACTTCTCTACTTAAATGCCCTACTTTCATGATATAATATCACTGTAGCATCAACTTTTTACATTTTCATTAAATTTCACCCGAAAGTGGAATATCCCTAACTTTTTGTGAGTAGTGTATATATAGACTAATCGTCACACTGAACGCCACATTAGGACATTATAGGTTAACACACACAGACCAGTCATACCAATTTCACACACCAACACACACACAGATACAGTAAATGTACATATAGACAACACTCTTTTACAATCTTCCTTCAATGAACGCATACACACCAGTCATCCCAGTCACTTCAGGAATCCCTGATAAAGACCAGTTATACACAAACACACTGAGTGTGTTTTTTGTCACGCTGACCCTGGACTATGGATACACTTTGTCAAATTCACAGCGTTCCTCCAACATTTTCCATGTGATAGAGGATACAATGAGGCCTTTATACCCTGTAAGAGAGAGAGAGAGATGGGGTGTGTGTGTGTGTGTGTGTGTGTGTGTGTGTGTGTGTGTGTGTGTGTGTGTGTGTGTGAGAGTGAGACTGTGATGTCACTCTCTAAGGGCTTTCCACCGGCTGTTGCTGTCTGTCTCTCAGCTCCTGTCTCACCATCTGGTTGTTTTTTGGAAGAGGAAAGGAAGGAAGGAAGGAAAAAAGATGAGCCTACATCCTGTGTCTCTGAGCATTTGTTTGTTTGTTTGTGTGTGTGTGTGTGTGTGTGTTGTGTGTGTGTGTGTGTGTGTGTGTGTGTGTGTGTGTGTGTGTGTGTGTTGAGTCTGAAAGGAAAAAGGGGGATTGGTCACTGTTTGAAAATTCAAATCAACCAATCATTGTGGGAGGATGAGGCGGGGAGGAAAAGAAAAAAAAAGACTTGCAGAGAGAAATGCAAAAAAAGAGAGACAAACTAACAAATATCAAAGATCCAGAAACAAAAATGGAGGAGGGGAAGACAAGGTGTTCAAGTATTCAAGAAGGATTAGTTGATCTGAATGGAGGTCTGACTTGAATTTAAATCTTTAGCCAATGGTAGTGTTGGGATAAGGAGTGAGAGAGTGAGGTCAGACATTATGGAGAAAAAAGCCTGAGGGAAAACACCAGTGAAGTCTGCATCTGTTGGCTGCATTAGTGACGGGGAATCATAAACACCGAATAAAAAAAAAGAGACACTGCAGCGAGACAAACCTGACCTCTCTCACAACACATGGCTGATTGTGTCCTCTTGCCGCCAGGGCCACAGACTCAGACGGCAGGTCAAGTTACACCATGCGGTGTGTGTTTTTGTGTGTGTGTGTGTGTGTGTGTGTGTGTGTGCATGCATTAAGCCCATGTTAAGCTTCTCTTTTGCCAGCCTCCCACAGTCACTCCTCTGTTTATTCTGGTAGCTTTATCATTAGCTTTATAAAAGCAGACACTCGCTCCTGCCTTTATGACTCAGCACTGATTCATCTCTACTGGAAAATAACTTAAGCAGAAGTAAAAAAAATTATAACAACGAATGTCCATAGTATAAATACTAAAAGTAGCAGCTGTAAAGGTTGTGGGAAATTTTCTAGCTTTGCTATTAAATGATAAAAACGGACATCAAAATCTTCCATCTGTCTCCAACGTACTATTTGTTATGGTACTAAATGCCAGAAGGCTCAACAGTGTGTTCCAGCGTCCCAGAACCATCTTTACCTGCACCCACACACTCGACACAACCCACCGTAGCAGGTTATATTCACTTTTGTTCCACAGCTACCATTATCAGCTAAAATGACTCATATATTATCCTATTATGTAAAGACAGCCAATTCTCTGTTAATCTAACGTCCACTATTGAAAAATAAAAACTTGATCACAAAAAAATACCCTCCCGTTTACCACATTACGTTAAGCTAATCTGCATGCTAAACTGTTGCCTGAGCCACCAAATAAACCAAACCAAAAATATTAAAGCTGCAAGAAGCATTAGGCGGGACCTCGCACTCCACGCAACTCGGGGTGTGTTGCAGCCGCGTCACGTGCCAGACCACAACATGAAAATTTCACATAAAACAGATGAAAATCACCATGCAGCGCTTACTTCCTGTTGCCAGTCGGTGACGCTATCACTATATCTGAATATTGTCATGTAGACGTGTTCAGGGCGGGACTCTTATCAAACGTGAAGTTTCAATGAGATCAGATAATGTACACTGAAGTTGTGAGGACGTGTTCAGGGTGGGACTGTTACAAAATATGTGAAGTTTAGTGGACATTGGAAATTGTACACTGAAGTTATGAGTGCTATCTGTCTTATGGCGAATCGGCAGAATTCGACCAACGGCATGGGGACGCGGTTCGACGTATAGTCACAAATGGCACAACTTTTCATCTACAGTTATTTTAAAGAGCGCCACCTTGCAGCGATGGCCTCAAATTGTGCGCGATGCCTAAGGAAGACTTGGGGAACTATGGACCCAAGCTTGTTGTCGAGTGGACAATGTACACTCAAGTTATAGCAAATTTGTGTCTTCTGGCGGTACATCAAAGTTTGACGCCACGCCCCGCCACGGACACGCCGTTCAACGTACATGCACAAATAGCACAAATTTTAATCAGCAATGTTTTTTGACTGTACTGTCCAAGTTTGAAGTAGATCTGATAAGTCCCCTATGAGGAGTTTGTTCAAATACAACGCGAAAAAAGTTGCTGAAAGTGAAAATGAAAATCAAAATGGCTGACTTCCTGTGGGGTTTGGGGAATGGGTCCAAGAGGCTTTTCTGTAGGTCTCGGCATGTTACAGTGCCTACCGAGTGGTGCCGGGGCTGCTTTGTTGAAATACTGTAGGGTTTTTGTCGCTACAAACACGACAAACACGATTTCTGGTA
Organism: Dicentrarchus labrax; assembly: GCF_905237075.1. Classification (NCBI taxonomy): domain Eukaryota; kingdom Metazoa; phylum Chordata; class Actinopteri; family Moronidae; genus Dicentrarchus; species Dicentrarchus labrax. The sequence continues at coordinate 21,293,545 of NW_026136715.1, forward strand.
TGTGAGCTACAGGCACCAGTCTACATGTGCCCTGTGAATTTCATATTCATAACTATTACGGTCTCCGCAGAGTGATTTACCCTGCCACCAGAGTGCCACCTAGTGGCGGATTGTTGACATATTTTTTAGCGAGCCTCAGGAAGCCATGGGCAATCATCGTACCAAGTTTCGTTTTAATCACACATGCCGATGTGGTGATATAAACTTCTTCATTTTAAAGAGCGCCACCCTGTGGCGATGGCCTTAAATTGTGCACAATGCCTAAGGAAGACATGGGGAACTATGGGGCCAAGCTTGGTGTCAATCGGACATACCAATGTGGAGAAATGTCCCACTTCCTGTTTTGACAAAAAATCTACAGGAAGTGCTATTTTTATAACGTGCTTATTTTTTTAAATATTAAAATTACTTTTTTTACCAGGACGGTCCCCAGATTCTACGTGAAAAGTTTTGTGCGAATCGGACAAAGCGTATAGGAGGAACACAAAAAAGTAGTTTATGGACATTTTGCGCTCTAGCAAAAAGAAATTCTAGCCTGAAATGGGCGTGGCCTATATAGGGAGATGCAGCTCCATTCACCGAACGCTAAGGCTGCTCAACTAATCAAAATTTGATCATGATTACGATTTTGGGGCCAAAGATCTCAAAACTAATAAAATTGGGGGGAAACAATTGTTGTATAGCAACGTTGTATAGAAAAAAGCTGTGTCCCAATTCAGGGACACAGCCACAGCCTGCGTATTTCGCTCATGCGTATTTCCGTCCCTCCCCCACAGCATGCACTGCACATGAGTCAGTCACGTTGTTTTCGTTGGAACAGGTAACGCGGCCAGCTACGCTTGTCTGAATGGAACATGACAGAGAGGGATTACAGCGCAGTTTGGTTGACAAGAAAGGTAGAACAAGCTCTATTGTGTGGGAACACTTTGGTTTTGAAGAAAATGATGAAAACCAAAAACATGTGATGTGCAAGCTGTGTTTCAAGGTGGTATCCGCGCCACTAATAATCGTTTGAATAATCGTGATTTCAATTTTGACCCAAATAATCGTGATTATGATTTTTTTCCATAATTGAGCAGCCCTACCGAACGCGTGGATATAAGGTTTTTGAATGTGCAAGAAACGATGCAGGAGTTATTAGCCAAAAACACTTTTCTTAATAGTAGCGCCACCTAGTAGCCGACCCAAAAGCGACGCATAGAATATAACATTTTTTCACCAGGCCTGGCCACTTTGCCAAATAAAATTGAGCTTTCGTATATATTCAGGGGGTCACAAATGCAGTCAACGTTCTGAAAAATAATAAGAATTCTATCAAGAACAAAAGGGACCTCCCAGTGGATTCTGGCTCGGTCCCTAATTAACCTAACACAAACAAGACATTACACTTAACTTAAGCTAATACAGACATACAACTTAAAGGGCACCTAGTTAAAAACAATTACACTAGTACAGGTTGAAAAGAGACAGCAGTTCAGCAGCTATCACATTGTTCGCCCTAAGATAGGTATAGGACCAGTGTGTAAGATTCAGTGGCATTTAGTGATAAGACTGCAGATTGCAACCAACTGGAACACCTTTAACTCACCAAGCTCAAAAGTGAAACTACAATGACAGCCAAAAACGTGTTATGCCTCATCTTGAGCCAGTGTTTGTTTAGTCCATTCTGGGCTACTGTAGAAACATGCTGGTTCAATATGGTGGAAGAGGATGGAAGAGGATCTATAAAATGTCTCATTCTTCAGTAACAAAAACACAACAATTCTTAATTTCAGGTAGTTATACACTAATGAAAACACATACCTATGTATATTATATTCCATTTCTGACAATATATCCTCCTAAATGTTACACACTGGACCTTTAAGCCAGCGGTGTTACCCTCTGAGTAAGTGAAAAACAATGCCTATATTATATTAGACAAATGTGGTCGTTATTTTTATGACAAATACATGATGTTTCAGAGATTTTTTCTCACCGTTGGAAGGTTAAGTGCCACCTGTGTTGAACTCCACGGCCCAACTTGACCATGACTTGTTGAGCTGCTCAGCACTGAGCTGCTTTACACAAAATTGGCTTAACTACTTTTGATGCTTTAGGCCCTGATTTGATGACTCACTCACATGTGTGCGTGTGTGTGTACACACACACACACACTTATGCGCACACACACAGACTAAAACCCACACATGAACTCTCACACACCCTGTTTTCACTCACTCAAACTTTTCTGTATTTCTGTTCATCTTGCCTTTAGCACTCCTCGAGGGAGAATATGGGGGCTGGTGAGAGTGATAAAGACAGATGGAAGAAAGACACACGAGAACTCAGGGAAATAGAAAAATAGGAAGATTGTGAAAATGTGTTAGTCACATGAATATTTTGTGTCAAAAACATCTCCTTGTGTACATCACATGCTCTTATTTGTGTTGTTTAAGATATTTTGTGTGTGTTGGCTTGTGTGTTGTGTGTGTGTGTGTGTGTGTGTGTGTGTGTGTGTTTGTTTTACAGGGATTCAGCAGTTGTATGACTGTCAGAATCTCCATGAGAATATCTGGCATCATTTCCTGTCCCACTCACACACTGCTCTCATTCCCACAGGCTACAGACATCTGGACACATGTACATACACACACACACACGCACACACACACACACACACACACACACACACACACACACACACACACACACACACACACACACACACACAGAGGAAATAGTTGATAGTTGATTCTCATGATGTCAACACAGCATATTTCCAGAGAGAATGAGCTGTTCTGCCTTGAAGGGCCAACTATAAAATATCTGACACTTACGTTCTCAATCAGGTCTTAAAAGTGAGAAAAAAGGTTTGTTTGTAATTTGAGTGAACAGTTTGCTTAAAGGGGGAAAATATGCTTGTTTTTGTCTTAGGTACTTGTCTACCAGGTGTTAGATGAGAAATACACACCAGCGTAGCTTAGCAAAGACTGAAAGTAGTGTGGACCTGGAGTCCTCGTTCTGGTTGCTGGTTGCCCAAATAAGGAGAGAGCTCGGACCAGAACAGCAGTGACTTTAAAGCAGTCAGCTTTATGTTGCTATGTATAATATTTGTGCTACATATGGCACCAGTGTGGAGTCTGTGCCATTTGTAATATAAACAGTAAAGTACAGTACAGTAAATCTAATTATTAGTATTGTCAATTTCTCTTAAAATTGTCTCTTGTTCAGTTTTACCCTCATTTATGTTGATATCCTCTTCCTTTTCTTTCTCACCTCTTTCATTCATTCAGTTTTTCACAGTACTACCTCCTATAGGATATGATCTGTATATCATATATACTGTATACATGTCATCTCTGTACTATAGATACATCATACGTTGCTACTGCAGAGTTTGTGTGTGTGTGTGTGTGCTTCCTCACTCCCTCACAGACATATACTATAGTATACAGTGACGACTGGTGGAGATTTTGGGTGGGTGGGCTAACAAATGCATTACACTCATGAATACGTCACGCAGCAGCAACAGTAGCATCACATCAAGTTACAGCAACAACATTGCATACTTTGTTATAGCAAGGGCTCTACGGCAACACTGGGGAGACAAACCCAAAAGAATGACCTGATGCCAAAAACAATCTCTCTCTCATTTGTACACATCAGCACATGCCAATTGCGCTACAACTACATTATAGAAAAGTACCAGCAACAATTTGCAACACCATGTACCAGAAATAAATATACAAAACCAAAGCAAAAATAATTATTTGTAGAAGAGAGAGTTGTTTCAGAGCTTTGGCATACCTTATTTAAAACGCAGCTCACATCGACGGCCTTTCTATGACGCAAACAGGTTAATCACCATGTCAAACTCCACCCTGCTGTACCTCACCATCAGCTCATCTTTCAGTGTCTCCCTGCAGATCATTGGGTAATGTGCACATGCAAAGACAACAAGTGCCTGGCTTTCTCAAAGTGTACTGTGCGGCTACTGACACATTATCAGAGCCCCGCATCCTGCGCGGCGTTGCAACCTGTGTGTTTGACAGGTGATCGGCTAATTGACTGTCTAGAAAAGAGAACTGGACGCCGCTGGAGTGAAGTGGGAGATTAATCAGACGCCGCAGGGCGAGCTTGTGTCCCCACAAAATGTAATACAGTCAACAATCCGTGATAGTGAATGCCTGGTTTTCTTTACCAGCTTGTTGTATATCTGTACAGCGATGCGGTGACCCTCATTAAGCTGACAGGCAATGTTCACTTTACCCAGCAATGACAACTTTACGCTATTTCCAATGTGGCTCATGCTGCATTCATGTTTCCTAATTTTGTCGGATAAATGTTTTAAATCCACAATTCCTTGTTGGGTCCAAGCCGTGCCTCCTCCAAACAGCGAACATGGGAAACAGAAAATTCCTAGCTACACTTGCCGTTAGCCAGTCCGTTGGCTGAAACCACGTAACACAAAATTACGATTTTTCCTCCAAAAACTTTAAAGAAAATTGATTAGAAAGTAAATAATCCACCTCGTTCATGTTCATGCCAACACCCGCCATACTACGAACTAGCCTCACTGTACTGTAGCTACTGCGCTGTGATTGGTCGAAGGTCACTGTACTGTAGCTACTGCGCTGTGATTGGTCGAAGGTCACTGTACTGTAGCTACTGCGCTGTGATTGGCTGAAGGTCCGCCTTTGGGCTGAATGAATTTAGCCCAAATGGGCAGCATATGAAGGGGGCGTGTCAGGACACCTGTCAATCAAAAGTCAGTGGAAGCTTATGCTACTGTGCTTGGGCTAAATACATTTAGCCCAAGCACACATATATCCTCTAGGTTCTACCAAAATTCAAAACAATATGTTCTAAGGTTTTTAATAATAGTTTTGTATCTTTACTGTAAAAGATAGGGGGGGCTTAGCCCTGTTAGCCCATATATACCAGCCGTACCTGGTAGTAGGGGTGGGCGATATATATCGTTGCGATAATATCGTCATTGTTGTTTTGACGATGTGCAAATTTCCATTATCAGTATTTAAATTACTTCGACAAAAACAATGAAACGCCGCGGAAACTCCTCATCCATTAATACGGTGCAGCAGCGTCTCTACAGCATGGCAGGATTCAGTCACACGACTAGTGGGCCTACGTGATCATGACGTGATCCGTGACCTCTCGCTGCATCCTCCTTGCAACAGTTTAGTAGCGTGTTGCGATGGTGAGAGAAAATGCAGCACCTCAGTCCCTGAAGCTACCGGTACTTCAGATGATTTAGTGCCGAGGCGTGGGTCCTATGGGCTTCGCGTTCGAGCGCTAAGCGCCTTCAGCGGTAAAAGATGTCGCGGGTGGTTTTTTTTGCGCTTCAAGTTGAATCTGTTCAACTTTTACACCGCTGGGCGCTCGGAAAATGGTTTTGGCTCTCTCGCGCTGTGCGTTTGGTGGCACAAGTGCAGCTCAGACAATTCTAATCACATTTTAAGGATATCGGCTGATTATCGTTTCGCCAAAATCCCAAAAATATTGAGATATTTTTTTGATTCCTACCTGGTAGTTTATATTGCAGTAGTTGTGAGGACCCTAATTAACAGAACATACATTCACTAGTGTCTAACCTTCACAACCACACATGTATAATCATTAGTCTTCACACTAAAAAAGGCAATAGCACTGAAGTGAGGATCAGACAAAATGTCCTCACTTTCTGAAAAATATCCCCACTCTCATGGTCTTGAATGCAAAGTGGTCCTCACAAAGATAGAAGCACAAGAGCAGAAACACACATTCATTAGATTAGAGCTTGGAAGCAGCAGTATCCGGTACATTTATCTAAACAGGGCCAGCTCCCAGCCTCATCTCCATTTGTTATGTTGTGTGTGTGTGTGTGTGTGTGTGTGTGTGTGTGTGTGTGTGTGTGTGTGTGTGTGTGTGTGTGTGTGTGTGTTTGTGAGAGAGAGAGAGAGAGAGCTAAGATTGGATTCAGTTTAGTGGTTGTATACTTCATGAGCTCCAGTGAAGTGTTACCCTCTCTCTCTCTCTGTCACACACACACACACACACACACACACACACACATCCCAACCCCACACACTGGCACCATGTGTCATGCACACACTGTAGGAACATATTTGTAATTATTTCTTCTTTATTTCTACTGCTACAGGTACTGATAATTTCTACTATAATAGTTTCCACTGGTCTTGCCAGCACTGTAGAACTAGTAAGTTACTGTTTATTGGACACAGTTATCCCCAGCATTAGCTTTAGTACAGTATTATAAGTAAAAATGTAATTAAAATGTTATATGTGCTACTGTAGGTAGTTCGCCAGGCAGGCTAAAGTTTACAGCTTTACTTTACTTTAGAGCAGACAAAGACACTGTTTAATCCATTCCTTACACCACTGAACTTTTTGGTTTTGACACCACCCAAAAGAGACGAGACGAAGAAGTATTGGTATTGAGACCTATCCAGACATATTTTAATGAATCAGTATGAGTGAAAATACAACTGATCAAAAATCCTTCCCTTCCTGTACTTCAGTGAGTGTTGTCCACCTCAGCCTGCTATTGTTGCAGCGCTGCTCTCATTTATGACAGCCAGGCTCTACGGTGCAGCACTTCACTCCATATGAGAGTGAAAATTAGAGTGCGAGAAAGTGAAAAATTGTTGCACAGGTGATTGACTCTGTTTTGACACCCAGGTTGGAAAAATTCGCTAAGCTTACAGTTTCTCATGTTTAGCTGATGCTGACCGTTGTTCTCACCAGTTAGAATGACAGACGTTGCCGGAGGCCAGCAGGAACCAGGACGACAGTATTTGGATCAAATAGTTTGTTAAAAATACAATATGCCAAATTTAGAAGGCTGCAGCTTATTTCAGGTGTCAGATACACATTTAATCAACATTCAAGTATACATACATTTCAGTCAGAGATACCCAATATTAAAGGGCTCTGAACGGGATTGGGGACCTCCTGGTTATGGGGTGATGGTGACTGGGGCCACCCACTGAACTCATACAGTATCTCATAAGAGCACAATGCACACTGTATCATAAGGAGGGAGAAATCCACAGCATGCTAAGCTCTGATTGGACAATCACTGTTCGGGGGTGAGATTTAGAGAACAATAAATTGTGCTGAAATGACGAGCTGATTAATGGATTGGTCGAACCACAGAAAATTGATCTGTCAATGAATTATCAATCAAACAAAAATGCCAAACATCATTGGTTCCAGCTTCTGATCATTTTCTGCTTTTATCTGTTTTATATAATTCAATATTGAATATTTTTTTGTTTTGGACTGTTTGTTGACAAATTTGAAGATATGAAGTCATCACCACATCACCTGGGAGGCCATTTTTCACTTTTTTCTGTCACTTAGATAATTGAGAGACGAATCGATCATTAAAGTAATCATTATTTGCAACCTTATCAAGTACTACTGCAACTACTAATACTAACTACTGTGATATCAAGCACACTCTGGCATAGATGCCTGCATGTATGCATGAACGGATGGACGGGATGATGGTCGGTGATACTGGAGGTGAGATCACACTTTTCCAACTGCCAAATGACACGGCAAGGATTGTGGGAGTTCATCACATTCCATCACCCTCTCTCACTTCCCTCTGTCCCTCCCTCTCTCTCTTTTTCTGTCCTCTCTTTTTCAAAGATAAAGAGAGACACAGTCTGTACTGGAACAGCTGTCATGCCAGTGGCTCTCTCTCTCCCTCTCACACATTATGGTTTTATATTTAGACCCGAAGCAGATTACTTGTGATGTAACATCCTCTAAATGGGTGCTGAGAGATGTTGGACGAATGTCAAAAAGGTCAGCAGCATCAACACTTAACATCAGGGCTACCTTAGAGTCTTGTTGTGAGCAGACTTTAATGTTGAACTGTTGTCCCATTTTATGCAGTATTTTACAACCGACAATCTTCATATGTGGAAAGCACAAATCATACATTGTGAGCAAGCCAGCAGCTACATTAGTGATATGGAATTTAAGTTTGTAGCGCATACACACTGTGATAAGTTCTAGGTATTGTGGCGGGGTTCTTGATGTGAAATTATGACAGTGGTCACACAAAAACAGCAGGACTGATGCAATATGAGGCTTTTGCTGGAAATCGACAGTGTAGATGCACACTGAGCGAGATAACAAATAGAGAGTAAAAACTACATTTCTCTTCCAGGTTGTCATTAACTATTTTATAAGTAGAATAAAGTTGTGTCATGTATCTCTTTAGTAAACCACTACTGTCTGCCAAGCACATCAGAAGCTAATGATGTGATAGAGAAGGAAGAGGGATGTTACAGGAGCAGAGGTGGAGAGTAGCCATAGAGATTTACCCCATTGCATTTCTTTTACCTTTATTTGTAATTTAGTATTTTTTTATTTAATTAAAACTACTACTACAAGGAGTATTTTTCAACTGGTTATTAAACATTGTCAGTTTAATACTGATGCCACTATCTGACCTACATAAGCAGAGCAGACCATCAGCAACCAGATTGGCTATTTCTATATATTTATTCTTAATGTCTGTCCTGGTCGGATTGGTCAGATCCCCTTTGAAATCAATGAAACACAGCAGAGAAACACTACCACTTTTGTCCACAGGGGTCGCCAAAATCAACACAAAATTAAATTTCCTTGTTGCTGCTTTAAATAAAATATATCAATACTTATTTCACAGCTGCACAGAAGTTATTGGTTCTTTCTTTTGTGAAATATGACTTTGTTATTTGTTAATTTGTTATTGATTGCGTCCAATGTGTTGCAACAGCAAGTGCAACGAAACATGCCTGATTTGTAATAAAACCAGATGGAAATGGAGGTCTATTTTGGTTTGTCAGCTGTTTAAAAACCATTGGTGTGATTGTGAAAGATAGTTTTTTTAACAACGCTCCTTATCTGTCTGCGCAGCTACAAGCTGATTCTGCAGTACTCTCCTCATTGATGAACTGAGGGGTTCAGCTAAACAGTAGGCAGTCAATAATTCTACAGAGAACTGCACTTTGTAACCATATTTTAGAGCTCATTAAAAAAACAATATAGTCACCTTCAAGGTTGACTGTTAGACCTCAGATGCTTTCAGTGCAGTCATCGTTTCCCAACATGAAGCCACAGTCTGTAATGTAATAAACAACATACAGGACTAAAGTGCTGAGGTAAATGAAACTAAGGATTGAGAGAGTGTTTCTGTCATCAGTATAAATGGTTATGCTCTTATTTTACTTGACAACAGAATGGCTAAACCACTGCAGGAAGCTAAAATACTCTGAGACAGACAAAAAGTGAAAGAGCAACCATAAATAAAATTGTGGTTCCAACATGTAGTCAACAATAAAAATGTTAATGTTCTAACTTTGAAAAACAATACCACTCTAAATGCATTCAGCCTCAAATTACATTTTAAAACAACAAAGGACTTGACTGCTGAGCTTTTTTTTTTTTTTGGGCAAAGCCAAAGTGGTGTATTAAATTAAGTTTAAGCAGAGTGGCTCTGTGTTAGTTACTGTCGCCTCATAGCAAAACAGTCAAACCCCATCAGGGCTGACTGGAGCCTTTCTTGGGTTTCCACCCACACCAAAAGACATGAATGTTTCAGTAGGTGTTAGCAGTTCTTCTGTCATTGCTCTGGGGCAAGTTTGGAGTTGTCCCGAGGTGCTCTACTGTTACTGCCCACTGCTCCTGGGAAAAACAGAAAAGGTTGAATCTAGAGGAAAACTTTCTTTATGGGAACAAAAAGTGGAAGAACAAAGTGTAGCCTATGCTTTAAAGTAAAGCTCTGATGGAAACATGTCTGTTTGTTTGTTAGCCAAGTGCTGGATAAAGAAATCATTCAGTTTCACCTCATTTAGTAGAGAGAGTGGTCAAATATGTGTTTGGCCTAGCTTAGCACATGCAGGAACCAGGGAGCAAGGGGAAAAATATATTCACCTTACAAGATCTCAACATTGTTCTTGAGTACAAGTACTGTTTCCGTCTTCTTCCAGAGTTTGTGCTAAGCTAAGCTTAACACATGGCAGCATTACCTCTGTGCTCTGTAAGGCTTAAAGCCAGTGTTGTTACAAATGTAAATACAAGGGCACAGAGGTTGGTGGCAGCAGGAAAGAGGAAGGGACTTCTCAGTTTGGTTCAATAAACAGCTATGGTTGCTATGTCAATGTCATGTAACTAACCTTTCCTTTAATTGTAAGCAACAATACATTCTATGAAGCTAAGTGAGGAGGTTAGAGGTGGTTAGCAGCAACCTCCAGGTCATTGCGTAGATCGGATGTAGCCACTAGACGTGGCTTTTGAGTTTTTCCCTGCTCCTGCCCACCCAGAATACAGATCATCGAAGTTACTGGGCAGCAACTCAGCAGTAGCATCTCACACACTGAAAGAACCTGTAGGCACAGAAGTGAAACTGACATTTATCTGGCAGATACAACTAGCAAGTGGCTGGTAAACAGGCTAAAGAAGTGTATTTCTCAAATGTCAGTGTATGCCTTAATTAAATGTAAATTTGTAATTTGTCAGTTTTTGAATATTTTTAAATTAATTAAAAAAACATTTAAAATTTCACCATATTACATCATAGCTTTGACTAAATCCCTTCTGTTATTCAGTAAATTAAATCATCAGGATTCTTCAGGGTTGGAAGTGAAGGCATGGCCTAAATATATTTTCCTGTGTTTTAATGTTGTTTTCTTGGATTTTTATAATTTGCTATTTCATCATCTTCCTCAGCATAAACACATGCGTTTGTATTTCTATCTACTTGTGAGGACCTTCATTTACACTACTTTCCCTATATAACCACCACAGGTGCATGTCTAACCCCAACCTATACCGTAACATTAACTTCTAACCTTCATCCTAAAACAGCCTTGTGAGGAAGTGGGGACCAGACAAAATGTCCTCTTTCAAAACTCAATTTGACACACACACACACACACACACACACACACACACACACACACACACACACACACACACACACAGCTGTGGTGTTTCCATAACGGTCATCTCTCTAACGACTTCCCTCCCTATAGATTTTATCAGAGTGTTACATGCAGCCTGTGTGTGTGTGTGTGTGTGTGTGTGTGTGTGTGTGTGTGTGTGTGTGTGTGTGTGTGTGTGTGTGTGCGTCCGTGTGTATTGTGTGCATTGTGTGTGTGTGTGTGTGTGTGTGCAGCTGAAGTGCAGGCTGTTTAACAAGAGGAACAAGAATCTGGTTGTTGAACGCAATCAGACACAGAACCACACACAGTGTACATGAAAGAGATCCATTTGATGACTAACTGCCACTTGTTGAATGATATTGCTGTTGCCCTGTGGCCGTGTGTGTGTGTGTGTGTGTGTGTGTGTGTGTGTGTGTGTGTGTGTGTGTGTGTCCGTGTGTATTGTGTGCATTGTGTGTATTGTGTTTTTTGTTGTGTGTGAGTAAAGGAACAGTCGAGTACAAGAAACCCTCGTTCTCTCTGCTCCAAGAGGTTTGATGTTTTTCCCTATTCTCCTGGTTCCATACGTTCTCTGTCACACAACACACACACACTCTGTAAAGCATTCACACACACACACCACACACACACACACACACACACACACACATTCACACATGCTCTTTCTCACCCAGCTCGGCAGCACCCTCACTGAATGTTAATTACATCCTATAGCTCTGTTGCTGGGTAAAACCACAGCTTCAATGGTGTTAAATTCCTTCACGTTTCCCTTTAACATAGAAGAACAATACAGCATTTATTGGGAGTCAACGGCTGACAAAGGAATGTTGAGGAGGAGGACATTATAAAATTGAGGAGAGGAGGAGGAGGAGGAGGAAAAGAGTGTAGAGGAGAAGGAGATGAAGACCCATAAACCTGCAGTAGTGAAAGCATCCCATTAATAAAAGCTGTTATTCTTCAAATATTGATGCACCAATGCCTGTGTTAATCAGTCACCTTTCCTGTCCAATTCAATCAAGCTCCAGGAGCTTCCAACCAACGCACGTTCAGAACTCATCTTTTGTTTTCATACACAAACACTGATGTTGAAGTGTCGTGTCGTTCTGGTTTAAAGAGACAGAGGTAGCAACTTTACATGACAAATATGTCTGTTGTTGTTAGTAAGTGTCAGTGTCCTGAAATAATCTTTGTTATGATTTGGCACTATACAAATAAAAATGAAATTTCATCCCCATATTTTCTACTCAGTTCTCATTGCTGTCGTGTTTCTGCACCGCTCCTTCTAGAGATTGCCTACCAATCAGACATTGTGGGACTGTGACGACATCTTCTTTTCATGTCTGTTGGTGAAAGCTATGTTCCATGTATTTACCGAAACCTATTCCAACAATTCCTCTAAATGAAACGACAAAATACACAGTGGTAATTACCCTCCAGAGAGAGAGACACATGTATTCTGATCTGACGTTGAAAAATATGTTTAAAAAATAAAAACGTTTTCTGAATTGACACTGCAACAAGTATAATATTAGGTCATGTTTTGGCCCCAAAAAACTTGGTTAAGGAAATATCATGATTTGGGTTAGGGACGGTGGTCATAGATAAATGAAACAAACGGGGGTTCCCATGTCAACATCTCACTTTTTGTTGACCCGTAAAAAGACCTGACCTCCTTCCTCTGCAGATTTTGTCTGTATAACAATATGAGACTATTTCCTCCTTTGATCCCAACAGTCAAGAGGCGTGATTGAACTGTTGCTAGAAGTCTTTGTCACTTGAATGTTAACATAGCATATGTCATGTTTGGGTAGACTTTTTTCTGTTGCTGTGTTTCTGTTGCTAGGTAGCTAACTATCTATGAAGGAAGGTGGCTTAAGATGTGTTTACTATTTTCACAAGAAACGTTAAACTGAACAATCATTAGTGTGGTGGCCTTTCTGAGGATTGTTACCTGAATTATAATATAATTATAATTATATAGGTATAATGACCACCTGTATGTGATATGTATATCAGAAGAAGAATTGAGAATTATATGGAAAGAATTAGGGCGTAAAAATGATTTAAAAAAAAGAATAGAGAAATAGGACTGTAACCAAAATTTTGGGTAGTACAAGGAGAACTATTAGGAACTACTTCTGGACAGAAATAGAGAAGGTGTACAGAGGAAAGAATAATACACACACACACACAAAAACATGAATTGGAGCGTGGTGGAGCTCAGGGAGCCATTGGGTAGAGTGAGAGTGGGCAATACAGAGGGGCATTGTGGGACTCAGCTGCACACTGGCACTGGTTCAAACAGACACACACACACACACACACACACACACACACACACACACAGATATAATTGCACATTGTAAAGGTATTAATTATGCTGAGGCACAATTAGATAAATCTTCTCTCATCACATCAGAGCTGCAGTTACCAGTCAGACTTCCTTCTTCACCACAGATATATATATACTGTATGATACATATATATTAAAAGTAAGATTTTAATATAATAACACACATTAAACAAATATAGATGCAAACTTGATCTTTATATGCTCAAGTTATGTATGTTGTATGTGTTAAAAGAATGATTTTTTGCTGTCAACACTAAATTGAGGAATAATCAACTGTTGTTTTTCAAATTTCAATTAAATAAAAAAAAAACAACATAAAATATAAAACCATTTATAGCACCATAAATTGGGCACATAAATTACCAAGCCATATTATCACCAGTTTTTGCTGTGCTTTGAATGGAGCAACCTTTCACCTTGTTTCCATATAATCAAATGAAAGCAGCTGGCAGGCCATTTGTGCAAAGCAGTACTACAGAATGATAATGTTGTCACCTTATCCCTTTTCAGGTGCAACTGAAGCAGACAGTGTACAGTTTTTATTGAGTAAAATGATTGTGAATAATACATAAATAAGGCCTACTCTCACTAATTGTTAGTGTAAAAGTAAAATCTATCTACCACAAAACTCTTAAATCATCAGATACCAAAGACCATCTCCCACTAGATTAAATCAGTATTGAGGTTAATGGGGTCTAAGTACATTTATGAGCTACTGAGTGATTGATTTAACACAAGCATTTTTCTCTAAAACTGGATATATCCATTTACTCAGCTCCCGACGGGAATCATTAAAGTTTCATTTCATCAAATCTAATACAGCCTTTTAGAATAAAAGCCCTCATATTTAGTTTCAATTGAGCCTAAGCAATCATTATGAAGTCAAAATGGACATTTATTAAAGCTATTGACCTTTTTTATCTGTACTTTTTAAATCCTTTTTATATTCATAATTTCTAATAACCAAAAGATTATTATACAAATTGAGTGTGATACAATCTGTGCAAAAATTGATTTTTTTGGTTTTACTGTCGGACTGTTATTATGTTGTTTCAAGTTAACAGTGTTGTGTTTTTGACATATTTTTTCTTATCTGAAGTCTCCTGAAACATTTAAAATCATACCAAAACTGATTTTTACGGCAATGTCAAGAAATATTTTCTATTTAAGAATATGACTGAGATATGACTGCAGTTTTCACAAATCATAGTGTGAATATTAAGCTATTGTCAGCAGCCTGTTAGCTTAGCTTAGCATAAGGCAGAGGGAAACAGCTAGCCTGGCTCTGTAAAGGCATAAAGAAAAGATTTCAAAAGTACTGCCGATTTCCATGGGAGTCTTTCAGCCTTAACTTAAATCAAATGATGTCTAACTGTATTTCCATTGCACACTAATAACAAAATAGTTTGTTGTTATGGAAAACGATCAAACGATACGGCTGAATTCACCATAAAAAACAGAGTTACCAGATACCAGTGTAAGTTTGTATATTGCAGCATGAAATGGCATCACTATGGCTCTGAATATCAGATTTTATGTTGTGTTATTGCTGCCTAGCTTGCAGCCCAAGTCTTTAAGAAGTATTTCTAGAACAAAACCCCCATCTAAAATGTGTAATTTATTAATATTGGCTCTCAGTGTGTGCTTTGTTTCCCCAAAACACAGCAGAGAACAGGTTTGACTTTATATACCAGTATAGTAGCCCACTGTATGCTATTTAGACAACAAAACAGTCCTTTGATATTTAATTCAATTGGAGGACTTGAAATTCAAGCCAATAATAAATGATGCAAACAATCTCATTAAGTTTCTGTTTAAAATAACTCTCATTACTGCTTCCAAGGCAGAGTGTACGTGCCTCATAATAAAGTCGCTGCAATTTTAAATATTAGAACATAATCATTAGATGAGTTAAACCATAGCGCAGTTATCAGAGGGAACATTTTCACTGTTGCTTTTGCGTCCTGTTGTGCTGTTTTCATATCAGACATTAGGGAGTTGACTTTGTCCTAGTTTGACTCTTTGACATTAGAAACTTTTAATGAATACATTCCCTCAGGGGGACACAATCAGACTTTCATTAGATCACGTGATCGCATTATGTATGAAAGATCAGTTCCTGGCACAGTGGTATCAATAATCTTTTTGGCTTTATTAGATTAAGATAGAGATGACACATTTTGTAGCCTCAGCTAAAATGACCAGCACTGAACTGCTCCTGTTTGCACTGGCAGCAATCCTAGAACATATCTGACGCTTGGAAATTAAATAAAATAGAGGCAAGGTTCTATCTCTCTTACCTGAGCAGAGATTAGAAACATAAAAAGTAATCTCCTGAGCAATATCCCATGATGACATTTTAAAGGTTATTGTAATCAGCACTGGCAAATGAAGATTACTGCAAGAGACTTAGTTCACCTTGTGTGTGTTATTATGGGGGAATATCTAAGTCATGTACACACAGTGGGAATAGGAAGGTTTCTGCTGTTTTATAACTTTATGTATGTAACACTGAGCAATACATGCTGACAAGAAAAGTAGCCGTGACAAGTTTTTCATGATGGTGGCCTTTTAATACATATGAGAGTGCATTTCTTGGATCCTTGAATGCTTGTTCTTTTATTTGTTTATTTAAGTGTCCCTGCTCTCAGCTGAAGACGGGATGAAAGACGAATGAACATTGGAAATATATGGCTACTGGTCAGAAAATATTAAGAGAGTTGTTAATCTCTTTTGCTTCGGTCCCACCACAAGTGGAGAATCTGATACGAGATGATTGATCTCTTCAACGCCTTAAAATGGTCTCTTTCACAGTGTCTCATAGTTCTATTTAACTGATATTGTGCAAAAGAGATGATGATTGAGGGATCTTCAAAGGCGGGACAAGACGTGCATTTAATCTCTCTGTGCATGTTTTACCTTGTGCTGCTGCAGCCTTTAAATCAATCTGATGACATTCAGTTCAGACTTGTCCACTGTTGGATGTGATACAGAAATGTTACTCAGTTGCTTTCATCAGTTTATGTTATAATTACTTGGGTGCTTATTTGGACATGAGACCAACATGTTAAATTGCTGTCAGATTAACATATAGAGTGCATGTCTGAAAGGAGCTTTATATGACAGCTGAATATTATGGCCATTTTAAGTAGTTAGACCCAGATGGAGTGGGGTGGGTTAGTTATGTATGGCATGGAAAAAATATTGTTAATATATAAACAGTGTCCTATAGCAACATCAGTACAGTACGTATGCAGGTGGCTGATGTTCTGTAAAGTATAAACACATTTAAACAATGCACAACTGAGCTAAACTCCTCTTCCTCCATCCCTCCTTCTTCCCCCTCCCAGGTGGCGAAGGACGTGTCCATCCGTCTCCACAGCCAGCTGGACAGTGTGGAAAAGAAGAGGAGCCGTCTGGAGCAGGAGAATGAGGAACTGAGGGTTCGACTGCAGGACCTGGAGGTTGCCAAACAGGTCCTGCAGCAGGAGATTGACAAGGTAGGATCACAATATCATAACTGTGTTGTATGGAGCCCGACCAGGAGGAGAATACTGGGGCAGGCAGGGCTAGTTGGCTTACGGAATGGGATAAATGCTGTTTTCTGTGAGCCAGTGCAGCAGTAGAAGGCTGCTCACTGCTGGGCTGTTTAGTGAACCCTTTTTTGTTGAAGAAAATTACTATGGTCTAATTTCAGATTAAAGTGCATATTTGAGTTTGGACCAAACTGGAAATTTTTGCTCAACATTGAGGTTCAGGCAGATCTTTATTTAGCCTGTTGTCCTTTTGGCCCTTTGAAGAAAACAATGTTTCCTGTGCTGAGTTTGCCTGAGAGCCTCAGGAGAGCCCATCTCTGTTCTCATCTAGCGTTGACTTCCCTTCTGCCACTCTGCTGCCACTCCAGGGACTTTTTTGTTATACCAAGTGTAGCCAATAAAGTGCTGCAATGAAAAGGAGGAATACATTTTGATGCCAGGGCCAGCTGAAGTGAAAATAAACCACACAGAGTTGGCGTTGCACTCCTTTGAAAGGTAAATAAATAAAAATAAATTGATGTTGGAGTTAAGCTTGACCTCTCCACTGCCCCCGAAGGCTTCCTTCTGAGCCGTCTAATCTGAGTGAAAAGCATTAAATGAGGCCCCATCTTTCCACCTGTTTGGTTCTCTCTCTCTCTTGTTTCTGCTCATTGTCTGTTTTCCTCACTGTCTGATGGGCCGATGCTCACGGCCTTGGCCCAGGACCAGGCCCCTGATGTGGGTCAGGGTTGGATGGATGGCTGGGTTGCTGGCACGGGATCTGGGTCTGTCTGCTCCGGTCTGGCTGGACTGTGTGTTCTCTCGATACAATTGCCAGTTTGCTGTTTGTGGATGACTGGGAAGATGGGAAGATGACTAGGAGGAACGCTCAGTGTTGCAGCAGTGGACAGGCAGTTTATTTGCGTAAGCAGACTGGATGAGTGGAGTGTGGGGTGAAAACACCCTACGCACTTTGTTGTCTTTCTCACTAATGATTGTAAAATGGGCTTTGGGTAGTGACTGAGTAAATGGGATTGCAGATACCAGCAGATACTTCACTTCCTCCTTCAACCATGTTGAACTGATAGCTCTATCTCATGCTCATTGCAAAGAATCCTCTTTTCATTAAAGTTAGGTAATTGCATTAAACTTCTTAATGTTGTAAGTGGTTGAAATTCTGCTATTATCGGCTAGTTGACTGTACCATATCTTTTGCATTTGGATTGCTAGTTCAAGTGTACATGAAATCCAAAACATTGCAAACTTCTGGATAATTTAGCAGTACTATATACTGTTTCGTCAATCAGTGTTGATTATTTCAGCTTTGTTTCTGTTTTCTGTCAGTTTGGTATGGACGGCCCTGAATACTATCATAATCATCAGATCCCTGCCAGGGCAGAAGAGAAGAACCCATGAATCAGTGGCAACCAAGTACATTGGCATTATAGTTGGGATTTAAATTGCTTAATGAACTGTCATCAGTAGGTGCAACAGAATTTTAAGCGCGGCGCTTTGATATTTCTTAAGAAAATGCTCCTTGGAATTTGTAATTGACTTTTCTCCTCAAGTTTTTGTGTACAAGGGCTTGCTGTGACTTTTTGATCGAAGATCCAGATATTTTCGAACACAGTTGTTCATCTTTTGTCCTTATGATTCAATGTCAATCCAAGACTTGAATCACTACACCTAATATTGGCTATAAAGAAAACTAACAGGACTTTAATGTGAAGCACCCTGGAACCCTTATTCCCATTTTGTAAATCTATTCTCCAAACAGTCAATACATTAGATGTATGACTGTATGTGATCAACACAAGTTTATGTATTTAGTTATTTTCCACCTGGCATTGATTTACCAGATGACTGCCATGCTCAGGGGTTTTCTAGTTGTCTGCAGTCTCACTAACATGGTTTCATAAGCTGTGTTAGGGTCTACTATGTTGAGTTATGCTAACCCTTCAGTGATGGGAATTCTTCACATAGCTGATATGACTCAGGGAACTATGTGTGTGTGTGTGTGTGTGTGTGTGTGTGCGCTCACCCAGGAATGTCTCACTCATCTGTGTCAAATCCGGCCCAGAGACTGAAAATAAGAGGATAAGAAACAGACTTTTAGAGAGAGACATCAAGCTACAAAGACATATACATACACATGATAAAAAGAAATGTGCGTAAAAAGGTTACACAAACTGGACAAAAGGGCATTTAACCACAGAGACAGAAGAACCGACAGACAATGCAGGCTTTGGTGATTCACAGGTGTAAAGGAGGTTTGTGAATTATTGATTGTGTTCTGGTGGCGGCTGCAGGCTCCAGTCTGTACTGATATCGATATTCTTTACAAAGCAGAGCTATGCGGTGTGCTGGTTAGACCTTTACTGTGCTGCTGTAGGCCGTCGATATTGTACTGCAAACTGGATAGGGATTACTTTCTGCAAACCTAACACTGTCAATGCTTTATGCACCAATACAGAAAGTAGTTCCAATAATCTCAATTAAAAAAAACCACAAACAAAAGCAGCTACATTTTATCCAGGAATGTATCCACTTCTCTATGGAGCTAATTCTGTAGTGAAAAATACAGTTTTAAATCATATCTATTTACACATATGAGTATATCCTTTACATTATCATATCGTCACCTCTAAACTGTAGCTGCTGTTGTAGGCTGCCTGTTAGCACATGATTAGCACTGTGTTAGCTACTTCTGGACATTTGTATCTGTATGCTATTAGCTGCATTTTAACACTTATTTACTAGTTCCAGTGTTTAATGCAAACTGAAGGATACAAACCTAACAATACAAACATTTATATTAATTATTAGCTGAACTTTTAGAAGCTGTGGGGCCCGGTCAGACCAGAAAACAACAACAGCCAAAGTAATTAGCATGGGTGCTACTTGTGGTCCCTAACAAGAGAGTAAGTTAATGCAGTAAATTCAACATATTTGTATCATATTCTCCGGTCTCG
This sequence comes from Dicentrarchus labrax, assembly GCF_905237075.1. Lineage (NCBI taxonomy): Eukaryota > Metazoa > Chordata > Actinopteri > Moronidae > Dicentrarchus > Dicentrarchus labrax. The sequence continues at coordinate 21,313,331 of NW_026136715.1, forward strand.
GACTGAGCAGGTTATACCCCAGCAGAGCACGGATATGTGAGATTGGATGGTGCGACAATGCTAATATCATAGCTTCCCCTGGGGATCCCTCAAAGGTCGTAGAAAATGAACATACGTAATGTCAGCTATCTGTGAAGCTACTGTATTATACTCTGTTATATTAACACATTATCAGCCAGAGTACTTGTGTATTTAGCACAGTTAGACCAACACACACACACACACACACACACACACACACAAAGAAGGGTAAAGAAACAATTAGCGCAATTAAGTGGAACAAGGAGAAAGGAGGTGTTCCTTCTCTTCTTAGTTTTCTCTGTCCTATTCTCCTTTTATCCCATTCCTCCCTCACAGACCAACTCCTCCTGCTCCATCCCTCCCTCACTCACCTTCCATTCTCCCTACCTCCCTCCCTTCCTCCCTCCTCTCCTGCTGCTCCCATAGAAACCCAGAGGAATGCTGATGCAGGGTTTTCTTAATCCCGTCTCCCTCCTCTCTTTCAAAATTTCTTCTCTGTCCGTCTTCTACTCTTGTCCTCCCCCTCTCATGGCCCTGTCCCTCCTCCACATCAAAAGTCCCCCCTCCTCTCGTCTCTCTCTTCTCCTCTGCTGCAGTCTTCCCTTCCCTCTCCAAAACCATCGATCCATTCCAGCTGTTTGACCTTTGAGGCAAGGTCGGGTTTGATGGAGGGTAGGGGGAGTGGGTTAGCGTTACAGAGGGATGTAGGTTAGGAAGTATAGGAGGAGGGAGAGACTCTCCCTCTGGCTTTATGTGAAATGGAGGGAAGGATGGATAGGTTGCATCTTATCCAGGTGTTTTGGCATCAGGGAAGGGTTGATTGACGGGTTGGAGGAATTTTCAGTAGTCTGGGATGAAAAGAGAGAATCATTTGCAGACAAAACAAAGCATCTCCTTTCCTTCACACTGCCTTTGTTAACAATTTTTTTTCATCAGCCAAAAGAGTAAACTGGCTTCTGAAGTTTTATTTGTTTTACTGCTGCTATTATTTTAGTTTTTTCTTGGGTTCCGCCATTTCTGCTCTCTCTTGGTTGTGGCTGTGTGATTCACAGTGTGCCGTGTAAATAGAATAACAATACCGGCCGCAAAGTGTGTGTCGCTGAATTTTTTTCATACAGGTTGGACTGTACTGTTGTTTGTTTGTGTCCCTTTGTTTCATGAATGAATATGTGATGGATAGGATAGGTGGAGGAATGGTGGGACAAAAGGGGAGAATAAAGAGGGTTGGGTGACGCGTGTTATTCAGCTGGGTGAATGAAGGACTTGGACCTTGTAAGGATGGATAGAAGGATGGAATTACATTCAATGTGGTCCAGCTGCTATTAGCCATATAATATAATTTTTTTGTGTTGCTCACTGCATATGTCTGCATGTTGACAGATGATGATATAACCATCTTATTTTGCTGAATGTTTATCTCAGTTCAATGTTTTACACCTTACATGTGCTACACAACCATTCATTCAACTTTCCTCTTTTCACTCTGTATTATGAGTTTTTAAACCATGAAGTGAATTGATGAACATGAATCTTAATTCAATGTTCCACACATTGCAAATTAATTTAAAATAATCAATTCCTCGTAAATGTGCATATTTTATGAACGTTGACGGTATAACAAGTGCATTAAGCTGACTTCAGTTAGCTTAGTTTAGCTTAGCTTAATATAAAGGCCCTCAAAACCTATTTTCTAAACCAGGGTCTTACTATGAGGGTATAGAGAAACACATTTTCTTATAACTAATACATATAAATACATACATTCTGTATGTGCGTATATGTATTAAAAAACAGTACTGTCAATTAAATCTGATCAAACCCACACAGTCCTAATGAAGCAGATTAGTTCTGTTGACTGTTCAACTGAAAGAAGCATTTTCTGAATTTTGATTCTTTCTTATTTAGTCATATGTGATGTTAATTGAGGAAAACTCAAAATTTTAAGTTTTTGGCGGTTTTAAAATAACAAAGCACAGACCACATTGTCATTTTTTGGTGCAACAAGACAAAAACATTACTATTATGAAATAAAATAGAAGTTGCCACGTTATTGTATACTTTTTATGCTGCTTAATGTTTATCAGGAAGTATTGTGCAGTACACATGTCTCCCTCCTGGTTTGACCCTGTAAACTACACAATTAAACGTCAGTGTTTTGTATTTTTGTTACCCGGCTAATATTAGCTTTAACCCCCCATCAGTCTCATTCACATCACTATTATGCTCCTGCAGGCAGAAAGTACACACTCAGTTTTAGGTGCTCACAATGTGGCGAGCAAAACATCCATTGTATGTTGCCGTTGTGCTAGCAGCCTTTGTTCACAGACTGCATGAAGTTGACCAAAAAGGCTTTTATTCCAGCTGTGGCCACACTGCCTCAAGGTGACCAAAACACAAAGGAGTAACACAGAGATGGAGAGGTAGACAGATGGAGGCATGTGAAATGGACTGATACAAAGCAGGTTGGTTGGTTGGTTGGTTGAACCTGAAGTGTTCCACTGAGAAAGAAACAGGCAGAAAACAACCAAATTAAGCCAAGGAGAGAGAAAAAAAGAGAGACACTGAGAGGAGAAAGGAGGAAATCATAGGGCTGAGGGAGAGAGAGAAAAAGAGGGGGACTGTACCATGTGGGGTCTTGGTAGGAGGGCTGGCAGTCGAGGAGATAACAGCCTTAATTGGAAAAAAATCCTCAGTGGCTGCAGGGTGAAAGGAAAAATGCAGCATGTCACTCACTGATTCTCTTTCCTCATTTTGTCTCTCCTTTTCTTTCAATGTCTGTTTCCTTTCTCTGATTTTTTTTCAAATTTTCAGCCTCTTGTTCTTTGTTTCTCTCACTAGTAGATATATATACACTCCCTCTCTGTCCTCCTCTCTGCATGTGTTTAATTCCCATGTTACCCTTGAAGGTCATTGAAGAGGTTTCTTTCTCCCTTTCTGTGTGTGTGTGTGTGTGTGTTTGAGAGCATGGTGATTTAGAGTTAGTCCATTGAGGATGATAAGGTCACTCTGTCTGCACAGGCGCATATACATATATAAGACGTTTTTACGCTCGCTTTCTTTCTCCGTCTTTCACACACGTCTTCCCTATAACGCACCTGTCAAGTGCACTTGACTCATGAAAGCTGGATTCAGTGCGGCCGACGCTCTCGCCAGGAAAGCGCGTTGATATTCGACGACCCTACCAAAACCCTGTCAACGTCCACTCAGATTGTTGTCAATGTTACAAAAATGTGAACATTAATTGCAGGTCTGTGAAGTAAGCACAACGTGTATATCGTGATTTTATCGTGATCGTTTTATGAAGTTTAACATTTGAAAAACTTTCTCAGAGCCTAGAAAAACTATTTTTATGTGTGTGACCTCATTTCAGTGTAAAGTCAAGCCGTTGGGTTCAAGAAAACAGACCCTAATGCGCATGTTGTCGGAAGGGTACTTTATGGAGTAAGAACAATTTCCTACTTCTTCAGCTGAATAAACCATTTAACTATTGTCACAAAGCTGGAAAAAAGAACAGTTTTTCTTAGCTCAAGAAAAGTAGATATTTTGGAGATGCATGGTTTTCAGAGGACAGTAGGCCACACAACACAAGCATTCATTTGTTAAGTCTGTTTTTGCTTTTTATCTATACACAAACTCTATCCTAAAACATGAAAACCTTTTTTGGTGATATACAATATATTTCCAGCATTCCCACTCAGGTTTTTTGTGCACCATTTAATGTGAATTGAAATGCAATTGAAATTCCCACAGTGGACGGGAAAAAAGCTGTGGTAGTAGCATGTATACTTCTATTTGGTAAAAATCCCACATAGCAATGCTTCACCTGTTATGATACGAAAATTTGTGTGAAATGGTGATTCATAAGTGTCCCACATTTCAACTTACAGCTCTATAGATCAAACATTTGAGTATTAAGGGAATATTACGTAAGGGAGTGATTTTGGACATAGTACCTTTCTCTCTCTGTCACTGGTATATACAGTAGACTTTTAAATGCTCCCTCTCTTTCTCTCGCTCTTATTCCCCCGTTACTGCTGAAGGAAACTGTTCCCTGTTATTTCTGACTTTCAGGAAGTGCTGCCTATTGTTTGGAGCAAGTTGAGGGATGTGGGGCAAGGGTAGCTGGAGACTTTGCAGTGTGCATTTGTGTCGTGTGTGTGTGTGTGTGTGTGTGTGTGTGTGTGTGTGTGTGTGTGTGTGTGTGTGTGTGTGTTAGGACTTTCTGAAAGCAACGACAGGGCGTTCACTCACACGTGGGTTATCCTGCAATGTGTGTTAATGTTAATCCCTACGTTGAGCTTTTATGTTTGTTCCTGCATGCATGTATGCAAAGCTTGCAGCATGGGTGTATTTTATGTACATGCCAGTGTGACGTCCTTCAGCACAGCGGACTAGAGGAGAGAGAGAGAGCAAGAGATAGATTCAGGGTTAATGGAAGGTCGGTTAAGCTGTAAAGTTATTGTGATAATTTGAGGGTAAAACCAGGGTGTTTATATTTAATGCCTCAATTAACCCGTTGAACCTGTGGCTGCTTTTGCTTGGTTTTCACTTCCTTTATTTATAAGCTTAGAATAGCCACTGCATGTCTTAGCTAGAAATAGTTATTCATTATCGGTTCCTCTCTAAACGAATAGTATATTAAAAAAAAAAAGTATTATTTTACTGTAACACACACACAGACAAGGAAGAATTCCTTGCTTTTGAGAAGCTAAAACCAGATAATTTTTGCCTCTTTGCTTGAAAAATGAAACGATCAATTGATTATCCAACTTACTTACGTTATTACTTTTCTGTCGATGGACTGATCTATTAACTGCTGCAGCTCGAGCCTGCTGTATATTTAATAGATGGACTTAATTCCCTTAACAAATGAATTCCTTTATTTTCCATACATCCCATTCCCATCTTTACAAATTCCATGAGCAAGGATGCTTACTAAAGAAATACTAAATACAGATATATGTTATACAGACAGGTATTGTGGGAATGTTACAGCATCTCATTGCAAAAACAAAATAGTGGCCAAAATGCTGCAGACTGCTCTGATGCTGTGATCAAGCTCAAAGTGGATAAAAAGAGGAGTAATACCATCTTAACTTCATCCTAGTGATGTAATTCAGACAAACAGCAGAGTATCAATCATACAGCCCCTGGTTTCCCTCCATATCAACTTTACTGCAGTGTGCAGGTCATGATACCCGTGTTATTTCCCTGAAGGCTGTCTCGGGCCGACGGGACACAATGAAAGCGGTGTGTTGTCTGCAGGGACACAAGTGTTGTTAAATGGGTCAGAGCATCAAAGCAGCTTGGGTTTAAACTTAGCTTTATGTGGGTCAGAGTGATTGATTAGAGTGAAGATGGTCTTAGAAGAACAGAAAGGGAAATCAGCCACATAAGATCCCCACTCCACACCGGAGACAGAGTGATAGAGAAGAGGGCAATCTGATGAAGAAAAGTCATTTCTGTTTTGGGATTTTGAGAGGAAGAACAGAGAGGATGAGGGAATATTGGTGGAGAAGAGAGCAGGAGAGATGATGGCAATCTCAAAAGAGTGAGAGAACCTGGTTTCCAGAGGTTTCATTCAGATTGAGAGAGATATAGATAGAAGCAAAGAGAGACGGGAAACAAGCAGGATTCTACTTTGTCAACAGAAAAGACGGGAGATGGAAAGGATAGATAGAGAGAGAAATGATGAAAGGAAAACTTTGGTGAGCGGATAAGCAAGAGAGGAGAGGGAATATCAGAGAGATTGAGCATAAAGGGGAGCGATATGGAGAGTGAAAACAACAGATACAGGGAAGACTACGGTGTGAAAATGAGGAAAGATGAAGAGAAGAAAAGAAGGAATAGGTTTTGAGTGAAGGGGAGACACAGGCTGCTGTTTGGCAATGACACAGTGATATATTAAATGAAAAAAAACATGAGATGATGAAACCAAGAGAAGTTTTAGGGGCAGCTTGTGAGCACATGGAGAAAAGTAGGGAGGGAAACACCAAAAAGAAAAGTGCACGAGGATGGGCATGGAAAAGACAAAGGGAATTTTGCCGATAGCATTTCTGGGTCGACTGGAGTTTCACTGGTCCAGTGGGACGGACAGAGGTCACACACACACACACACACACACACACACACACACACACACACACACACACACACACACACACACACACACACACACAGATGTGCACTTGTAGGCTACTTGTTCATATGATATGTGCGCTCATACTGTAGGACATACATTACATACTGTAATGTGTATGAGAGCAGAGAGTCCTTTGGGGAAGACAAGGCCTTATAGCACACACACACACACACACACACACACACACACACACACACACACACACACACACACACACACAGATCAGTACAAAGGCAAACCAAAGCAGAGCACTCTGCTCCTCCCTTTATGTTAAACAAAGCACACAGACACCTACAGCTGCTGTTATTCTCACTGAATGATTAAAGATTTAAAATAGAAAACAGTTCAATCTAATTAGTTCCTTTTAGCTTTTGTAAACAGAAAGATAAAGATGCATTTAAAAAAAAATGTCCAGCTTAACAGAGACATACTATGCAATGTGTTTACAGTATTTTGTCTAGCATTGACCCCATCAATGAGGGTAGACTAGATATTAGACACAAACTACATCATCCATACCTTAATTGTATGTTTACTGTGGACCTTTATAGCATCTTTCAGCTCATTGTTTTATTGTTTTGGTTTTTGTGACCTGCCATTTTACCGTTTTAGTTCACCCTCATTGCTCTTATAACTGTTGTTTTTGGCTGAAGCAGGCAGTGTAAAAGCTCTATCACTGTGCACTATATCTGCTCAGCCCCAAAGAGCAGTTAAAGACGAACTGGTGAATGCAGTGTAGCATTTAGCAGCTACAGAGCCGGATATTTCCCTCAGGAGTTGGTAGAAACCAAAAAACAGAACTAAATGAATATTGGACATTCATCATGTGACCAGAAACACAACTCCAACTGAATAATAATGTTGCTCCATAACTTCTGGTCATGAAAATAAGGAACTGTTTGCTTAGTTCACAATATCAACTCAGTGTTGTGCTCGCAACTTGTTTCTGCTGTCCCAAAGTGGCCAAGAAAATCTGTTCTGTCTGGAATGAACTCTTGGTGGGAGATGGGAAATAAACCAACAAAGCTGTTTGAACAAACAACCATCGTTGCTGTTTCCATGTACAGGACAGGCCTCAACCGAACACAAAGCATGGGCTCAGTCTGTACTGCTGCCTCTCATATTCAGTAACAAAAAACACACCATCAGATTTATACACCCTTTTTAACTGTGGAGCCCCTCTTCTCCCCAACATCAAATATATTTGCAATTCATTTTTCAGCAATCTCTTAAGAGCCTAGAGGAAGAACAGAGCTAACATAACACTTCTTCAGTATGATGCTTTTATACACATTGATTAGCATGTGTTTGCCTCCGCCTCATGTTCAGTTTCCTTACTGCCAATATTTGTGTTAAATTTTTCAACAGTCGAGCATCTTTTAGGAGCCCAGAGGGGGTGCAGAGGTAATTTCATGCCTCAGTAGCTGGAACATGAGTGTGTCTGAGATGCCCCACGTACTGAAGGGCCCTGAACTGCTCGAATCACTGATGGAGACACTGGGAGGTGACTGGGGAGTAATAACACTGTAAAAACACAAGAAGAGAAGGGAGAGAAGAGAGGACTGGGGGTAGAGGGATGGAGGGAGAATGGATTAATGGAAGGATTGAGAGAGGGAGGGATGAACGTGCAGACATCATTTAGTGATAGAAACCTCGCAGGGAGGAGATCCAGCTGGAGGAGAAAAACACAAACAGTATTTTTTTCTTTTGTCCACTCACTGTGTCTAACACTTAAATTGGTTTTATTCAGACATAGCGCCTAAGATGATGTCTTCACACAGCTTGTTTTGTCTGACCAACAGTCCAAACCCCAAATTTATTTAATTTAGAAAACATATAAAACTGAGAAAATCTTCACTTTTGAGATGCTTGAAACAGACAATGTTTGGTGTTTTTGGTCAATAAATGACTTCAGTGAATCAGTTGTTGTCAGAACTGAGACTCAAGACTGAGTTGGGAGGAATGGGAGGATGGTCTGATAGTTTGGAGACTGCTCAGAAATAAGAACAGAAAAAAGAGAGACACAGGTAAGGAAGCTTGTAGACATAAAAAGACAGTTGTCTGACCCGTAGTTCTTACTGGCTGAGTGCCATTAAAAGCCGTTATAAAATAGCCAATAAATGCTCACCTTTAACTGCAGGACACTTCATTTGAATGCTAATGCATTACCAGAAAATGACATCTAACAGCCACTGCGTTGCTCTTGTCACGCGTAAACCTCATATCTCTGAAATGTCACCTCATTGGGAGCTGAGAGGAAGAGTGCTCGCAGGTTTGAATTTTGTTCAACTAGTTCAGAAAAAGGTTTCTTGTACAACACAGATATGCAGAATTTCCCCCCACAGAAAAGCTTTCCATTGAGACTTAACTTTACCATGTGTTGACTTTTTTTTTACAGTCACTCAAGGACACAAGCACAAACTAGCAGAATAACTCAAATTTTGAGAATGTCAAACATAATTGTTCCTACATTTTCTCTGCAGCGGGTGGAACATGAAAAGTTCCCCTGCAGATGCAGACTGTTACACTTTTTCCCTGAGTGGCTGTGAATGTCAAAAGGTTGAAATGTGCTCCTTTCAATTAGCAGTACAGTCATTTTCACTAAATATATATATATAGTCTTATTAAGGCTAATTGTGCATGACCTAACTCATAAGCAGACTGATGTACATTATTGTATTGTGCACCCCACAAAACAAAGACAGTATGTAACTTAATTATGACTTAACAGTGTTTTCAAATAGGCTCTTTTATTTGTCAAAATCTTTTACAAGTTAAATTTATTTCCAGGAACCTCAAAGCCGCCAATCAAACACCCACAGAATACACTGGAAAAGGAGCAAGTGTAGGTGTACAGTCTGTTATAGTAGTTAGTTTTTTGGTTTTCCATATGAAACATTTTTCATAAGCACAGTATGAAATGAAAAAACTGTCCTATAATCAAGATTTGATTAACCCGAGCAGGAATGGCATTACCATGGCAACTTCAAACCAAATTCCTGCTTGAGAATTAGAAACAGCTCAGCATTTCCCTTTCCACTGTATCTACATGCATGTTGAGGATAGATTTAAAGGGGAGATGGATGGAGGTTAGATGGAGAGTAGATACACTCTGTGATGGAAAGGAAGCTTTAGGCGTCCAAACAGGACTGGCTGAATGAAATGGAGGGGGGGATAAAGAAAGAAAAGAACACAGCGGGTGAGCAGACACCTTAGAGTCTGCTGGTGGAGCACAATACTGTACACGAGCAGATGGATTACGGAGGGGAGGGGGGATGCTCTCTCTCTCTCTCTCTCTCTCTCTCTCTCTCTCTCTCTCTCTCTCTCTCTCTCAACCATTAAAAGCTGGCTAAAGTGCAGATTATCTCACCTGTGAGGGACAAATTGGGGTTTTCTAAAAAGGTTCCACTTAGTCTCTGTTGGGATTGTGTTGGGAGATAAAATACACACACTGGATACATACACATACTGTGTGTATCCTATTATATGTGAGTATGTGTGCTCAAAGTGTTTGTGTGACGATCTATTGATTGTCTTATATATGGACCATATAGATCCAATGTTGCTCCCTTGAGATTGCATTACATGCTACACTTTCCTTTGTGTATGTGTTTATGTTTGTGTGTGTGTGTGTGTGTGTGTGTGTGTGTGTGTGTGTGTATGTGTGTGTTTGTTTTAAAGCATTTTTTTCTCATTTATATAAAAGTATAATTGTGTGTGTGTGTTAGCCTACTGATTGTGTGTTGCTCCGATGCTGAGCAGCTCATGAATTAAACATGATGTATGCATCCTGATGTCAGTGGTAATCTGCTCAGTAGACCATTTATACTGTTACTGTACCCGGGCTCTGCTGTCTGAGAACAATCACAGTGCCACTACAGAACTCTAGCGGGAATCTGTATACATTATTTCTTAGAGCTGTGGTTTTGGTTTTTCTACAAAGGTTTTCATTTGATATGTCACAGAAGGAAAAGCACAGGTGTACATAATACGATTAATGATGGCTGAATTCCATTTAGTTGCTTCAGTTTCAGGGCATGCTGACTCACTGTCACACTGTCATGGCTTACTTTGACACTTGAATAGGACAGAGCCGTTGTTAATGTTATTAGTAACTCCTGTGCTTTTCCAACTATGGCTAGTCAAAGTGTTTGCTGTGAAAAAGGCCAATTTTTGACAAGCAGAATGTAAATATAATGTAACAAGGCGAAGAGTCTACTGCTACGTTGGCAGTGCAGTTACGCTGTTTGGCCACAGCAGACATTCTCACAATGACAAAGCTAACGTTGCTAGCATTTGTGTTTACGCAGTTTACCATGTTCATCATATTAGCCTAACATGTTAGTATGGTAACTGATGGTAGAATTTTGACCTCACGGTGGAAAGATGAAAACTCAGTTGATTACCAAAGTCAGTAGGATTCCTTATCTGAGGACGATGAACACCTGTGCCAAATTTCATGCCAATCCATCCAGTAGTTGTTGAGATATCTTAGTAGTGGAGGGTCCAGTGTGGCTATGAAAAAACAAGAAATCGTGTAGATCATGTAGCTCACAGCAGTCTCTGTTCTTCAAAATGATCTCTGTGATCAAGGAGCATAATATAAAGGTTTACTCCCTGGTCACTCATGATTGGTTGCACATTGAACTTTATGTGTTACAACAATATAAACGTACAGGCAGTGGGACTGATTTTATTCACATTTGAGACACGTAGAAAACGTCACACAAATGTTACTAAATCCTAAATAGCAAGATTATTCTTCTGATTGTATGTTTGTTTAATTTCATTCTGTACAGTAATGGATTTTAGTACAAACATCAACCCCGTCTCACTGTGACATTTCTGAATTTTCCCAGTGTCACATGAATGAAACCTCCCTGGATAATTGTTAATCTGCTCAGCAGACAGTGCAGCAGCTTCAGCCTGTCTGTGTTTTCACTGCTGGTTTCTCACAGTCGAGCAGAAAAACCGAGGAGTCTGGTGGCAGCCAGCTTCTCCCGGAGCCAAATCAATATAGGCATTTAAATTTTTAAAAGGTTTGAGTGCCTTTGAATTTAATGGCTTCACACTTTGCTAAGTGAAGATACCACAACTTCCAATGAGCCCCTCTGGTAGGGAGCTATGGGAACAAAACCTGAACATCATCAGTCAGCAGCTTTCAATGTGTTCCTTTTGGGCTTCTGGCACTTTTGGTGTAAGTAAAGTTCTACCTTGAGCTCCTGTTGCATTTATACGCTAATAAAATCAATTAAATCCCCAGTGTTCAAGTCAAAAAACTTTTCAGGATCAGACTTGAATGCGAGCTGAACTTTCAACCAGGTTGTAGAAGTTTCTGGTGGTCTTGCTTTTATTTCCTCATTAAAACAGCGCAGTTGACCTTGTCTTTGCAATTAGACGAGACACAAGACAGACATTTCAGTGATTTATGGCGCAGAGAGTTTTATGCTGTGCGGATGATAGATGAAGTAGCCTGGATGTGGCCATTCATTGATATTCCCACGCTGTACCAGCAGCTCTAACTACATTACAGGTGTAAGGTATTAACTGTGTATATGTGCGATGCACAGAATCCCAATGTTTCCTTTCTGTCTGGTCTAATGAAAATGTGCTTTGAAAACCTTGAAAAGGCCAATTGGGAGGATTTTCATGTTTTAACTTCAAATGAGAGAAATGCTGCAACTCCTGGCTGTGTGAAACACTTCCAGAAAACACTGGAGAAAATCTGCACAACATATCAAATATGAACTAGATTTGTCTTTTGATATTGGGAGATAATTATAACTGGAGGCCAAATATTCTACAAAGGCTCAAATCTCCGCCTACTGATTCTTCTGTAGTCTGTTATGACTATTTTCTGTTTATATTTGCTGTCTCTACCATTTATTTTATGACAGTTCTTTTAAGGTAAAAGTCTTCTGGCACACATGCAGGAAATGATGCTTGACAAAGTGATTGTATCCCAAGGTCAGCTTACTGTCTTTTTTCAGGGTTACAAACAATGGGATTACATTACAACTTTTTACACTTTGTTTGCTCAGTTTTCATCACATAACCAAAGTGTAGCCTGACCGATACTGGATGTTTTTTAGGCTGATACAGATATCAGTATTTGGGAGCCATATGTTTTTTTAAACAAATATATAACGTAAACAACAATCTTTCTTTTTCTCAACGAAAAACAAAGTGAGCAGGACATTTTACAGTACAAAGTTCTACTTTTCTATGGTGGATAAACTATGGGATGTTTTCTAAATGACCTCAAACAATGTTTCTGTGCTGACATTTCTTACTAGCCGATATATACACAGATACCAATATATCTGCAATGAGCTAATGTGCTGATAAATGCTGAGCTCTAAACAGATAACAGGTTGACATATATGGGGTTTCCATGTTCAGAGACGGGTTTGAGGCTTTGGTTGTGAATGGTGAATAGAATCGATATTTTGTCAAAAGGACAAGAATGAGCATTCACACCAGCTTTTGTGGAACTTGTGTAGCTTTATCAGAAACCTTTTTAGCCAAGACTTCTTAGTCCCAACCATACTGCTTGATTGACAGCTGCTCTCCAGTGAATGCAGTACAGAAAGAGATTATGGAAAGATCACTGCAAGAATCTTAAACATAAAGATTTCAAAAAACAAGCTGAGATTTTTCATGTAACAGGATCAGTTTCCCCATGAGACGACTGACCCTGTTAGTGTTTATTGCCAGTGGGTGAGAGGTTTATGTGCTAATGATGGATGATGGATTTGGAGTTTTACTGTTGATGGATGATGAATGTGAGCTCTGCTCTTGGCTGCATGAAACCACTGCGAGGAGATAAACACGGGCTGCAGCAGGCAGGTCATTTAAAACACACTTCATCCTTCCTCCAACCTCTCTCTTCTTCCCTCCCTTCCTCCCTATTTCTCTCCTTTCTTTCCCTTCCTTTCGTCTCCTCCTCCTGTTTCCTTCTTTTCCATCGCCCTCTTCCTGGTCCCCAAAATGAGGCTGTGTGACATCATCACCGTGCTGCTGGCTCTTGTTGTGATGTGGAAGTGAAGACGTGGAAAATGAGTAGCTGGCACCTCCCGCTGATGCTAGTCTGGCTGCACCGCTGTTACTATGGCTACATTGCCGGTGTGGTGTGTTGCCATGGTTACCCTGCTACTGTGATGTCCCACAGCAGCTGCAGGGGAAAAGAGAGTCAAGCTCTGTACTGTAAACTGATTGACTGTGTAGTGGAGGAGAAAGATTATGCTCTGAAATCAGATTACACAATGAAAAGATTGGACTTTTAAATTGATTGATATGCAATTACAAGACAGAATAGTTATGAAATCCTAAACAGAAGTCCACTCCTGATGCGAACCGTACTCAAGTGCACAGGTACTATTTACAGTGTTCACACTAAATAAACGTGCTTGGGTCCAGGCCCAGGTCCCTGATGTGAAAGCTTCCTAAGTAATCCAAAATTTGGATATTCAAATTTCTAGCAGGCAAATACAAGCATTAGAAACACAGTGGAATTTGCCTGTATTGCTCTTCAGTATTCTCTTAACTTGCAGTTAAAGTCTACTTTAAGACTTTATAGAACTATATTATTATATCTTCTATGTCTTTTAGTTTTGTAAACATCAACATTTTATTAGGAACAAGTGCCGAAGGGGAAAAAAGTTGCCTGAACACAAGATAAAAAAGATTTTGGAAGGACTTTGACTAATAGTACACTTATACAGTATGTGAATATTATCCTGTCAGTTGAAAACTAATTTCTGATACAACAGAAGTAGAACAGGAATACATCAATAATATCCATGTAATATTCACTTAGTTTCACTGTAAAAGAAGCTGAATCTGGGAGTGTATGATATAGTATGGATGGAGTAATAGTTGGAAGGTTCAAACGGCCTCTATGGTACTGTTATTATACTACTCTACTTCATTATTATTACTGAACTGCTTCTCTGGCTTTACATTTCTCTCCTCCTTCCTTTATGTACCCATCAGTGACTTCTTGATTCAGAAACGCTTAAGCCAGTGCCCCAGGCCTATTGTAAATGGAAGAGTTTTATCATGATGAAGATGATCTCCCAACATGTCTCTTCGTAGTAGTTCACTGTTTCATAGTTGTAAGCCTGTGTTGCATAATTCACAGTCCCGTACTTCCATTGTGTTGTTGCTCATTAGGATGGATCAGTGCTGCTGTGTCGACTCTCACTCTCCTCTCTCGCTCTGTTCAGTTCTTCCTTCCCTTTCTTTCTGCCACCTTTCTTCTTTTTCCTCGCCTGCACCTTGCTCACATCTCCACCTCTCGCTGTTTTTCTTTTCTCTGACTTCAAGATCAGGACGTTGCTCTCAATAGTAGGGAGTAGGAAGGCAGGTTCAACTTCAGTTTCAACCTGATATCATAAAAATATTCACATCACGGTTTCACACGTAAGGTTAGGTGGCAACTACAGACAGTCTCAGGAAGAATATTGATTTTATGTTCACAGGTTCCACAGGTAGCAGGATCAGTATTTTTATCCGTCTGTCTGTGTCGTCCAGACGTGGTGAAGTGATTTGTTATAGTATAATCAATCTGTAATGAACAACAGATCCACAGGGGAAGCTGTTGATAAGCAAATATTGTTTATTTCTGCTGTGGAAAAGAAGAATAAACTCTTCAACTCACTAGGATATTTGGCCTCCAGCTCTAATCCTCTCCCAGCGATATCAAAAGAAAAGTCTAGTTTATATTTAATGTGTTTTGCAGTTTGATTTCTCTCCAGTGGTTCCTGAAGGTGCTCCACAGAGCCAGCCCTTAAAGCTACTCCCTCATTTGAAGTTAAAACACAAAAGAGCTGTTCATCTTTTACTACCATGCATTTAAACTTCTGTCTTTAGCTCAATTTCACATGCAACCTGGTTCTCGGTTAACCAGTGTAGAACAACCTAGTTGACCTCAAAATCTGATTCAGAAAAAAGTATGAATAATTCCTGGACTGCTGCCATATTTAAACAGGTTACTGTGTCATGGAAACATCAGTACTGCTCTGACATGTTTGCTGCTCACTCTGACTCACATTTCCTTTTAGATGGATGAATTCTGATACCAGTAAAAGCATGGCACAGTAATCTTCTTTTAAACTAGAAAGTATTTTGACATAGTTGCTGCCTGCATTGATTTGTCAGTCTTAAGATATATTGAAACTGACTTTTGTTGTGCAATAATTATGCATCTGTGCAAAACTTGGTAATGTTAAACTTTGATTTCTTCAAAATTTTGCAAAACATTTCATATTTTTACTGTAAGAATAATAATATATTTTCGAAGTATTACAGAGAGAGTATTACTGTCTCTATACAGAGACGTTTCCATGCACAAAGTTGAACCTGAATGCAGCCTGAATCACATGTAGTGTGAGCAGAAGCAGCTATTCTTGCTCTATTTCTATTACCACCTATCTGCTGTATGTAACTGGGATGGAAAGAGAGGAACAAAAGCACATTGTCTCTCTGCCCTCCTCTTTCTCTCTGTGCTCTTTGATCACACTGATGACCAGGTTATGTAAAAGATACTGAGCGGTTGCGACAGTCTTTACTGCTCGGATCAGGAAGAGCTGACATCCAGAGTGTCAAGTTTGGTTTGAAAAGTGAGTTTAAATCTCAGCAGGATTTAGATCAATACTGATTAAATCAAAAGACATTTATCAACACCTTCAACCTCTTTGTTGGCTTCAGATTGCCTGTCTGCAATAGCTCGGACTGAAAATATTAACCTCTTTTTAGAAATAATAATAAAGGGATTAAAAGTTAAAGAAATTCTGCAACATCTTATCTCACTTTCACTGGATTTCAGACTAAAACTTTCAGGATTATGCAAAGACATTTTACCGTCTCATTAATGGGCCAAAGATCTTACATTTTTACTTAATACTTAAATTAAACTGTATGTCCAAATATACTCTATTGAAATTGTACCTAATTTTACACTCCCTATTAAATAGGCATTCAGTTGAAGTTATTTAATTTTCATCTGAATACGTTTTAAATAAGGTACCGCTGCAGAAGAGAACGTATTAAAGCTTGTATAACATTGACATTTCTCTAACAGATTAAAGAATAATATCGATGGATGGCTTTAATTATTACAAATGATCTCCACCGGCTAGGAAAATACCCCAGATAATCTGTGAAGGCACATATGAGTCCTCAAATCCATTTTTGTTATCAGTTTTTCTGTTTTACCTGTCGCTCATCTGACTTCCACAGGATGAAATGGAGGTTTCCTTAAAGAAAATCATTCTTCAGACACACTTCGCTTCACAAACATTATCACAAGCTTGTAGTTTGTGTTAGGTGCGTCTTTAACCTGCAATGCTAGGTTTGACATTATGAAATTGGTCACAGAAAATTTCCACGCAGACAGAAGATTCTACATAAAACCAATAATTTAACACGAATTTTCTTTCTTGGCTTTGAAACGATTGCAGCTTATATTTAAATCCATTATTGTAGTAAGTGTATTTAACATTCCTAGTACTATAATCATTGTCTCATTTTACATTTGATTAATTTTCACATTACCAGACAGCTAGTATTATTGTTTCATAATACTAGCTTTCTGGCATCTCCGCCAGAGGTTGTGATAATTCATTTGTAGCACGGCAGTGAGCCTTAACCAGTCATCCAGCGCAGAAACAATCACTTGCTGGTTAATGGGGCAGAATGGAGCTGTGGGTATCTGGAGCTCGACTGAGCAGAGAAGAGAAGCTCTAATGTAATCACACACTGACTGACTGGTTTGGAATAGATAGAAATAGAGGGATTATTATGTGGAGGCCTCAGTGGTGGTGGGACTGATTGTGTAACTGCCTGAAGAGAAAAGTGTCTTCAAGGGTCCCTCTGTTAACAACTGTGGGGGGGGGGTAAGAGGTAAAGAGACAGAAAATCTAAGAAGAGGATAGAAGAAAATAACTGTCTCACATGACTTGACTTTGCAGAGAGCGCTTGGATCAAATAAGATTTGATCCCAATCCACAGCACACAGAAGCATACAACAGTATTGCTTTGACTTGGTCATAGGTTCCGATGAACATAAAAGCCCATTTTTAACAGTGCAAATGGACCTGGACAAAATTTTCTTAAAATCAAATCCAGTTCACAATTTCTGAACAATCATTTTCCATCTGGACCTTTATTTAATGACCCACATTGTCCTTGTCGTGCCTTTGAATGTTGATTGTTCCCCACAATCGAAGCATCTGAAGCATATCTGTATATTCACAGCTCTGTGTTACACATATTAATCCAGCAAAACCAACTGAACTTTTCAAAACAGCAGAGTAAAAAGAAAACATTTCTTACGAGTGGTCTTATTGTCTATCACAGTTTAATAATAGCGCAATGATGCACGCTGCATCTTTGATTCCTTCCCACTAATATCTATAATGTTAAATCAGCTGAAGAATGCTAATGCTTTCACAGCATTGATTTCATTATTCTCATGCCAATATTTGAGCTGAATTGAAACAAAATAAGAGGCTGGGCGCTGCAGAATGAAGACGTAGAGAGAAAATAAAATGAGACAGGTGAACAGGGGAAGTGAAATGATAAGTGAAAATGTGGAGACGGAGCGAGCTTGAAGAACACAGGATGAAGGCTGTATGAGTATGGAAAGACAAATAGATGGACTTGAAGGGTTGAGAAGAAAATGAAAAGATAAAATATGGTGATGGAAATATATAAGATGGAATATACAGTAAGAAAGAAGAGAGAGGGCTGTGTGAGGTGTGGCGGACGGACATGCTCAGTGGAGTGGATGACTCTGTAATCCTACAGTAAGAGAGATTTATCTCTGTCCTTTTGAATGATGGGAGAGGACACCAGTGGACCATTATAGAGAGCTCAATTTCAACAGGAGACAACAACCACACTGTAGGTTTAAGCTGACAGAAGAATCTGTTGACAGATAAAGACACTCTGTGAGGTTTTATACTCTAAATCTAAGTAATTAATGAAGTATGAATGGGTGGTTACATTACATTAATGGACACACATTGGCTAAACCCTGTAACATTTAAAGGACCAGTGTTTGGCTTGTCCATTCTGGGCCACATAGCGCCTCCATTTGAAGGAAACAGAGACACTTTAATGTCAGGTGATTTAACACTAATGAAAACATACCTATAGTTCTCCATACTCCATAGATCTGCCTAAATATTACACACTGGACCTTTATGTATTGTATGTTTCAATACATGGTATTATCCTATTAGAAGTTTTTCTCAACAAATTCAAGAGGCACAGTGAGCGCTCAACTTGCATACATTTTTTATTCAGTGTATGTATGAATATGTCCATCCACAGCAAAGTGTCCCCTTTCTAAGTATTGCAAGCTGTGTGTTTTAAGAAAATCAAAGACAGAAGACAAACAACAACAAAAGGAAGGAGCTGACTTGATGATGACATGATGTTGTCCTTGAGTTGAAAACAACAACGACCTTGCTTGCAACTTCATTACCATGATACAGTAACAAAAACGTAAAGGAACCAACATTGACTGTGAATTAATTTTTTCAAGTATGCAGTGCAATTCTCATACTGAAATGAACAGAAACACGTTAGCTGCCTGAAATGTAGGAATCTAACTAAAACGGAAAATGGACTAACATAAATAGACTCAGTTTGAAGTTGATGGTCTGAAACATGCAGAAACTAGTGGCAGAGTACAGACTTACTTTGAACCATAAGAATAAAACCTGGACCATTGTTAAACAGTTTCAAAGCTGCGTTGTCTGCCGGATGTGAAATTCCCCGCTGCAGCTTTAAATGTAAAAAAAAACTCTTTGAATGTGTCCTGTCGTCAAGGTCAGTTTGCTGAAGGTTTGTCCTCTCTAATTACAGTACATCTACCCTTCATGGACACCTGGATTCAGCTGCTTTCACTGAATGTTCTGTACCCTCAGTGCACTGTCATCAGGGTTAGCAGTTAGGTTGGATAATGGCGGGAATTATAACATTACTGCAGTGCACAAGGCCAGACCATCACTGGTTAAATGGTCAATATCCACACTGTTACAGATCATTAACTTGTTCATGTTCTGAGTGTGCTGCACTGCTGAAGCACTGTCACTGTCTAAGGCTGTTATTGTAAGAGAGTAAAGTCAGAGGAGGCAGCTGTGTTCAAATGCTTCTATTAAAATATGGAAAAACCGACTAAAACCTGTGGGAAAATTTATGAATCACTCGCTTATTAATTATCTCAGACTGATTATAAATGTCCTGTCTGGATGTTCCCTTAAATAGGATTTCTCATAATTAGCACAAACATTGCCCACGGCAGCAGTGCAAGCCTGGACTTAAACCATATGTGATCATAATTAGAAAAAACTCTACTATTACACACCCACTGTGGTAGCTTCCTCACGGTGTTAACTACTGTTTCTGTTGGGATTTCGAGCTGCACGACACAGCAGAGACAAATGTGTTTCACAGTGGAGATTCTAATAAAAATTTAAATTGACAACAAAAAGGGTTGAAAAATGTCCTAAAAATATCTTTGAACCAACTAAAATTAAATCAAGCTAAGTCAGTAAATATGGCGAACTCCAGAGTTACCGGAGGAAAGTAATTTTTGATGAACATGGAGTGACAAAACCAAACTTAAAGGTTCACTCGAGACTTTGGTGAACTTTTACCCATGAATTTACACTGCTGACAAATAGCGAGTTTGTCTTGACAGTGCTGACCTTTGATGCTACTGAGAGCCAAAAAGTTCAAAATGAAGGAAGCTGTTGTAGCGTGTTAGCTGTGTTCCACCTTCCACATGTATTCAACCCTCCTCTGTTGGAGTATAAAATGCTCCACAATTGGTTTGCAGTTACGAGACAAGCAAATGCATCTTTTGAATAAATAGCCCGGCAGCCACAGAGGTTCACCAACCAGCCCTGTGAGGAGTCACTATGTCATCAAGCCTCTAAAACCAAATATATCACTAAAACATGGGATGAATTGTACCGGTGGCGTTAAGAGTGAAATACAATTGTAGCTAGCAAGTTGGGTTGCAAGAAATGTAATCCTGCAGAAACCATTGCAAAAACTGGACTTTTGGGTAATGAGGCCCCTTAAATGTTACTTAATTCTGACAGCTATCTCCTGCTGTCAGACTGAGGACTGCTCTGCGCTGGGTTCAAAAATGATGTTATGGTTGGGGATGAGCGAGTACACTATTACCTGTATCTCTGTCTGTTCAACCAACTTAATTATCTCTGTTCGTATCCGTACTCGACATGGGCAGGCCTTAAACCAGGCGAGGGGGTGTTCATTTAAGCCTGATGTTGACGTGGGATGTTTAGAAGTTGCTATATTTGTTCAAAAAGTATTTACAGAATGAAGCTTATGATTGATAGTAACTATATACAGTTTTATATATATATATATATATATATATATATATATATATATATATATATTGCTGTTCGTTGACAGCTAGTGAATCCCCAAATTCACCTTCAAATTACACATTTTTACAAGCCATTTGAGGTTTATTGAACAAATAGGATGCTGAATGATAGTTGTCTGTCTGTCAAATTGGCTGTTAAGTGTGGACAAGCCAGCTGGAGTGAAGATTTGCAAGCATTTGGTGGTAATTTCCCTCCCTGAGTTATCTTTGGGCACTCTGGTGATTCCCTCCCCAGTTCTCAGAGGGTTCAGTAAAGCGAGCTCATGTTTTTCTGTCAAACTGAGGTCAAAAATTAATGGCTACCTTCTTGTTGTCCCAGCGCTGATTTGATCTGAGCAGTGGAGCAGAGCGAAGTTGTCTAGTGTGTGTGTGTGTGTGTGTGTGTGTGTGTGTGTGTGTGTGTGTGTGTGTGTGTGTGTGTGTGTGTGTCTGTGTGTGTGCGTGTGTTGCTTCCAAGGGCCTGAATCTCTGCTAGAGGCCTCACCAGAGTAATTTATTGCAACAGAGACAGAGAGAGACACACTGCCCTTTAAAAATAACTAGTTCTGCTGTTAAGACTATCACTGGTGTGAGATTGAATGTGTGTTTTTTACTTTATTTAAAGGCAATAAAAACCTGTTTTCTTTACCAGCTCCTTGCTGTAAATAATGGGATTTAGAACCAGTGCTAATTCACATGGGAAACTGTTGAGTTGTGTTTTTGTTTAGGCTGTGCTCTCCTCACTGATTTGACGTGAGTTTGACTTGACATTTAGTTTAATTTAATTGTTCAGTCTTAAATTGTGTTAATGCTGTTTGGCCTAATAAATATCCATTGGCAGCAACACGGAGGCTGCCATGTAGCATACGTTAGGAGCAGTTGATATTTGCAACATTTACAACACCTGCAGCTGCATCAGGGTCTTTTTTGCTTGTTTTTGTATAGCTTTACAGGAATTTCATGTCTCCTACTCAATCCCGCCTGTGATTGGTTTGGTTGTTGTTTAGTTTTAAGGCTGCAACTTTCCTGTTGGAGTTCACGCTTAACGCTATAATCAACCTGCTGTTTTCAGTGGAAGAGCTTTGATTAATAGGGCTGTGTACTGGCAAGAATCTGGCGATACGCCTCTAAGTACTTTCAGACCTAACCTGAGGAATAGGTTTGTTTAACCACCTTGTTTTGCTTTTGCTTTTGGAGTTGGTCATTATTTGATCTACTCTCCACTGTTTACCTCCCAGTCTGTCCTTTTCTTTTCCTTTCTCTCCTTCCTCCCCGTCTTTCATTTCCTCTCCTTTCATGTCTCCTCCTCCTCCTCTGCTTGTCATTCATGCAGCTCTTAACTTTATTGTCCCAAGGGAAAAATCTGCTTTTGCAAACAGTACCAGCCACACAATAAAAATACAACAGCACCACATGATCTTCTTGTTGATTAGAGTTGTTTATCTGTGATGGGGGTCGGTTCTCAGCGTCTCCCACTCCCTCGCAATAACTTCAGCCAGGCAGCAGGTCGATAAACTGGCCTGTTAAAAGCACATTAAGCTCATCCCTGAGCTAATATATGAACACATTCATGCCTGTGTTCATTTGTGTGTGCTTCTGTGGCTGGATTAGCATCTGTGTGAGTCACTTTAGCCACAATAATCAGGCCACAGCAGCTTGTAACTGGGTCAGATCAGGTCAAACTGTGCCATGTGGAGAACATTTGTTTTCCTCAGTTTCCACTCCTGTTCGTGATGTAATTACCAACGCCACGTCAAACATCATCACTAATTCACTGCGGGATAGTTGAGACAATTTCTGTCTGGGATTCTGTGTCTGAAGTAGGGGAGAAGATGAGTGAAGTCAGTGAGCAGAATGAGAAGATTAGTGTGCATCCTGTGCGTGTGTGCGCGTGTGTGTCATAGACTGTATATGTTAACAGGGGAACGAAAAGGGGGTTGGTCCTTCTTTAAAAATTCAAATCTTTAACAGCCAATAATAGTGTGGGAGCACATAGTAGGAAGGAGAAAGGAGGGGTCAGAAAGGAGAAAGAAAAGAAGAAAGTCGAAAGTAAAAGGACAAAAACAACAGAAATGGGTGGTTTTGGGAAACTGATAGCAACAGGAATATACATTAGATTAAATACTGTATTATGACTTGTTGAATTTATTTATAAAGAGCAATAATAGCAAAAGTAACAATAAAAAGCTGTTCATTGTGATTAAGAAAGATTTGGATTGCAGCACCAAAAGCAATAAATTACATTATACATATTACATACAATATAGCCTTTTGAATATATAGCTAATATATTATGGGAAGAAGAAGAAAACACATTGACTTTAAAATTAATTTATTCAATGCAAAACATGCAGTGTATTCACATTACATTAAGTCCCACCAAGAAGAGCAGTTTTTGCCCCCATAAGCAGACTTATTATTGGGGACTAGACAAGGTCACAATGTCTTCCTCCTCAGAGAGCGAGGTTAGGGCCCCAATCAGTGTGTCATATCCTGTTTGATTTCCTGTCAGAGGGGCTGATTGCCAGGATTACGGGACTCTGATGGAACTGAAATGGAGGGGGCCGGCTGTGAGACGAACAGTGTGTATAATGCCTGTCGACAAACACTAGAAATCCCTGACACTTTAGAGAGGATATGCCTCAGCTGGTATGACAGCATATGAGTATATGTGTACATTCATGATGGCTACACTGGAGCAACACCAAATATTAAGGCTGATAATAATGAATGTTGTCTCACATCAGGTGCATACATTTGTCACAGTAGGAATACAGTTAAAAAAACGCATTAAATATAAGCCTTGTCATGTAACAGCAGTGTTCAACATCAGTGAAACAACCACAAATGCATTATGTTGCCTTTCTGTAATTAATAGTATGTGTAAAGTATGTAGCAATGTTTCTCAAAACAAAGACCCTAATTTCCCATAAATGCCACAGTAATGAGGTTGTTTCCCGTTCTTCCCCCTGTTTTGTCTTTACTAAGGAGGAAAAACCTTGTTTTCCTCTGTTAGACTTTGAATGCCTTCACCATCCTTGAAAAGATTTATACCAGAGATACTGCATGATTATTAAAGATACTTTGATCCCCCTCAAATTGCATGAAATCAGACAAACAATACTTAACAATGTTGATTTTATTTTTTTCTTACTTTAAAGGATATTATTTGACTCTAATAAAATCAATAAGTTGATAACAGCTTGGGCTGTATGTTATTTCCATGAGAGGAATAGGACTCAGGACTTAAGGAAATATTAGGTTGAATAACTCTAAATACGGCAAAACCTGAGCAGGAAAAGTCTACATTTATATTTATTTTCTAAAGACAAAGTAGGAAAGAACAAACTCTTTTGTTTCTCAATAAATCCTGTGGCTTTAACTGAGTTTTCTATTGAAGAACAGCAACTTTTTCCCATTCTCTGCTATAAAGCAATGCATTGTATTTACTTACAAATTTGACTCAGTGGCTGAAAGTGCAAGTGCACAGGGATCATTATTTTATTTTATTTATTAATTTATGTTATTCACTATATATTGGAATACATTTATGGAAATGCACTCTTGCTTTACTTTACTTTAGAGGTGCTTTTACTTGCTTATTTTGTGTTTTTTAGATAAAGCCCGACTAGCTGTTCACCCCCAGTCTTTTTTGCTAAGCTTTTGTGCCTGCTGGGCCTATAAATGAGAGTGGCATCCATCCTCTCAAAACACTCTATTACCCAAAAAGGTCAAGCTATTCCTTTAAAGATGAGTGAACATCAGTAACCACTGAAAACACAAGTTGTGGTGTAGGAGTCACCTAAGGTTGTCAGTAATCTCAGCAGTGTAATCATACTGTCTCAAACTGATTGCTGAGCTGATTCCCTAATGTCAGACAGTTATCCATATCACCTTTATGTCTGTGTTTTTGATCTTTGACCATTTGTTTGGACTGTCAGACACACCTAAAGGTCACCAGAGCCCTGACATGTCCATCAGAGCCGGACTTTGTTCTGCTGTCAGAGAGCTCAAACAGGCTGCTGTTATTATTATTCAAAGCACAAAGGGCTTCTGCTTTTATGAAACACACTGCGGTTTCCTCTGGACTTCTACTGTGGCACTGGGAATAACGTTTGAATGATCCACATAGAGTTATTTATTTATTTGTTATAATTATTCATATTTTTAACATACTTTAAATTAATGCTATCCTATGCTCACACACACATAATGTACATACTTTTCAGTATTTAATACACACACACACACACACACACTTTCACATAACTGATGCAGCTCACATTGCAAATTACCAGACAACCCAGTCAACCTGTCATACACGCTCCACTTCACTCTGCTACTGGCTATCGCTGCTCTGTGTGTGTGTGTGTGTGTGTGTGTGTGTGTGTGTGTGTGTGTGTGTGTGTGTGTGTGTGTGTGTGTGTGTGTGTGTGTGTGTGTGTGTGTGTGTGTGTGGTGTGTGTATGTGTGTGTGTGTGTGTGTCTGGTGTGAAACCACATATGACAAGACATCCGGACTAATTAAGGATGTGAACCACGTTTATCAAGAAGCCACATGCCACATGGAGGTTGTATGGACGCGTGTGCATTTGTGTGTGGTGTGTGTGTGTGTGTGTGTGTGTGTGTGTGTGTGTGTGTGTGTGTGTGTGTGATAGCTTCTGATAGCTTCTGAGTGGAGAGGTCAAGAAGTTTTTCATTTGCATAATAAAATGTCCACCTTAATTCAGTTGTGGTTGATGTCTTTTTAATTAGCAGGTTTTGTTTGTTCAGAAAGTTATTTTTTTAATCTGTTAACACAAGTTTGAGAAACTAATACACTAATAAATAGAGAAATGGTAATGTCAAGCACAGTTGCTTGAGGAGTAATTGGTATAATATTTTATTGAATTGTAAATCATACTGTATCATGTGATACCATCTCTACCCTGTATCTACAAATACAAGCAGGACAATAAGTGCACTACAAAAACAAAGCTTGTTTCAATATAATAATCCTATTGATGCTACAAAAGAAGGTTTATTATTCTTTTTACCCTTAAAAAACATACAAAGCAGACAATTAATTCTCAAGCTTTGAGTTCACTTCCTTCCTGCTGTCTGACCCCCTCTAATTGTGGCAATTATGAACTGAAGGTTGATTTCAGGTTGCACCTCATTAGAGGCCACCTTGTCTAAAATCTAAACTGTACAGTGAGACAGTCCACGGGAGAGCGGGGAGGTGTTACTGCAGATAATGCTCTCTATTTATAGGATATAACGGGGTGCTGTGTTGTGGTTTACTGGGACACCCTCTGTCACACACACCAGATGGATGCTCTCTGTGTTGGTTAAGAAGCTTGTGTTGTGTGCGTGTCTCTGTGTTCTCGTTCACATATGGTTCCTCTCTGTGACTCTGTGGTAACAGTTGCTGGCAGCTCAGGTGCCTGCAAGTGAGAAAAGAGGGAGGGAGGGAGGGAGTGGAAGATGAGGTTTAACCCTTGTTTATCGCAGCAATGTGACAAATTTACACATTATGGTTATGGGAACAAACACAAAATGTACTTACAACAGATCTCAATCACAAAAATGGCATCCATTCAGAAAATATTGCTACTAATGCACATACATATTTTGGATTGTTGGATGTTTTTAAAAGAGGTATAACTTTAGGCAATGACCAGTCGCAAGACAAGAAAACATGTTGAAGGAAGAATATAGAAAACTGTACTGGCAGACCCAGAAGAAAATCAACATTTGAACAAAAAATAGCCTGTGTCACACTTCTTTAATGCACCTCCAAAAGAACTGATTACACTTACTCCCCCTTTGTCCAGAAAAACAGGACTGCATCTTTGGAAAACCTCTTATCTAAAAATAATTGCAGAAAAAAAAGATTCAATTCAACAGACCTCAACAAAGGGGCCAGAGATCTGAAATTATTCTCTAATGGCAGTATGTCTTTACTTGACGAGGGGGAATATTGTGTCCACTATTCACTGTGATGATTATCAGAGATAATATTCAGTCTCTATGGTGTCCATTTTATTAAAGAAGGAAGAGCATGAAGGAAATAATGAACTAGATTTAAGGCAGAGCCGCAGCTAAACTCACTGAGTGCAGCTTTAATCCTTTATGAGCAGCAGATAACAGGAACAGGTCTTGGCTGCTGGAAGCCAGCAGGGTCGTCTGTGCTATTAGCCTTTTGTTGAGATCGATGATGAAATCACTGGGTGTGATGTTGTGGACTTACTATGAGGGGAAGTTTAGATTCAGTGTCAGGGCAGTTTTACTGTGGCTTGGTGATCAGTTAATGGGTTTTGTGGGTAGTGGGAAGGGTGAGGGCTGACAAATAATAAACCCCCGATCACCATTTTGTGATCCATTTTGTCACACACACAATCACACCTATTATTTCTTTAACATGATCAGACTCATGGACCCATTCATCGTATCAACCATGAAGTACCCAATGGCAGCAACCATCAACACTATATATATGTAATAGGATCACGACCTCGCCCTAGAATGCCCTAAAAACCACAAAGAACCACTAAAACAGTGACACAAAACACCTCAACAACCAACTAGTATAACCACACCATCCACCCTTAATACCCTAAAAGAACAACTACGCACAGAGCAACACCCTAACAAACACCCTAGCAACCATACCAAATTCCCCAGAAATAGCCTAGCAGCCTAGCGACCACCAATCACTGACTTGCAGCCACCAGTAAAACCAAAGCATCCACCTTGCAACACCCTAGTACCCTATGACATTGCTAAAGATGCCTTTGTATAAACATAGCCTTCACACTAGCAAGACTTTAGCTAATGGCTTGCGACCTTTGTGACCCAATTATTTTTAAAGTTGAGGTAATTTTTGTTTCCAGAAAAGAAATTTTCTTTTGTTATCAGACACGTCCACACTATAATTGTTTTACTGGGAAAGTTAAACGAGACTCACAGGCTCATGAATCATCTATGCAGTCTTTTTGCTCTGCTCATATTTTCAAAAATAATAACAAGGAGCACCAGTGGGGAGGAGAGCTTTTTCCTTGTTTACAAAATATGCAGAGATTCTAAACAATACGTCATGTTGATGATGGATTCACATTGCTTTGCATTAGAAACAGAATTTCCAAATACACGCAAGAGGGTTTTTTCTTCTGCACAGAGAAAGCAAGAAAAGAAAAATGAATGCGAGAAAAGAAGCAATGTATGAAACCATTGTACTGCCTGCTATAAAATTCTCATCATTTTGTGTTATTTTCCTTTAGCCATTATTGCTGTTGCAGAGCTACAGTTTAGTGAGAAATGTCAAACAACATCATATTGTTATTAAACCTGTACATTTTATGAGGATGCATAAGTGTGCCCATGATCTCTGCCTATCTTACAGCCACTGTCTACAGTCCAGCATCATTATGTCTTATTACTGTTTTTACAACCAAACATCATTTTCAAATATACACAGATTGTTGTTGATGATATTTGTGTAAATTGGGTTGGCCTGATTCTGCTTACAGGCAGCGTGCAGATTATTTCATTCTCGGTTCTCATTAACAAAGAACATTTAAAAACAAGAGCAAATAAAGAGGAGGACTAGAGATTGTATTGTTTGGTTTTGAAGAGGTGAGGCTGCCTCATGTCAAGAGCGTTTTAAGGGTCTGTGCTTCCTGTACTTTCTTTGTTTTTGATTTGTTTCTCACTCCATCCATCCACCTTCCTTCCTCTCCTCCTCCTCCACCTCCTTCAGTATCCCTTTCTAACTTTCTCTCCTCCTCACCACCTCTGACCCTCTTATCATTCATCCTTCCATCTGTGCTCCCCCCCATTTTTATTTCTCCTCCCTTCCTTCCTCCTCTTCCTCTTTCTGTCTTTTCATTAATGCGCTGCCAACGGGGTGCCTTGGCGACAGGCTGCAAAAGCCGTCGCCACGGCAACATATCTGGTCTGTGGTTGTTGAGGCGTTTTGTTGGGAGGTGGGGGGATGTAAATGGATGCTGTATCCTTTGCGTGCTGGAGCCTCTACTCCTCGGAGTAGAGGAGGTCAGGCAATCAAATATTAAATTCTCCAGACGCCAAGCTCCTCCTTTGTCTCTCTCAGTCCATCCACCTGTTTTCCCTTTTCCCATCCCCCTCTCCTCACCTCCCCTCATGTATACACAGTGTCTTTAGATTGCTTCATTACACTGATGTCTAGCCTAAGTATCCTAATGTCTCCTACATCAGGTCCTTGTCATAGGGTCATTATGAGGTAAAAGCAAAACAAACAGTGAAGAAAACAGCTGCACTGTACAGCTGAAACAATTCATTAATTCATCAAGTTGATGCAAAATATCCAATCATCCGAAATTATTGTATATTCAATTATTAATCATTTATTGCAGCCATGATCTACAGAATTCTGTAAACCAAACACACATTAGCTGGTGTGTACATAAAATGAGACGATTAGCTTTTTAATGAACGCTCAGGGGCAGTAGGACCCTGAGGAGGGATTGGGGGGGGGTTTGGGGTGAGGGGAGGAATGAGGTGAGAGAGGCATTTGGCGTTGAGGGTTGATGTCTGCCACACACACACACACACACACACACACACACACACACACACACACACACACACACACACACACGTCTTCCTCTCAGTCCGTTCTTGCAGACGTAGCTCTGTTCAGCTTCCAACACAGCCGGGCACACACGTAAAAACACACAAATATGTATATATACTACACACACCAAGCGCACAGCTAAACACAAACAATATACACACCATACACACATGAATAATTCAGATCAATACAAAGCATTCAGGTTGTACTTGAAGGGGTGTTCATTTGCACAAGGTCACCTACTAACACACTGCCTTAATAAGCAGAGTGTCTGGAGACACACACACACACACACACACACACACACATTGGCAGACCTACACACAAGCTTTTCTCTAATGGAAGTGGCTGGAAGTGAGCGCTGGTTCTGGTAACAAAGAACTGCAAATCCTCCTTCCCCTGCCCCTCCTTCCCCTCCTCTCCTCTCCTCCTTCCATCTTTTTTCCATCCCTCTCTTTCTTGATCCTTTGTTTGCTTATTACCAATTGTGTGTTTGTGTTTGTGTTTGTGTGCGTGTTTGTACATGAAGAGCCAAAGTAAACAGGAGAGGAGGAGGAGACTGGTATTGTCAGTCTCAAATACAGCCTGTTGTTGCCATGAGTACTTATTGGAGGGGAGAAAGAGGAGGAAAAATAGAGATTTAGAGTGGAAGGAGGAAAAGAGGAAGTCAGAGCAGGACAGACAGACAGATACACTTGCGTGTGTTGCCTCTCTGCCGATTTAGTGTCACATCCATCCCCTATCAGACTCGCATTGCTTTGTTGCTCTACTAATGCTATGCTAATGCGATGCTAATTGACCATTCACTCCGCTGGCTTTAACTGCACTGATGCACAGAAACGGATTTGAGCTGAATCACTGTTGTGTTACATCACGTCAGCGTTCATCTGCACAACCGAGAATACATCAGCGGACATGGTGGGAACATTTAAAGAGGCTCAGATGATGTGTGATACTGCAGGAGTGTAACGCGTGTCTGCTGGGAAAACATCGGTTTAGCTTCAGGTGATTTGCCAGAAAACGGCGGCTAATTCACAGCTGGGTGGGATCATTGATGTCAGGCAGCATAGAATTCTCATTTAACCGACGGCGCATTGATTAACACCTATTTTTGACAGGAAAATCCATCTCAGGAGAGGTGATGAAAAGGTGTGCGTATTCAGTTGTGGTAATAAAACAAACTGAAAAAAGTTTTCGTGAAGTGCCGGTAGAGTTAGTGATGGAAAACTGCATGCACAGAATCCATGTTTCATTTTTTTCTCTAACTTTCTGAGGAGGTCATAGACAATACTCGTCATGATATTTTACTGCTTTTGCTACAAGTTGCATGTCATAAGTTTCAGGTTGATTTTCTGTCTTCCATGCAGTCAGTGTTTCCCATTGTGTTCTGCACAGCAAGATAATTAACTTTACATTTAGTTTAATAAGCACAATACTCACAATGTGATTGTTTTGTTGTTGTTTTAAAATTCACTGACAGATTAGGGGGAGTCAGAACGATACAGGTTAGCAAAATTTAAACAATGATTGAAATTCACTGAGTGTTATCTTATTTTATGTTTACAATACAGTTTTGTTTGTTGTTATCCAAGGAAACATTTAAAGCTGCAGGTCCCAAAGCGTCTGTCTTTGTTGACGGGGAATGAGACTGAACGAGAATCAGCTAACTTTCTCGGCTCTGATTGGCTGTTTTCGTTGAGGCGCAGTGGATTCTTGCAAATGCCATCCGGAGCACTAGGAGGAGGCAGATTTTTTCGCAGATGATTTGTCATGTACTACTGTCATGATATAGTGAAAGTTTATTTTTTTCATAAAAGTTACCCACTGCAGCTTTAATGTTTATATTATTGTCCTATAGAGTAACATTTTCAGCATTGTATTATTGTGCAGCATTAAAATCAAAACAAAAAAGAAGCTCTAACACAAAATGACACTAGAAATACTATACCTGGGTACAAGAGAGTCTTGAGCTAATCCCGACATAATCAATACCGACATGATGGGTTTCCCTTGTGAGACATTGTGAGGATGCATCATTGTATCATTCTGTGTCTCTCAGTGTGTCAGGGTGTGACCTTGTCTCCCCGACAACCCGAGGCACCGGAGACAAGCGGTTAGATTAATATTTTTCAGTCAGCATATCTGCTCCTCCCTGTGTGTCTGTGCATGATGAAGTCACTTGTTTATTCCTCCCTCACTGTGATGCTACACTTTCTGACCTGCCAGGGTTCCCTGCAGTAATGTGTACACAGGGAGACGCTGCAGAGAGGACATACAGTAACTGTGAGTGCATGTGTGTGTGTGAAAGAGAGAAAGACAGCTTTGTTTTGCATTTGACCAGAAAGCAGTCCAAGCAAAATTTAAAAGGACTCAGTGTTCCAGATTTTCTTTTCATGTTTTTTTTTCCTTGACCCATATATTGAATAAGGCAATGTTGAAATGACAGTTTAAATCATATTTACACCTCTAATGGGACAGTGTGTTGGCCTTCATTTGGACCATCCATTCATTTGGACCATCTGTCTTTCTAGTGTTAATGAGCCCAACAGTTTGATGGTTTTAGAGAGGTGCCTCTTTAGTCTCCCTTTTTACAGATTTTCGATGTTTTATGTTCTTCTGAGAGTGTGAAAATCCCCTTACAGGGTGAAACATTGGAGGTCTAAATACAACATTCCAATGGATGATAAATGTTTTGGACATGATGATATACTAAAGTCTTGGCCTGTACTGTGCATTTAAAGCTCATTTGAGTCAGTATCCTAGTGGTGTACCACTGTTATCTTCATCAAAATATATTAAAGTGACACCGTGTAACATGTATGAAAGAAGAAATAACACAAACCTCCTCTTGCAAGTGAGAAGTTAATTCATAAGCAGTGAGACAGCCATTTCTCAGTCCAATACTCTCAGGGTTTTTGTTTAAACTTTAAATTAATATTACTCTGTCTCTAACATTACTGAATCAGTTTGTTGTCTTTATGACTCTTACTCTTACTTGCACTATAGTTGCGCTACATTTTAGCATCTCACAGCTTCTCTTTAGTATCTTGCTTATCGTGAAAGCAAAAACGAAGTAGTAAACAGTTGGTACCTCACCAAGGGTGTTTGCTGTTTTCTTCTTGTAGTCTAATGATGTCTTTTATATCAACTAACTCAAAATAATCTTGGTTTTGTGGGCTAGTTTCATATGTGTGTTTTGTAGTTTTTCATGTAAGTTTTCTCCTGTTTGTGGTACAAAAATCAATTAGCAGACTGGAAACCTGAGATGTGTAAGCCGTGAACATTAAGTTTGTGTTCTTTTTTTATTTGTGTTACAATATTGTCTGCGCTGCATACCTCATAATGATAATGTAATGTGTAGAGTATGATAAAGAGAGCTTCAAATCACTTCATCAAAATGAATGGAAACAATGTAATGGCTGCATGGAACAGTAAAGCAAAATGTCCAAATATCTAAAACACAGCAGCATTGTTTGCAGAATGGTTAAAGTGAGGTCGAGTGTGATTCGTAGTAAATGGAATAAAACATGCAACACCACTGGTATTAGTGCTTAATGAACAACTGGGGGGCAAAGAGTCAGATTAATATCATTTCTTATCCCCAATGCAGGCTTTATCAACAACATTGCAGCAGACAAAGAGGCTTTATGTTTAAAGCGCTGACAGTGAATGGGTTGTTTATTTCCTAATTCAGCGCTAGCAGGGTGTTATAATGTTTTCACAAAATGTGTGTTTAAGTGTGAAAGACACTGCAGAGTGTGGAAACAGCGTGTGTGTGTAGTAATGAGCTGAGCAGACTGGGGATTTGGGAATCGCTGGTGTTGCTTTCGTCTTATCTGCTTTGCTCCGTTGTGCTCTGAGCTTCTTTCCTCTGCAGCAGACAACCGGAGAGAGCTGCTTAACGCTGCATTTATGGGCTAGGAATGCAGTAAAAGCCGTTATCAAGTGTGACTAAGAATAAATATGATGTTAGAATCGTCTCACAACATTAGAAGCATCCGTTTATTTTGTGGTATTTGATTGTTTTTAACTGGTGAATAGCCATATTTGAGCAGAAAAAATTTCCCTCTGTCACCCTTGTCTTTCTCTCTGCTTGCATCCTTATCACACACACGCACACACACCCTGGTTATGCAACCCATTGTGTGTTGCGTTGTGTAGACTCTTTGTTCTGCTGTGTGTGGTTGTGATGCTGTAGAGATGGGAGTGTCCTGTTCTTTCTGCCTGGCTGGCCCCCTTGCTTGCAAAAGTGTGTGTGTATGTGTGTCTCTGTTGCTGCATGCACTTCAAATAAGTCAATTTTCTTCCCAGACACCCACACTCTCTTCATGTGCACACACACTTTCTCTGTGGCAATCTGATCTAATTTTTGCCCTCAGAGGAAAAACATAGAATGTTCTAGTATTATAGCACCTAAAAAAGTCCCTCTTTAAAAAAAAATTAAATAAAAACCGTGTGACCTAAAAGTTTGACATTGCAGTGTGTTAATAGAGGCCTGGCCTTACCGCAGCAGCCTGGGTTCGATTCCAATTCGCTGCATGTCATCCCCCCTCTCCCCTTTCCTGTCTATCTTCACCTGTCCTATCAAATAAAGGCATAAAAATAAAGTACCCCAACTACTTACTAACCAGTATCTTTAGATGCTATTTTTCCTTAAGTTGTCTCATCTAACCCTCGGAAAGAAAAGTGAATAAAAGTATTTCCCTAAATGTCGACCTGTTCCATGAACTGTTTGAGCCACGCAGCAGCTACAGAAGAACAAACAGTCAGCTTAAAACTCTATCATAAATAGGAACTCACACAGTGATTCAGAAGATGATAAACCAGATAATAAGACCAGTAAATAATACAATAAGTTCCTCAGCTTGTAAATGTAAAAATAAAAAGACAGTACCGGCCTGTCTACTCTTGGCGTTATGTAACCTGACTAGGCTGTTAAAACCATTTCAATTCAGGAAACCATATCAGCACACTGTGAAAACTGTCTGGTACTTTGCTCCGGTCCGTCACGCAGACAGCAGTGGTGACGTCTCAATCCAGCAGTTTTGAATATATTTGTTAATGTATCACTAACTCTTGTGGTGGCAGGACATAGTTTTCATCCCTCTGTGTCTATTTTCAGCCGTTAGAATGACTGGTGATGTCTTTATTTCCACACTGTTTTCAGTGTATTTAAGTCCTCAGTTGCTCCCTGTAGCCTTGCAGAGGTCAGATTATTTCCATAGCCAGAGTTTCAACATAAGTTTGGTCATGTTGCGTACATTTTCCTGTCCTTCTCTTGCCACAGTGTCAACATTTTTCCCTCCCCTCTTTCAAACTTTCCTAATGTTCCCTGTGAAGTTTCATCAGGTCTCTGGGTGTGTTTGATCCCACCCTGCTCTGTAGTCCCGGTATCACGGCTGGTTGAGCTGCAGATCAGATTGAATCAGAAGGAGGAGAGTTGACACTGCTGTGCTTCCTCATCCATGACGGAGGAATGACAACATCTCTCTTTCACTCTTCCTTTTTTCTCGCAATGCCATCACTCGACCATCTCTTCCTTTTTCCCCCTTTCCACCCTGATCAGGATTTTTTTCCATCCACCAGTTCAGTCAGGATTACTGTGGAATATATAGAAATGTTACCTGAAAAAAACTGTGCTGCTGCTGCTGGAAACGCAGAGGACACAGCCAGAAGCTGTTAAATATGTTATCAGATAACATGGGACCTGTTATCTTATCTGCAGTGTAACTGTAGACCTGCAGGCTCAGAAACATGAGAACCAGGCTCTGGTCATGGTGTGTGTGTGTGTGTGTGTGTGTGTGTGTGTGTGTGTGTGTGTGTGTGTGTGTGTGTGTGTGTGTGTGTGTGTGTGTACTTTTGTAAAATTAAGAATTAAGGGTGCACAGTAAAGTAAAGAACAATAAAGTTGCTTCCTAGAAATAGAACTAACCCATGTGAGGAAAAGACGTGTGTTTCACAGACCCTTGATCTGAAGGAAAATATATTTATAGATGCGCAGTATTCAACGAGTCAAACTTTGGTATAAAATATTAGCCAGACGAATACTTTTTTCCCAGCCTCAGGCAGTGCTTCCCCAGTTTGTTAAACTGACAGTTGTGGATGCTGTTTGCTGGCTACTGCAACTTGTAATTGGAGGCAACTCAGACACATTTCAGGCTGATGATTATCAGTTTAGGCAAGTGTTTGACGAACTGACTCAGCATTTTGTGGGTCATGCTGTTCAGGTATCTAATTGCTGTTTTATGCTGCTATTTGGTACTTTACAGTAACTGTAATCAGTCAGGGCGAGTCAGTGGCGGTTCAGACAGCAGACGGACAACCCAGGCAAATTGTGTAGTTTAGTGAAGTTTAGGCAACTAAGACAAACACCTGAATGGAACTTTTACACAGCAGACATTTTGACTTATAGATGACTAATATATGACTAAAAGCAAAAACAGTGTTACTAAGTGTTACTAAGAACATTAACAATGGCTCTATTATATTCAGGTGTACCAAGTCATTACAGTAAGTTCCATCCAAATTTAGTGCACATTTCTTTCTGTAATATGGACCAAAAACTAGTAACTGTCCCAGATTAATAAGGATATTTTGTTGTTGTTATTGTTAAATTCTGTCCAAAAATTCCCATGTAACTGCATGAAAACAAGATTATACACGTGAAAACACAGGTACGCTGTCTCTGCCCTAATTAGGGATATAAGAGTATCTTTTTGAATTATTACATCACTTAGCCTCCCAGAGTCACAATCTCCATAGGCTGAAAAGTGAGTGTAATTACACTTTAACACAAGTCTATTTTTATCCTACAAAAGGCTTTTGTGTTGCAAACTTGTTTGGCAAATCAGACAACGTTTCCTCTTTCTGGCAGTTCAGGAATCACTCGTGCAAATGAAATGAGGTGTGATATTCAGTGTTATGAGCTCCCTCTCAACAGTCTAGCATGAATTAATTTCCATCTTTCTCCATCAAATGGAAAAATGCAACTGAACGCTGCTCAGCTAAAAGCCTGATCCAATAGTCCCAACATCTGTTCAGCCTCCAGCCAGAATCAATGGTTCCATTATCAGACAGGCCGATTGATCAGTGGGGTTTCGAGCCATTAATAGACTGTTTGCATCCCGATAAACTGATGTTAAAGTGGGTTAGGAGACTGGGGGAGGGAGGGAGGTAGGGATTTAGGGAGAGAGCGAGGAGAGAAGAGAGAGGGAAGGACAGCGGGCGATGAAAAAATGAAAAGGTCAGGAAACAGGAGTGAGAGGGAGGGAGGGCAGAGAGGATGAAGGGACAGAAAGAGGTGAGGTGAGGGAGGCAGGGATGGATGGATGGGGGACTGACTGACTTGTGGAAATCAAAATAAGCAAATACCCTTCATGTTGACTCCGCCTGGACATGAGAGGAATTATTTAGAAAAGTCATCATTGCTGGAAGGTTACAGTATTTGAACAATTCACTTCAAATATGTCATCTGCCCTCCTTTCTCGCCTTTTCTTTCCTTCCATCCCTCCATTTTTTTCTTTTGTTGTCAGTGGTTCGTTGCAGAGAGAGTAGCCTGTTTCCATGGTAACGGACTGAGCCAGATGAGCTGAGCTACTTGCACTGCAGCGTCTGTCCTGACTCTGTGTGTGTGTGTGTGTGTGTGTGTGTGTGTGTGTGTGTGTGTGTGTGTGTGTGTGTGTGTGTGTGTGTGTGTGTGTGTGTGTGTGTGAGAGAGAGATTGGTCTTGGCTCTAAAGAGAAGGAAGGATGATGATTTATGTGAGTCTAATGCACTGGGCAGACACTCGGATGAACAGTGTGTGTTTGAGTATGTGTGTGAGCGGAGTGCTTATTAGCAATGCAACCCAGTCTTTGGTCCATGTCATTATTTCTCATATGTATGCTTTTTTCTCTCTCTCCGTCTCTTTCTCCTTCTCTTTATCATTTCAATTCAATTTCAATTCAATATGCTTTATTGGCATGAATGTCAGGTGAAATATTGCCACAGCGTCAACAATAATCCAGCTTAATGAGATGAGATATCTCTCTCTCTCTCTGTTCTTACACTTGAACTGTACCTCCTCCTCATACCTGTAATTCCACACTCTTATCAGTGTCGCCGTGGTGATCAGAATTGTAGGAATGATCAACATCACCATAGCAATTACACCTGGTGCTCAACACAAGAGGGAGAGGGACTGTATCATATGACAATCATACTAAACCGGTTAAAATAAACATAAACAAGCCGTCCTCGAAGGAGGAGTTTGAAAAAAAATGTTGGGGAAATTTATTTTGGAAAAATAGGCTAATTTAGTTTCATGCTGAGAGCAAGATGAGAAGATGGATACTGCTCTCATATCTGCCGTATATCCATTAAATAGGAAGCTAGGGTCAGAAGACCGTCAGCTTGACTTAGAGTCACCTCAGGGTGATGACAAGACTCCAGAAAGTCACTAAATCAGTATTTGTTTTAGAAACTGATTTCACATTTCCTGGCTGTAGCTTCATATTTTAACAGATAGACATACGAGTTCAATCTTCAATCCATTGATCTTCTCATCTAACTCTCAAATAAGCAGATTTTCCTAAATGTCAAACTTTTCCTTTAAAGAGGTATAACAAAAGGCATTCTTTGTAAATAAACCAGTTTGAGCTGTCAAGACTCCCATGCATAGCGTTGCCTTCAACATCCTGAAAAGTGACAACGTTTCCTTAATTGCACTGGAACTGTTTTACCTGTTTGAACAGGCACCCAAATGCATTATTGTCCGATGTCGGCCAGCAGCTGGCGGTTGAGATAATGACTCAGAGATGAGATAAAGGTGAAGTCATATGGTGGTTAGTGGTCAGTTTTGT
The DNA here is from genome assembly GCF_905237075.1 of Dicentrarchus labrax. Lineage (NCBI taxonomy): Eukaryota > Metazoa > Chordata > Actinopteri > Moronidae > Dicentrarchus > Dicentrarchus labrax. The sequence goes on from NW_026136715.1 coordinate 21,351,343, forward strand.
TTTGTAACACTTGAAACAACTTGTAATGGTGAGTGCCCTTGAACATCTCGTGAGTCAGTGTATGAAAACAAAAACAGTTTTCGACATTTTAATGAAAGACACTTTACATATTCCAGATTTAAAAATGTATTTTAGTTTTAAATGTCTGCACACATATATGAAGGTTTTGAGTGTATATTGTGATTTAGGTTTAAATCCCACCTTTCTTTCCCCCTGCAGGTCACTCCCTCTGTTCTGCTTCATTTTTCATCTCAGTGAAACAGCTCACAGTCGATGTGGTGTCACATCTTACTAATGAGACTCTATGTGTGTCTGTGTTGCAGAACTCCCAGAAGAAAAGAGGAGCACGACCCAACAACAAACCTGACAAGAAGCTTGGTCCACAGGTAACACACACACACACACACACACACACACACACACACACACACACACACACACACACACACACACACACACACACACACACACACACACACACGCTGCTATGTTTTCCCCCAGATGGACCAAAAAATCAATAAGAAAAGCAAAGTGTAGTTTCAACTTAACAAGAGGGACTTTTATTTAACACACCACACACACACACACACACACACACACACACACACACACACACACACACACACACAGAAGGATGTAACACAATCATGAATAACAAATAGTTAAGTGTGTTGAGTTGAAACATCTGCAGTACATGATGGAGGGAAGAAGAAGAAAAGAAGAGACTGAAAGTTAATGAAGACAGAGAGGGATTTGGAATTGGAGAAGAAGAAGATGAGTGAGTTTGAAAAAGAAGAAGACGGGATGAAGGGAGAGATGTACAGAAATTGACTGACATCAATATTGCAGTACCAAATAAATCACCAATGAAACCACTGAGTGTTTTTTCTGTTACCCAAATAGATGCTAGTTTAAATTCTTAATATTTATTGCCGTTCTTAAGCTGTAAATCCATTTATCCACCACAAGTTTCTCCTCATTATTAAAGATGATTGTGCCGTTCTGCTTTATGTAACAGTATATTCATTATTCAATATATTCTTTATTATTAGATCAAATACGTTACACAGTTACACATTTCAGTTACATAAACAACAGCAATGTTGAAAGATAACAGCTAAAAAGATGAAATGTAGATAACAAGTACCATCATGTATTTGGTGTAACTTTTTTTGGTGTCAGCATCGCCCGAAGCAGCTGTCATCTCTCCAGAAATATAGTTGCATGTACCATAGGTGGCAGACCACAGGAACTTTTACTTCCTACTACATGTTTCAACATTGAGTAAAACAGAGAACAGACTTGCCTCCAAATTTTAAGAATCAGAGTCATTTAGAAACCTGCTGAATCCTTCCTCCAGTCAGCTCCTGCAAGGACAGTTTATTTCTTCATCAATAGATATGGTAGGTACAGTTGAGATAAAGTGAAATGTAATCAGTTTGTGAAAAGAATTATGTGTTTTTATGACCCCATTATAATGTTTTACAATCAGCTACAGCATTTTGTTCAATTAAAAACAAATTTAAATTTTAGTAGTCACAGAATACCTTTTCATTTATGACAAGAACCAGAATCAGGAGTCTTAGCAGAACCAAAACAATTTAAATAATGAGTGAGGAAAAAAATATCTAATCTATTTATTTTCATTGTGGTCCAGTAGATGTGTATATGGAGCAGACAGGAAAATGTCATTCAAATATAATTAACATGTCAATTAACACTGTAGCAAACCTGCTGCTTCTTTTATTCTTTTAATTCCTGCTTCAAACACAGATTGAGATCAAACTCCACACGTTAACGTTGCCAGGGTCACCAACCTCAAATGTCATGTTGTCACCTTGCATGTTTGATCCTTTCAGTGTGTTCCTGCCTCACAGCTCATGATTGTGCTGCCTGTGTGTCTCTCTGTGACCTATTTCCTCTGGGGATCACGCCATACTTCCAAACAAGCAGTTTGAAGCTGATAGATCAGCAGTTCCTGCATTCACCCTCTCCTCCACATCATCTCTGTGTCTTTGCTGCCCTCCGTCTTGTCCCGCAGGTGTTTGTACTTAATGTAATCCCTGCGTACCCAGTTTGTGTTCGTGTTCGGATTACAGCTCAGGTCTCAACATCACAATTTAAATCTCTACCCACTCTTCATTCTGCCTCCCTTCCTCCAGAGACACCGAAAAAGTGGAGTTTGAAAAAAATAACTACTTTTTCCTTAACTAACTCTTTCTAAGTCTCCCTCCCTTCTTTATTTTTCCACGTCACTAAAGTAGTGCAGACACTGCTGAAATAACTTTTTCTCCCTCTGTGAAAAAGGCACTACAGGAGATGGAGGTGTATGAGTTCAGGTTTTACAGAAGAACAAAGTAGAGATGCAGATTAAAAACCTACAAGACTTATCACCACAGAAGGTGTTTGCGGTGAAGGTAATTCTCTCTCGGCTGCCGGGCTACACGAGGCCCAGGCTTCCTCTCCAAGCTGCATACCATAAATGGCTGTAAATCGTTGGCTCTTGCCTTCCTTAATGTGGTTGGAAATGCTCCACAGGCTGTAAAACAAATACAGCCACAGAGCTGCTTCTGAGGAATGGGTGCACAGGGTTATATCAGGTCAGCAGAGAGAGAAAGAGAGAGAGAGAGAGAGAGAGATACATACATACAATACCCTTTGTCAACAACAACAATAAAAATCGATTGAATCTATTAAATTAGGACATGATACTGCAGTTAAGTTATATATGGTTATCTTGTGAGCCTTGAACAGCTCCTAAAAAGGGAGCAGCAAATCATCCCCGTTGGACAGTGTCTATATATTTTCAGGTTTAATGCTGCATCAACTGTTTTTTGGCCACTAGGGGGCAGGTGCCTACTTGCAAATCTAGCAGACACGGAGCCACATCAGCATTTATTTGAATGAGCATAAGTCCAATATTCACTCTCCTTTTCACTCTGTTTTGTTCTCCACCAACTGCAGAGAAAAATATATTGCTCTTCAGCTGCTAAATGTCGCATTCTGTTCACCAGCTAATCGCTAACTTTGTCTGTCTGACCCCCTTGACAACAGAGTCATTTGATTCAGTGTTTAGAGTATGTATAAACTATATGTTACTTCTAATAAAATAACTAACACATTTTCTATTTTACAAACTAAAAGCAATAGTAACATAAGCAATAATATATACCATTGCACCATAAGCTCTAGGGATACCAAGTAAGGCAGTAGCAATGTATAAAATTGATACATTACTTACTTGGTATCCCTATAACTTATGGTTAGCTGTGTAACTAACATAATTTGTGCCATAGTCCAGCTATAAAGCTTAATTTCGCTTATGGGACATTTAAAGTACAACAGTATAATACTGCTTCAACTACTCTAAGTAGTATAACTAATTTGCTCTTTATTTTAGATTTGAGTGAGTTAGTAAATATTCATTTCAGATTCTAGATGACATCTGAGGCAGAATGAAAGTTTTCTGGAGTTTCTGTTTCCATTGCATTTTTTGCAAAAGCATCGTGAGGAACAAACGCAGCATGACTCTCACCTCACCATTTGGTGGCTGAAAGCCGCAAGTTAGTCAAATAGCTCTTTGTCATTATCGTTCAAGTTCAAGTTGAAGGCGATTTTAAATAGAATGAAAAGCCGATTCATCCCAGTTGAGTTGCAGTGCTATAATGGGCTGTGGCTTGTGTTCAGCTGACAGAAAGCACAAACTTCAGTGCATCCTATAATTGCCAGAGATGATGCCCAAACATCAGTCCGGATTGACTTAAAGGTTGCAGATTCTAAGTCGAGCAGTTCACTCCTGCATGAAGTGATCTGACTGGTCAGCTTGTTGTGTGTGTTTGAATGTGTGTCTGCCCTGTTCCCATGCATTTATCCATCTGTCTGCAGCTTTTACTTTCTGTGCTTGTCAGGTTCCCTGTCCATCTATATATAACCTCTTTCTCAGGGTAGACTAATTGAAGTGTCCTCTCTTCTTTGTGTGTCTGTTGTCTTAACTGTAAGATGACAGTTCAGATTTGGCACATCATATCTACTCTCCATCCAAGTTGAGGGGAAAGTCGTGTGCATCTTTGTCTCTGATCATTTTCTATCCTTTTACTCTGAATTATAGCCAATTGGACAAAAGGGATATTGTTTAATCATTTATTTTCTTTCACTTGTTAATTTTAGTTTTTAAAAATCCAAAAGGATTGATTGCTCAACTATTGCAATTGACAGAAGCTGGAACCTACAAATGTTTGGCTTTTTTATTAAGTGAATTACCTTAAAAGATAAATTATTAAAGCCAATTTTTGTGACTCATCATTCAATCTAGTTAGGGGTCTAAAATGGCAACAAAACTTTGCATGATAACAGATCTGTCTGTATGTCAGCCTCACTGTGATACAGCAGTTTTTTTTTGTATCGATGTCACCTCATTGCTCTCTTCTCTTTCTGCTCCGTCACTGCAGGAGGACAGTTCAGACCTGAAGTGTCAGCTCCACTTTGCCAAAGAGGAATCAGCCCTGATGTGCAAGAAGCTGACAAAGCTGGTGAAGGACAGTGAGGCCATGAAGGAGGAGCTGGCGAAGTACAGGTCGCTGTACGGAGATGTCAACGCCTCGCTAACCGTGGAGGAGGTGAGGATGAGGAAGACTGAATGCTTAGATTTTAGCTTTAGGGCCGTTTCATGCAGAAGCAAGAAGTTAGTCAGTTTTTACTTTGACATTGTCAAATAGTTATTAATGGGCAAATTAGTGGTTATTGAACAAGGCCATGAAACAGGAGCTGGTCAAGCAGAGTTCACTGTGTAGAGAACGGAGGAGGGTGAAGGAGAAGGGTTTTAATTTCATAATTTTCAATCTTTTCTTAGCGTTTAGCTCTGCATCTCTTAATGTTTGCCTGAAAGCTGCAAAACAGTGCCTCTTGGCTGTTATGGTGGTCATGGTTTGTGAAGTATCTCCTCCCTTTGTACCCATATAAAACCCAAATGTTACTATTTCCCCGTTGGCCAAAAACGTCTGGGAAAACTCTACGGCCAAAACACTCCAAAAACTCATTAAATCAAACTCACTTTTGAGCCGTTTCTAATACTGAAAAGTAAACATTAACAAACAGAATGGAGTCACGTATTTTTCTTAAATATGATCAGTTATTACAATTGAAGCACTCAAACTAGAAGAGTGTGAATGAACAGGTGAGTAAGGAAGTGGTTCTCCTTTCCTTTTGCCAGGTTGCTGACTCCCCCCACACCCGTGAGGCGGAGATCAGAGTCCACCTGAAGCTGGTGGAGGAGGAGGCCAACCTGCTGAGTCGACGCATCGTGGAGCTGGAGGTGGAGAACAGGGGGCTCCGAGCTGAGATGGACGATATGAAGGGACCCCAAGGTAGTTTTTAAACTCATCTCGTTGGTCAATTATACATTTCTTTAATTGATTTCTCAGAGACATGGAAAGCTCCTGGCCAAGAGAAAGTCATAAAACACACTGAGGCTGTCACTGGCTTTTCATTAAATAATGACTGACTACACTCCTATATAACTAGTTCAAACTTTGAAGCTAAGATAGGCTAACTAGCTAATTTAGATAGCTTGAAAAGTTTGCAAAGGTTTATCAGCTATATAGCTACATTTGACCTTTTATCTGACTTCTGAGATTTGAATGTCAAATCTGAAGCCAGCAGCCAGTTAGCCACTTAGCTTAGCACAAAGACAGGAAACAAGAAAGAACAGCATGTTTATATATATATTTATAAGATTCTGCAATTATTATTTCATACATATTAATGTTGCTTTCTCAATTGCTTGACCTCTCATTTTTTTTTGTCCCTAGATGGTCTTCAAGAAATTACTGGGGTTGGTGGTGGTCTCGGGGCAGGTCTTAGTCTAGGAGGAGGGGCCATGGTACTCGGGGGAGGGGCTTCATCTGAAAACGTCATGGAGCTCCAGAGACACCTCCAGTTTGTGGAGGAAGAGGCGGAGCTACTGAGGAGATCTCTAATCGAGATGGAGGAACAGAACAAACTCCTGATGAATGAGATTAACCGCTTTAAATCTGAACTCCCACCGCCAACGTCCACGCTGTCGTCCAACTCACTAACGTCGCTGACGGACGGGCTGCTCAACGACAGCCCGGTGCACTCCATACAGGAAGGGGCGGTGCTTATCAGCACAGACGCCCCGGCCCAGGAGGAGGAGATCAGATTGGCGAGGCTTCAGATTGGAGAACTGAGCGGGAAGGTAAAGAAGCTGCAGTACGAGAACCGAGTGCTTCTGTCCAACCTGCAGCGCTGTGATCTGGCCTCCTACCATGCTCCTTCCTCCTCCTCCTCCTCTTCCTCCTCACTACGACTGGCTTTGGAGACTGACGCAGAGGCCGGAGACTCAGCTGAGTGCCTCCCCACCAGGTAGTACCGTATTTTTGTGGGTGGAATGTGGTTCCATCTGATCATTCAAGGCATTCGAGGCAAAGTTGTTGATTTTTAATTGGGTGTAAATCTCCCCAATAGACAAAAATGCACTTAAATAAAGACAGTATATTTTTGATTATTTTGAATTCTATTGTGCCACATATTATATATTTTCATCACAGCTCTATTTTAAGATCCAAATTTAAAATAGATTTCATCCATGAACTTAATGAGAGATTAGAAGAACCCATGGCTGTCTAAGATTACAGTGCATCAACCACATTACATAAACCACACAGGGTTGTTCAGACAAGCAACCCAGACTATTGAAAGTTAATTCTTAAAACAGCAGTCAACAGAACAGTCTCACCCCAAGGTCCATTTAGTAGCTCGTCTGGAGCTATTGATGGTATCACAGGATGATCTTCAGCAGATCAAGTTTACCCAGTTATCACAGTTATAGATGTTCAAATTTCCACTTCTCTGAGAACTTTAAGGTCTTTCAGGATGAGAAGGCCTGAACGTGCTCTTTCTGTTTTTTTCATCAGCCCGCCCCACCGCAAAGAGCCAGTAGGGGGTGAGAATGACGCCCTGGAGATCAAGGAACGGAAAAAGAAGATCGAGGACAACGCTGACGCAACAACCTCGCTCCCTGGGTGCCTGGGGCAGAAGGACCATGATGCCTTGCTGGCCATGAGGGACCAGGCTCGCTTGGTTTCCACGGCGATACAGCTCCTGACCTCCCCCGAGTCTAACTGCCTCTCCTCCTCCCCATCCATATATCACAAGGTCTGCAGCAACGACGCAGCAGAGCCGTGTGACCTGGAGAAACCTCAGCCTCACAGCCAGGTACACGTCCTCTTCCACGATACTGTCAGATCAAAGAGTTAAAAAACCAAAATATTAACCGTGTGGTCCTTTTTAAATCCTTTTCTCACAATCCACTGAAACCCCTTTAGATGTAACATCCACTTAGTCCAGTGCACTTTTAAGATATTGTATGATAAACTTTATGGGCTGATAATAGAAATGCCCTTGAGATGCAGAAACATCCCTGTTGAGTAATGAGTTTACTAGAAACTGTTGGTAATGGTCTATATTCCTAATGATTATTTTCCTCACTGATTGATCTGTTGATTATTTGTTTTGATTGACAGAGCAAAAGTTTTGTTCGTAAGAAGTTAGAAAATAGTGAAAAAATTATCATTATAATTTCAAAGCCCAAGTTTATGTCTTACAACAGTCCAAATATACCCAAATATATTCATCTTACACTGATATTGAATAGAGAAAAGCAGCAAATCTTCACATCTGAGAAGCTGCAACCAGAGAACATTTGGCTTTTTACTTGATGAATCACTTTCAGCAACTAAACAAAAAGTCGATTATCAACATTGTTTCAACTAATGATTTCGGAGGTATTTCTGTCTGAATTAACAAACAAATTAACCAGAATTTTCTGCCATTTCCTTCCTTCATGTTGCTCTACAGGACATGTGTTCTCCTTCATTTTATATTCTATAACGGATAAGTCCAGTACAGTTAAGAGAGAATAAATAAGTTAAATAAGAGAAGTAGAATGTTTCAATTACTTGGACTAAAAGCTGCAGTAGGTAACTTTTATAAACTTTTTATTAACATTTTGTAGTATTTGTTGAAAAATGATATCCTGACAGTAGTACAGTCCTCCTAGTGCTCCTAATGGTATTTGCAAGAATCCACCGAGCCTGAACGTAAACAACCATTCAGAGCCTAGAATGAAAGTTGATGGTTGAGCCTCATTACCAGGTCGTCAAATACAGGTGCTTTGGGGGACTCAACCATCAACTATCTTAAATCCACCAACCCAAAGCGTCAGTATTTGATGACCTGACTGGTTGTTTTTTGTTCAGGCTCGGTGGATTCTGCCGCTTTAGTGTTTGTCACCAGAAATAAACAGATTTTCTGATGATTCAGGACGAGAAGTCACCAGTGTTTAATGAATGAGTCAGTCCATGTCTTGGTTCATTCATTATCAATGAATTATGTTTACATTAAAAGATAATATTGAAAGATTGTTCATAAAAGAGGAGAAACCACCAGAGTGAACAACACAGCCTCAGTGACAAATGTTTTTTATCTTCTGCTCTCGCATTTTTTGTTGCCCTGAGTTTTAAGCCACCAACTTATCATTTATCAGCCTGAGCCGTTCCCTCACACAGCCAATAATAACTGACAGTGTGACAAATTCTGTTATTTGTTTGCTCCCCAGATTTCAGAGCTGTCTGACCTGTCGGACCGGCCTCTGGTTGGTGCTCTGACCAGCAGGCTGCAGGCCCTACACACCCAGCTACAGGCCTTTGTGGAGCGGGTAGACAACCTGGGTAAACCCCCAGCAGGTGGGAGAGACCCTCAGGTGGAAGGAGCGTCTCCTCTGGCCTCACCTTGCGCCTCCCTGCCCTGCTCTGGAGACGGCCAGGATGGACTGAACACTGCTGAGGAGAAGGTACAAGAAACAAGAAACACACTCATCCTTTTCACTCCTCGTCACTCTGTCTCTTTCATTTATTATCAGCTTCTACTTTTGTTGGATTTTTCTTTTCTGTTGTCACTAGTTTGTTTTTCTGTTCTTCAGTTTTGTGTTTGATCCAGTGCTTAACCATTAGTTTGGCTGAATAACACTTCCAATCCCATCTAAACATACTGCTTTAGTTACTCATCACACTGGAGAATGGATTTACACAAGACGCTCAAATCTGATGTACCACCAGCAACAGGAAGAAACAAACATATAAGGCAATGTGAGATGATTGAAGACTAAATGTTGATTGAGATTCATTCAGATCTGTTGAAAAGAGAGAAAAAAAGCTGCTTTTTAGCAGTTACTGAAGTGCTGGGGATCTGAAAATGGCCGCCATAGTAGGCATGACATAAATCCTTTTGTCTCTCCTGTTCTTAGTCTTAATTAACCCGACGTGCTTCAACGGTGTTGAGAATGGACGCAAAGCTCACTAGTGACAAACGTACCAGTAAATGGGAAATTGTGGAAAAACATTGCCTTTGCTGTATTAAATGAATTCAGATTTGAGCTGCTGGTGTAAACCTCTCCATGCGATGCCACCCATGTCCTCTGCATGCTGTTAAATTGCCTCCTCACCTGGTATTTAGATGCTGTTTAGGCCTCAAATGGAGCCATTTGTTGCGACATAGTGAGGTTATACAGAGTATATATTTTCATCAGCATATCATAAAACTAATTCAACACACAGTCTGGGTTTACAGCTAGAGTGGTTGAGCAATAGTTACATTTATATCCATAGATTTATTTACATTTATAGCATTATCACATTTTTTATTTATAGCAAATAATTAACTATAACCATAGTATAAAAGCAGTATCTGACACTGTTTTAGTTTGAATATTTTGTTTATAAAATGAGTAAAAGTGTAGTGTTTGGTGTCCATCTGTTTTAGCTGCCACTGACACCAGATAGTGAGGGCTGTACTATGAACAGATTGGACAAGCCAGTCTTTTAAAATGACAGTTTGGTGTTTATAATAAGAGTAAAATTGGTAGAAACACAAGACTACAAAACCAAAGTTATAAAAGCCATCATTTCTATGCAAAGAAAAAATATTCAGTTGGGAATAAAATTGAAAGAGTTGTTCACACAGTTTTCTTAAAGCAGCAGATGAGACAGTGAGCTCGAGCTAGATTTCCAATCATACTTCATAACTCACATTTTCAGTCTGAAATGCTCCTCTGAGAAATTCTTGGATTGCAGCTGATTGTCAGTGATCTATTATTTATTGGTTTAGTCTGAACATCTACTGTATTTTCAGCTATATAATGTTCCACCTAAAATTCAGCCTAAGATCTACAAAGTTATAAAAACCTACATTGGACTCAGCAGAGACACCTGATGGCATATGTTCCTCTCGCCTTTGATTGTCAGGGACATGTTTAAATAAAACATTCAATTTGTTGAGGATCCATCAGTTTTTTTTTAGGAACAGTTTTACTAAATTGACTTGTTCAGATGGATATTTTTGCAATTTGGTTTACTGACTTTACAGCGAGAGAAACTTGTTACTAGTAAAACACTGTTTTATATTCTAATCTAATCTGATTTGCCTGTTTGGAGAAGTCTGTGGTGAAAAAGTTTTGAGAGAATACATTATAAAATGTTTAGACTCCATTAGAGGCCAATTCTGAGTCCCAACACCCCTCCGATCTCTCCTCCCTTTTCCTTTTTCTCTCTCCTTCCCTTCGTCCCTTCCTCCTTCCCTCTTTCCCTCTGCACGGGCACCATAACCGTCGGTTTCTGCACTTCACTTCCACGTCCCACTTTCCCTCCTTTTAAACCCCCTTTCTCCCACTCACCACGCCTCCTCCTCTTCGTCATTTCCCTAACTGCCTCCCTCTTTTCCCTTTCGCTCACCTCACATCCCTCCTTCCCACTCCCTCTTCTCTTTCACCTTGTTGCTCCGTCGCTCCTTCGCTCTGACCTTTCATTCTAACCGCCTTACTCCTTCTCTTGCCCTCCCATTCGTCTTTTTTCTCTCCCCCTCTTGCCTCCTCCTGTCCCTCCTCTACCTCCCATTGCTGTTTCCCCTCCCCGTCTCTCCTTTCTACCCACTCCTCTATGTCCTCTTCTGTTTCCTTTTTCTCTCCTCCACCCTCAGCCGTTCATTCTACCCTCCATCCTCCTTTTCTTTCTTTTCTCCACTCTCTCCTTCTCCTCTGTGACCAAGCTCTTTTTCCTCTACATCCTTTTCTTCGTCTTGTGAGATCCATACTCAACTAGTTCTGTTTTGTTTTTCATTTTTCTCAATGTTGTCATATGGATGAACGCCATTTTGGTTGTATTGTTTTTATTCTTATTGTTGTGTTTGTGTGTCTTGTTTTCCTTTCATTTCTATCACTCCCCTCCTTTTTTGTTTGTTCCACAACTCCTCCTCCCCTGTCCCTCTCTCTCTCCTCTATGAATTTCTTTTTTTTTCGTTTGTTTTTTTTCCTTCATTAACTTGCCCATGCACGCATGCAGCAGCCTGATTATAGGGACCAATCAGAACCGGAGGTGGAAGGTCAAACTGAGGAGAACAGCCAATCAGACATCAATGAGACTCAAAAGCAGGAAAGCAGCCAGCTGGAACAGGGAGAGAAGGAGGCAGATGATGCACTGGTGAGTCGCTCAAAATCTCAATCATTCACATCACGACAGGCACAAACATACACATTAGAGAACTGCAGGGGCCTGAAATTTCAGCCCTGGTGCGTCTCACGGCTGACAGCGAGAAATATTTTCAGAAAGAACCCGAGTTGAGCCTGAAGCCAGAGTTATAATGTCAAATTTCTCTCACTTTCTCTTGTACACACAGACACACAAACAGTAAGGGTTCAGCCTTCAAGGTAAAAAACAAAAGGTCTAGTCTGTTGCTGTATTAGCCAGACCCTTATGATGAAGTAACTAAGTAAACTGACTGGAAATGACAAAAACGACAACAAAAATAGAATATCTCTCAAAAATATATTTGTGTGCTTTCTTGCCAAGAGTTACATGAGGTGCGACAAGTTCAAACAGCACACAGTCATGCTTGGCCATCAGCTGTGTCCCTAAGCTTTACCCTTTCTGTCTCTTACATTTGACTCTACACCGATCAGTAATAACATTATGAGCACTGACAGCTGAAGTGAATAACAGTGATTATCTGGTTATCATGGCACCTGTCAGTGGATGGGATATATTAGGCAGCAAGTGAACATTTTGTCCTCAAGGTGATGTGTTAGAAGCAGGAAAAATGGGCAGCGTGAGGATTTTAGAGACTTTGACAAGGGCCAAATTATGATGGCTAGACGACTGGATAACAGCATCTCCAAACCTGCAGCTCTTGTGGGGTGTTCCCGGACTGCAGGGGTCAGCACCTATCAAAAGTGGTCCAAGGAAGGAAAAGCGGTGAACCAGAGACAGGGTCATGGGGGGCCAAGGCTCACTGACGCACGTGGGGAGCAAAGGCACATGCATGCATCACAGTTTGTTGGTATGGGGCTGCATAGCTGCAGACCAGTCAGGGTGTACAGGTTGTCATAATGTTATGGCTGATTGGAGTATATCAAAGGCTTGACACCTGACCCTTCTCTCACCCTGTTTGGGTTGCCCGTGGATAATGCCATTGCCCAGGCCACCTCACTCTCTCACTGCTAGTGAAGCTCCCCATTCTACAACAATGGAAGTCCACCAATGGCTGAGGAAGCTTGGACTTTGATCTAAATGGTAAATGGACCTGTACTGTATAGGGCCTTTCTAGTCTTCCGACCATTCAAAGCCGCCCTTATATAACCTTGCCAATAAGAACAACATCTTCCTGAAAATTTGGAAACCGTTGCAACAAATGGTCATCAATCCAGCAGAAGTGAATGGACTCTTGTGCTTGACAGGATGAGACGAGGTCTCAATCATGGTGTATCACATTCACATAACTTTGAATCATAGTTTTTGTTTTCTGTCTGTTTCTGTGACAGGGTCAGTTTTCACAAAATCAGAACCCTGAAGGCATTTTGTGATTATTTATATTGTACAACATTTCTAGGGGTATTAAGGGGTTCTGAATCCAAATCTGCTGTATATAAAGCTTAAAAATGTCCCAAAATGCCTTTATTATCCTTTAATTTCCTGAAAAATAACTATTATTCAGAAATGTGAATATTTGTCAATCATAGTTTTATGTTTATAATGGACATTTCTCTATCTTGGGTAGTTGATAGTAGTTAGAAAATTAGATAAGAATATTGTAACAACTCTCTTGAAGCTATATCCAAAAGGCATGATTTTACGCAACTCGCCATAAAAAACATGTAGTTTACTAAAAAACTTGTAGTTTACACATTTCTATCTGTGTACAGATGAAACACCCAAGATATAATTTATTTAATTAGCGAGCTCTAGAGATGTTCTTAGGCTGATTTTTACTTGACAGAGCTAGGCTAGCCATTTCTGTAATAGTGGCAAGAAAAGAAAGAAGCATATTTCCCAAACAATCAAAATATTCCTTTAAATCCTCTCACCCTAAGATAATCATAATGATGAATCAACAAGCAGCTGCTTAATAAATCAAAACTAACTCACCGCTTGAAATTATGAGACACAACAACAGTTAAATTAAACATTGGTAAATCAACCAGCACTATATATCACCTAATATTATTTATCACAGATAAATGAGTGTTGGTGTATATGTCAGCTGATAAGTTACAAGAAATTGCAGTACAGACATTCCATTGAGGTTATTAAGAGAGTTTGTCTAGTGTCTCTATTACATTGTTTTTTTCCACCAGAGAGCACTGACAAGTAGATTTTTAGAAGAGTAAAACGTCCCACTCAGTATCTTGGTCACAATAAAGATAGGGATCCGTATCAAGATGCCATGTGTTTGTGTTTATGAAAAATTACTATCGGCCGATAAATCATCATATGATTTTTTAAAATCTCAGATATCAAATACTGCCTCAAACATCCAGTATCAGTCAGGGAATTTTTGTTATGATATAATTTAAATATTGTAGGTATAGGAGGTTTTCAACTGCATCTCATGGTCTTCCTTAGCCAAGGAGTTTGCTCAGTTCTCATCATGGGACCTAGTTTCCAATGTCAAGAATTAAATTTTTATGCTTAGTATTGATATTTATGTTACTGAATCAAATACAAACCCTAATTATGAAAATTGGCCTCTAATACATGTGTCTGCGGTGTGTATACACACACACACACACACACACACACACACACACACACACACACTCGCTTGCAGTAACTGATGTGGTACAGTGGTGGCAACTCATGTTAGCAACACAGTTTTATAAACAAACATAAACAGTGACTTCACCCTCAGATGTGGGCCCGACAGGAAGACCTTTGTTTGGTTGACCTTTAGCTGGTGTGTCTCCATGGTAACCGGGGTGTATGTGTCTGCATCTTTATCCAAGCCTGAGAGGGTGAATGTGAGAAAGAGAGACAGATAACAAGAGAGAAAGTCAGACAGTTGTTTTTGTAGCTGCGACAAACGGAGCAGTGACACAGCAGCACATACACCCAGTGTTTATACACACTCAGTATTCAGCATGGTACTGTAACTCATACCCAGCAAATGTAGTTTGTATTACAGCTCAACGCTATTTCTGGACATCATCGTCATCCATCCATCCATCCACCCAGTACTTCTGTGCAGCGTCTGCAGCTAGAGTGCGAGTTGCTAAATACAGTCATCGACCACAGGTCTTGATTTTGGTCTCACAGGCACAAAATGGTACCAAACCTGGCAACATCACTGGGATGACAAGACTCGCACAGTCACTGCACCCAGCTCACCAGAGGTAGTTACAGCACGTAACGGCGCCTAAAGCTGCAGATTGTCCTTTATACATGTTTGTGCACAGATTAAACAAACAAGATATGAAGTGTTAATTAGTCAGCTTTAATAGTGCTGGTTGATGTATACATTTTAACTTTGGATGGAGCCAGGAAAGCAGTTAGCCACTGCTTCCTGTCTTAATGCTAAGATAAGCTAACCACGAGCTGAGTCCATAAGAGGTATGATGTTTCCAGCACAATTAGAAGTGTACTTTTTTCTCTCAAAGTCAGCATTCTGCATTACAGTGGATTTCTTTTTCTTCTTCCAGAAGGTGAAATCTTAAAAAAATAAAATAATATTATATACTTCTCAGGTTTATGGAGATAATATATTGCAAAGGTTTTAAAAGCCTCCTTGCCATCATCTAGCTCACTATGAATACACATTTATGGTCACATTCTTGTACTAAAATATTGTAAAAAACATTTACTGCATAGGCTGTACATTTTCACTAAACACAATAACTCATGGTGAGTTTGTATTTATGTCAGTTGCATTTCAAGTTCAGATGTACTTTTTGTATCTAGTGCCAAATTTGAGTGCCATTTTCTATTTTTATTTCACTGTTGTTGCCTTCATGATCATATTTAAGGTTTTTCATTCAAGTCACAGCTGAAGGTTACGAAATACGAAAATGTGATTTTCTACCTGAAAACTGTACAATCAATGAAAAATAGCTGTTTCTTGTATCTGGTACAGTGTTTAGGATTGTATGGATGTTACTACAGTATATATGTGTTTTTGTTACACACATTTCCATATCTGTATAGTCTAGATAAATACTCAATACTGAGTTTGTTCCGGGGTATGTGCAATTACAGATCCATAGAGGCATTATTCAATAGAATGACAAATTACAATATCAGAGTTGCTTATTAAACTATGTCGAACAGTTTAAAAAAAAAAAAAAAAAAAGAGGTATACTGAGACATTTTGGCAAATATGCTTATTGGCTTTTTTGTGTAAAGTTACCAATCTCATATCTGTCTGTTAAACATGAAGCAACAGCCAGGAAGCAGAGAGAAACAGTTAGCCAGGCTTGGAGTGCTGCAACTATTTCTCTCTGACTTCCTGGAATATTGTCGTCACCACGAGGGATCGCGTATAGTAACTTTATGGCATGAAATCACCACCCAGTGATCTTAGAGTGTGCTAATTGAGTTATTCTTAAACTGTCTTATTAGAGTATTATATTTATATTCATATCGTTTATATCTTGCACAAGCAGCTGCCACTTTTTCACAACTCGTGTGTTATTTTGGAACAGCAGTCAGAGTAGTTTTTCTGGCTGACAGGGGAAGCTGTGAGGGGCCGGGGTGGCGTTCTGGGTGGAGGGTGATGGAGGGCAGAGGCTGAGTCCAGTGGAGGGTGAAAGAGGACAATAATGGTATAGTGGTGGGTCGATGGATCGCACTCACTCAGCAGCCAAATGAGGCGTGGGGAGCGTGCATGAGATGAGGCTTGTGTGTGTGGACATACAGTAGCGTGCCACGGTTGAGGTGTGATTTAAAGGGTGTTGTAGCACAAAAC
Organism: Dicentrarchus labrax; assembly: GCF_905237075.1. Lineage (NCBI taxonomy): Eukaryota > Metazoa > Chordata > Actinopteri > Moronidae > Dicentrarchus > Dicentrarchus labrax. The sequence continues at coordinate 21,367,645 of NW_026136715.1, forward strand.
TGCCATGTTATGTGCTTCTCACACTCGGCTGTTTCTCCCTTTTTCATTTCCTTCCAACTCTCTCTTCCATGGCCACTTTTCCTTCCATTGCTACTTTTATTCTTTTTCTTCTTCATCCTCCACCCTCCCCATCTTGTATGTTTCTCAATCCACTGCTTTTTTTCCGTTTCTTTCTTTCTCTCGTTCAAATCTTATTTTTTCTTTCACTCCATCCACCTCTCCTTCCTTATCTTTTTCTCCCCACTCATCCTTTCCTCATCTCCCCTGTTCTCTCCTCCAGCCGGTCCAGTCCAGTGACCTCCAGGCTCGGCTGTCTGAAGTGGAGGAGTCGGCTCTCGGGCCTCATGAGGAGTTGGAGAATGAGAGGCTGGCTCGGAGAGAAACCACTCTGAAACTCACACAGGTCAGTTTCCAGCACTGAATACTGTCAAGACACACAAACTAATAAACTAAACTTGTAAACAAAACACCCTCAAACGCAGACACAGACAAGAACCCACTTATTTTGCAGTCAGGCTAGAATTACCCTCTGTTGTTGTTTTTGTAGAGTAAGTGCTGTTGTTCATTGGTATGTTAAGTCTTGAAATGTCCTGAAAATGATGCTGTTAAACTTAAGGCATTGGATGCTGTTATTGAAGTATTTTAAATCCTAAATTTGGTTTTGAAGGTCTAAAAATATGATTTTTTGGTAAATTCCCTATGTTCTGTTGACATTTCTGATTGGATTTCCAGTTTTCTTTGTAAAAGGTTTTAATAAAATCTGAAAAGGCTCAACAACTGCAGCTAAAAGTAAAGCAAAGTTTAGCATCCATGGTCTATCTGTGCTTAACAACATTCATTATTATTTGGTTTTAGAGAATGAATAGGCTTTTGGTGACTTGTTTCTTGAATTCCTTGCATTGTGAAAACATGGAAATCTTCCTTTAACGTGCATATTTGTGAGGACACTCACTAAATCACACACTTCATTCATGTCTCGCATTAGAAGCACATAAATGGTTTCCTGTCTCAAACTGTCTTTCCCTCTCAGCTGCAGGAGGAGCACCGGAAGGCTCTGCTCCGCCGGGACTTCCAGCTGCAGAGTTTGGGTCTTCAGGCTCGGCTTCAGCAGAAGCTGTGGAGCCAGGAGAGGACTCTGCTGGTCCAGGAGTCTCAGCACCTCAAACAGGCCCTGTTACTGCTCAGCCTCAAACTGCGCTGCTTCCTCAAACAGTGGAGGCTGGGCTGCAAGAAGGACACAGAGTCGAAAGACATCTTGGAGGTATAAGGGGACACACAGGAAAATGGCCCACAGCTATGTTTTATCTTTTGTCAGAGTCAATAGCTGACTGTCAGCACTGTTGACATATGTCCTTATTTTGACCTGAAATAGTAATTTATTTTGCAGCCAGGCTGTGTATCTAAAGTCTGTATTGTATATCTCCATTTGTGCTCAAACTGATGTGATCTCAGGTTGAAACTGGTTCTATACAGAAAAACTTATTTATCTTACTATCGGAACAAATCACTTAGTGTCACTTAAAATGTGATATAAATGTTTTAAATATTGCAGCTAGATGGAAAAAAATCATGAAAGAGATCAAGATCAAGTGTGTGTTACATAATATCAGAGCCCGAGATGAATGACGCTGCTTTCTGATTGTTTTTTTAGATGAACAGCCTTAAAGACCTCTACCTACTCTTGGAGGAGGAGAACCTGACGAGCCCCGCCCACCAGACGGACAAGAGGGCCGCTGCAGACGAACAACCTCTCAGCCCAACTATCAAGGTAGGTGGAGTGACACACACACACACACACACACACACACACACACACACACACACACAAACACACACAAACCTCTGTGCCTCTCTTCCCCTCTAGTCCAGCGCTGTGACTAGCACCTTGGCAGACCTGAAGGTGGCCCTGCAGGATCTGAGTGGAGAGTTGCGACAGGAGAGACAAGGCTCCCAGGAACTCACCCAGCAGTTCGCAAAGGCCAAGGCATCGTGGGAAGTAGAGAGGACCGAACTGAAGAGCCTCATCACACAGGTAAGAAGTATTACTGTGACGGGAAGCGTTTTTTTTTTTAATGTACTACTACAGTTTAATATTGATGCCTCTATATAACCTACATAAACCAACCATCAGTGAGAAGCTATTTCTATACACTTATTCTTAATGACTGTCACCGGGTCGGATTCAGTGAGATTCCCCTTGAAATTAATAAAAGGAGGCGGCGGAAACACTACCGCTTTTGTCCACGGGGGCCGCCAGAATCAACACAAAATAAAAGTTCCTCGTTGTTACTTTAAGAAATTTGCTTCTACACTTGTGCTGTTTTTGCTACTCACTGGTTTAATGTGGGCAGGACAGTGGGAAAGAGGTGATACCACATATTCCTGTGCACCAATCAGGATTCTGCAGTGTTTAAAGCAGAATCTGATGACAGTTGTTGGGTTGTTTGCACATGTTGCCAGGCCAGGTGACAGAATCGGGAGAAAGATGTTGACATTTAAAAGCCATCAGATACTCGAGCTGAGAAAGTCAGGCAGAGCTAAATGAATTCAGGACCGGAGAAACACGAAGGCATCGGGGAGATTAAGGAAGGTGGCCTCCTCTGCAAATCAGTGCAGGAGCACATCGTCCATTAACTACAGCAAAGGTTGCAACCGACAAGTCAAAATAGAAAAGCTACGTGTAAATCCAGGTGACTTTTGCTTGAAAGTCTGTGCTCCTTACTTGGATGTAAATGGAACGGTTATAGTACAACTGTTGGGCAGCAGACAGACCAAAATAGAATCATTTGTACTTGTGGTATTTATTTTCACTAACAGACTTTAAAATTGATGACATCTGAGGTGGTTAGTTTCTATTTCCAAATCTGTCAAGTAGCTTATATTTGTCCACCCGAGCCTTTTATCCCTTCTCTGTCTGTCTGTCTGTCTAGTCTACAGACGGAGTAATGGATTTAATGGTTTTTTTCTCTCCTCTCCTCCCTAGTTGTCTCTCTCTGTCTCATAACAGCAGCAGAGGCGGTAATTGTGTAAGTGTTAATTAACAGCCTCTGAGATATAACACAGCCCGTGTGTTACCAGCTAGGAACTGAAACAGAGAGAGAGATAAAAGAGAGAGAAAGGAGAAGTCTGAAGTTGGGCAATTAAAAAAACCTTTTCATGTGTTCTTACCTCTTGTCCTTGAGTATGTGATTCTACTGTCTATCATTATGTACCATATATCTGTCAAAACAGCATGTTTAATATACATTTCCAATCAATACTCCACCCTTATCCTTTCCTGTAAAGCCTACTCTGACAGATCTATATAGAAAGATCATATAGATAAAATGTGAACTTCATCCTTAGGATAAGCAGCCCTAGAAGCATTAACACAAGTTGGAGGCCGTCATTTAGCAAAAGCATATCTTCCATTTGCCCAAGAGTTTTGGTTCTTGTCAAGGTAGCTTGAAATTATACATGCATTGTCATTATTTGACAAATAGTCTGTCAGATTCCCTTCCAGCATTACAGAAACATCCTGTTTCATGTGAAAACAGGCCATGATTTGGTGATAGTTCCTCAGAATCACAAGGCAAGATGCAGGGAAAAAGTCACACCCACAGTACCCAGAAATAGACCAGAATGCAATGCAGCATTAAGAAAAGTTTTGTCGCATTGTTTTCCTTTTACTGAATATAACAAGTTCACTCCTGTTCCATTGGCTTTGTTGAGAGGAAGTCTGGGAAATGTATAGGAGGCCACTGACTTAAGTAGAAGCAGGAAGTGGGGAAGTAAACATATCACATATACAGGAGGGGGGGACATATCAGATACACATAAAACACAATTAGACATGAAATAATTGATCTAAATTCAAATCAGAATATATTTTAAAAAAGTAAATAAGTAAAAAAAAAAAAAAAAATGTTCAATGCAAAGTGATGATTTTCAATACTGTAAACCATATGGGTAGATTAATTAATCATTAACCATAATCTAACCTGATTACTTTAGCCTAATTGTAATCCTAATCTTAAATCCAAATTCTAATACAAAAAAGCCCCTTTATAAAGTAGTAAGTGTCCCCACTGTGAAGGAACCAAAACATAAGAATACACACAGATGCACACACACTGACGTGGTCATTAATCTTCGTCGTGATCAGAGAGATTCTGCCCTCGCGCTGCAGTGAGATCATTTGTCTTCTGATTGGTTTGGCAGCTCCTCCAACAGCCAATAGGAGACAAGAGCAGCGCTACAAAGCGATAACACGCTCTGCTTTTCCTAAAATGTGACGTAGCTGCAGGTTTTTATGAGATTCCCAGACAAACCTTTGTGGCTCAATCAAAGATTGAGTCACCCCGACTGTGCTTTTCAGTGTTGGGTGAAATCAATTCATCATGCCGGATGTTGAAGCACACACAGATATGACTTTTATATTTGAATATTTTTGCCTGCATTTCATCACAAATTGTGAAACACAAACACACATCTGTGCAACATTTTAGTGCCATTATTCTCTTTTCTGACCTGTAAACTATCCTACCAGACTGTGTGTGTGTGCATGTGTGTGTGTTACTCTGGCCTAGATGCCACAGCTGGAACCAATCTCTTCCCTGCCAACAACGCACACTGTAAAGTATGCCATCAATTTGCCCTGCTGGTATGTGTGTTTGCGTGTGTGTGTGTGTGTGTGTGTGTACGTGTACAACCCAATCACATCGGTGCCAAGGCGACCTGGCAGCAGCTCCTCCAGCTGTTGCTTTGTCCAACAAGTCAACTCAATTTCCAACACTTTCCTACCTGTCAAACTGCTTGACAGGAAATTATCTTCGCTGTTCAGCCTGATAAACAAACACCGTCAGTGAAGTAGAAAACGATATCCAGAGCCCTGAAAGCATGCAGTACAACACACGCCTCCTCCCTTTTTTTGTGTGTCTTAATCAGTCATCCATCCTGACTGTAGGACATGTTAGGAACACCTGCTGTCCCTGTGAATGACACACAGTGAGCAGCTGGAAGCTCTGATTGCTTGTTCATCACATCTGTTGAATCCACTTCACTCATGAAGGGAGGATGAAGATAAAGAAGGCGGACGGGAAAATACTTTTTTTTTTGTCTTTTCAGACAACAGAGACGTCAGTGTGCAGGTTAAACGCAGATGTAACACAATGCTAGATGAGCCGTCGAATGTAAAACTAGGATGTTTGTTTCCTCCACAGTGACTCGTATGAGTGCATTCTGATCTGCTGCCTCTGCAGCTGATATCTAGTTCAATTTAAGTTTAACCTACTTGGTTAAAGAAAAAGTTAGACTTATTTGCTTTCTTGCCGAGAGTTAGATAAGAAAATCAATACCCCTTTCATGTCTGTGTGCTAAATATGACAGTTAGCTTAGCTTGGATCAGATCAGTCCAAAGGTTAAAAACTAAATCCACCTAACAGCACCGCTAAAGCTCTCTGATTAACATGTTGTATCTTAACTCATGCTTCCAACTACCCAACATTGTTGGGTTTTTTTTGGACAACCACAAGGCAGAGCAAGGCATTAATATGGTTTAATAAGAAATAAAACCAGGTTATCACAAATGCTTGTTTCTCTGGTGTAGACAGTGTCAGCCCATGAATGCAACTTCTAAAGCCAGTCAAAGAAATGACTGTACTTACAATACAAACCATGATGCAGTGACACTATATTATAAGCAACTTTTTAACTGGAGTGAAAGATCAGTTTGATTTAGATTCTTTTAATCTTAAACTCGGCTGAAAATCTGGTTTATAATTTTCTGTGTTCAAAGCTGCCTCATAAATGTATAGGTTTTAGTTTTAGATTAAAACGTAGTATTATATTTCAGAATTTCTTAATGTATTTTTACTACACATATAGAGTATCAAAAAGAGTCGACCCTATGAGAGGTCCCCACTACAGAAGTAAAACTCTGATTAGCAAAATAATAAAATCTTCTGTAGGCCAAGTGCTATTTATTTTATAATTTATGTGTTCTTTTGTGTTTGTTTACACATATTAGAAAACATGTATTAATAGCCACTGACTGACAGGAAAAGTCAAGATTGAGGTTGAGATGGGGCTTCAGAGCTTCAGTTTAAATCCACAACATGCAAAACAGTCAGCTAGTCACACTGCTATATTTAACATCTGTATCATCTGTATGCATTATATAATATCTAGGCGATGTTTTTATTTATAAACCTGGCACACATTTTGTCTCTCAGGAGTGTTGTGGCTGCCGTAGCATTAACAGCTGAAGGCTGGTATGCAGCACTGATAACATTAAGAGATAACATCAACTTTGTTGTTGTCTTGAAGCAAATATCGGCTGCAGGCAAATAATATGCTGCATAATAATAGCACATAATACACTGTGGTTGCTGTTACACTAAACATTGTTATTGTTGTCAATAATAGACCCTTTGCTGAAACAGTATACTACTGCACAGCATTGATGTTTACAGTGATTGTACTCTTTTGACAGTGATTAAAAAAGAAAAAGGCTTAAATGCCAAAGTGAATAGCAAATCTAGCAGGGTGGATCCCTTTTTAAAAGCACTGTATAGCACAGTGTATATCTTATTATCTCCAACGTTTACAGTAATATTCACATACATGATTGATTTTGTTACTATAAATTTAAGTTTTTGTACTGAAAATGATTCCTAGTTCCTATTATTCCTTGTTATTTAATAAAACATTCTACAGGAAGATCACAGGGACTAAATCATGTAGCTGGAGGAGTAATTGTATATGTTCTGTAATTGGTATAATAATAATAACAATGGATCTAATGATAGTGATATTAACTTATTCCTCTTGGCCTCCCCCTCACAATTTAAAAGCCCCCGTGGGTTTAATTGGTGTTTGTTGCCACAATGCTGATAGCAGTTCCTTGCTCTGTGTTTCTACAAAAACTTCCATGTCTGAAAAATTGCTTCCGGGCAGATACTTGAGGAAAACAGCTGGAAAGCCACACGATGCAGGAGACAAATGTGAAGACAAAAATGTAATCACTGAGTGTTATTTTATAGTAAGAAGGATTTTCACTAATCAGGCCCTGGAGACTTCTGTTGGGATTATTCAAGTAAAACATAATTAATAGATCTCAACTTGATATTCAGTGTTTTAGTTGAATAAATATAAAGTAATTGAACTTGCTAAACGGTGAGTAGCGAGTCGTGAACCAGACGTCTCTCATCCACCAATAAACGCCAGTCATCCAGTAAAATCGCCTTCCTTTGAACGCCTCAGCAGTAAACCTCGTTAAGATCTGGGGCTCGTTAAGCAGCGTTCATCATCAACGAGAAACACTCAGTTGCCATAGGAGACGGGAGCTGGACTAAGTGTGCGTGCGCTGCACTGTGATTGGCTGCCAGACAGTTCCATTAGCACCGTATACGGACGCCAGTCCCACAGAGCCAGACAGAGAGAGGCAGAGAGAGGATTGATGGGTCTGGTGTGTGTGTGTGTGTGTGCGTGTGTGTGCGTGCGTGCTTGTTTGTCAAATTGATGGGGCCCGGTAGTGTCGGCTGTGTGAACTATGAGGCTCAGACTGAAGAGAAGAGAAAGCAGAGCTGCTCATAAAAATTTAAAGCAATCCCACCTACAGGCTCTGTGACAACAGGCCAGATTTATGGAGAGCAAAAAATGGGGTGAGAGAGCTGGAAATAGAAGGTGAGAAAGCTGTAGAGAGGGGTGAGAAGGATGGAGAGAGGGTGAGAAAGGGTTAGAAGTACAGAGGGAGAAGGTAAGAATAAGAGATCTTCAGAGTGGAAAGATAGCAACAGAGTAGAGGGAAAAAATGAGACAATTCCCTAGATTGTGGTTTCTTTCCACTCTGTCCATACTTTATCATGCCCTCACCACAACATGAACATCATTCAATGAGCAGCATTAAGCTTTCAGGAGGATCTCATCTGTGTGGAGGCTTTGCTTTGCCTCCGGAAATCGCCCATGAGATCATTTATAGGATGAAACACAAGGAGACGCTGGGACTTCCCGTTACAAATCTGTGTTTTCTCTGTTTACTTGGAGCAAAGAGATTGGAAGAGACTGGCCTCTGCTGTTTTGAGAGGCAAAACAAATAAATCAACCCGCACTGTTACTGAGAAAATGAGAAGTAAATCAAATTATGGTATCAATAATTGTCCATTTTCATGCTTATCTAACAGCAGCGATTTATACCCAACAAACGAAAGATCCCCACTTACTTAGGATTAAAATCTGGATATTTACCATGATGACTTTTTGCCTTTCTCCAGCTTGAGACCAAAGGAGGCAAAGCAGCAGCAGCAGCTCTGTCCGCCACTGAGCTGGAACCTCCAGACCTGAAGGTGGCGCTCAAGAGGGAGCGCGAAGAACACCAGCACCTCCTGGCCGATTCCTATGCAGCGGTGATGGACCTGACTAAACAGGTAAATGTGTGTGTAAATGTGAGTGTGCAGCAAGTTTGGTTGGCAAAATCTGTGACCTTGTTTGCACAGAAAGAACAAAGTGTGTCATTTGCAAACCGTAAAAATATAAGAGCTTGCAGGGTTTTAATAGCTAATAAGGGTTTTCAGATTCAATTTCAAGTTCTAAAAACTCCACATCGTTGTGGTGTTTAAATTCAAAGTCATATTTCGGTGTACTCTACATACATCTTATTTCCTCCTCTGATGTTTGCCTCTTCCCGTCTCTCTGCTGTGACCGACCTGCGGACCAATCAGATTCAGATCGGAGAGAGAAACTGGGGCAGGGAGAAGCTTGAGCTGCTGGAAAGGTTCAGCCAGGAGAGAGCTCAGTGGGAGCAGAGACTGAGAGAGGCCACTGCACAACAGGGGAAGGTATGATGGGCTGAGTGTGTTTGAGTGTGTGACAGAGAGAGAGAGATGTCAAAGATGAGGAGATAAAAAGCGACTGTATCTTGGGATGATGGAATCTGAGAGGATGAGGGTGTATGAGGACATCTCAAGTGTATCGAGTCATCGGATCAGATGTGTTATTTCCTGGCACGCTTGTCCCAGTGCATTCCATCTCATCCGATGATTTCCCAGGTTTCTCTTAAATTTAATATAAAAAAATGTAAAAACTCAGCGTTGGAGAGCCATAGCTGTCGCAATAAGCTGCGTTCAGACTGACATTAGCATTACACCAAAAAAACCAAGCCTCTTCATTCATTTCACTGGGACCACTGAAAATAAGTTGAACCTTACTCACATTCTTTGTCAGACCACCAGAGTCATAACTCAGTTGAATTGAAATGCAGGGAGAGTTCTCATCTGGACCTCCTTCCATTACAATTGGCTCCATTTTGTAACTATGATGCAATGCAGCTATATAACTTTTTTTTGTTTATCACCGACATTTCAAACCAAGAATATGTTCATCTGGGTCTCCTTCCATTATATACACAACCTCCAGTTTTTAAAGAAAATCATGCAATATGTTCAAATGAATTTAGTTTAATTGCTGTAGCCACTGTAGCTGTTGAAGTCATTGGAACTCAAGACTGCTGTGATATACATGTTCTTTATAAGTTTATGTAAATGTTGAACCACAGCTGTTTACCATAAGCACAGTATGTCTAGACAACTTGCCCACATTCAGTATGACACTGAATATAGATATTTTTGTGAAACATAAAATGACTGAGCAGCATTTTGGCCTGCTCAATCATTGTTATGGTCAAACCTGTTGATCTGTTACTCAAACTGGACGTCCTGGATCGTATTTCATCTTCTCACCTTTACCTGTAGCAACGCACCAACGCAGCTGCGTGTGTGTTTTTAATGCAGTGCTATTTTTGGTCTGAACACAGCTTTTTCAAACTCTTTTATGTACTAGAAGATGGTTAGACGTTGTTTTGCAAAATAGCAGTAGCAGTACAACACTTCACTGTATCCACCAAAAATCCATCCGTCTTTAGGATTGTATTTTTCTCTCAGAATACTTTGTTGATGCTGACAGTAAGCACACAGCTGTTAATGCCATAATGTGAGTATGGAGCATTCTCTGACTGAGGTCGAGCTGCAGTTTAATGTTAAGTTGAGCTCACCAGGAAAAACATGGTCAGTGTGATCTGCTGATTATACAGCAGCACAGTCACTGCCAAGCTGCTGCAACATGTCAGGGAGGGGTGAAGAGGGATTGCATCATTGTTTAAAGTAGTCATTAGTTAGGTTTTCTCCCCACACATACACACAGAAAAAAAGACTAAGACACACAGTTAGTAGGTCAGTGCTCCTCCATCATCCCTCCTCTGTCTGCTTCCTTTTAGGTTTTCAGTCTGAGGGCGTCTTTGTCCTCCCTTTCTCACCCTCTTTCCTTTCCAATCATTCTTTTCTTTGCCCCTCTCTTCCATCTCCTTCCTCTTTCTTCCTCACGCCTATCTGTGGAGTGTGATCCCATCTCACTCCTTCCATTAAGTGGCCGTGTCCCGCATTCGAAACTTGGCAGGAGGCCAAAGCCTGTCATAGTTTAATTCACTCTGTCTCAGTCTCTCTGACTGTATCTGTGTCATGCTCTGTCACCCACAAATCTTATCTATTCTACTTGTAGTACACTGTTGGGCCTTTCAGAGACTTCTGACATTTGATCATAGTGCCCCCATCAGGCTAGTTAGTGGAAAGCTTGCTGGATTTTTTGAGTTACAAATCTTATGTTTACTCATGAATCTATTTTATTTGTGTCGGTTATTTTAATTTTTTTTTATGCATTTCCAATTTAAATGGGATATTGAGGTGGACTGTTACCCAGGGAGAGAAAAAAAAAAGTATTTTATGTTATTGTGGTTTTATTGGTTTATTGGTAAGTATTGAATGTCTAACTTCCAGTACAGAATGCATGTTTTTGAAAAATGGGACCAAAATACATGAAAATTATAATTTTAATTAAATTGGGATTTATTTTCTAGTGAAACTAGATTTTAAAAGAAAACATACAGTAAATACATTTACTGGAGCGTGGGAAAAGTAGTGAAGGGATACCATTTTGTACGGTACAAGGCACATGGCACCACCGTATAATAATAATAATTAGACCCAAATAATAATGTAATGACCAGCTTTTTTCACTCAGCTCCCAGGCAAGCTGAAGAGGCAAATGATATCCAGGAGGCTAACGTTACAAGCTAACGTTACTAGCCAATAGGCTGCTAGTGTCAGTAAAGGAGCCACCAGTGCCACCACCTGTGTGTGCCTATGCCTATAGCCATTGTATTGAGTAAGTCTCTCTCAGTTTGTATGTGTTTGTGTAGGAGAGAGAAGGCACGCATGCGTTCATATGAGTGAAGCAGACTTGAGGAGGGCCCGTTCACTGGACCTTTTCAGGGCCTGAGCCATTTCTGTGGGCGGGCCTGTGTCCAAGTGTTACAGCTCACTCAGTATGTGGATGAAAAATTGAGCTACTCCACAATCTTTCCATGTACCCTCTGGCAACTGCAGGAATCACTGAACTAGTGTATTTTTCGCTTTCTGTCAGTATACTGTACACATCCAGGCAGCCTGGTCTGCAGTTCAGTGAGTTGCAGGTGAAAGTCTATCAGTACATCTTCACAACTAAGCACATTATGCAGATGTCCTTTTCCCTTCTCCCAATGTCTCTCTCATTCGTCTCTTTCCTCTGAGGGGAAATGGCTCCAGAGTGTGAGATCACCTCTCGCAAGTGTGAAACACACTGACTCAGCATCACCTTCTGTGTCTGTGTGTGTGTGTGTGTGTGTGTGTGTGTGTCTTTGTCTTTGTCCTTGTCTGTGTGTGTGTGTGTGTCTTTGTCTTTGTCTGTGTGTGTGTGTGTGTGTGTGTGTGTGTGTGTGTGTGTGTGTGTTTGCACGCTGTCTGCCACAGATAGATTATACTAGTCAGTCTCCACTTCCTTCTGTGAAAACAGCTCCAGAGGAAGTGGATGGCAATAAAGGGAATGTGTCTACAGTGGATGTCTTCCAGGGTGTGAAAAAAAGGTGTAGAAATGAAGAATGCTACAGGAGCGATTTAAACAAATGATGCAGGTCATTTAAATGCAAATAAGCTGTAAAAGTTTTTTTCAGAGATTTTCTTTTCACTAACAGTCTGGGTCTTCTCTCTTCTCACAGTCGAAGTCATTAGGTGGCGAGTCCTCTGCAGACACAGTGGTTGCTAATGGAACTGTATCACCGAGGTAATGTTTAAAAACAACAACTTGCACTGAATTGAATTCTTTGTGGAGAAATCAGAACATTTCTTAAACTCTAGAGTTTAGGACTGTTGGGTTTTTATAGGCAAAATGTTCAAAATGGCTTCATGAACAAGTGTAAATTTATAATCTTGAAAGCAGCGCATGGCATCTCTTCTCCTTTCTCATCAACTCCTCCATCTTATATCAATGAACAGAACCAGATCTACATCGGAGCTGGATGGCCCAGAGGTTAACGGGACAGCCAATCAGGAGGAGAAGATCCAGTTTGCTGTCCAGTCCCTTTTGATTCGCCCAGAACTGGGTGACCTCACCAGGAAGAACTGGACCTACCTGACCAATGAGGTGAATAAGTTACTTTATACATTTATTGGTTTAAATTCTGCAGTTTATTGTGATTCCTTAACTTTTATATCTTGACTTATCTTTGGGAAGACTCGTGAGACAAAGGCTGGATTTATTTCTTTATAATAACAGAGATGTTTCTTTTCTAATTCCTATATTCATCTCTGTGATTGAGACATTAAAGATCCCCTCCAGAAATGTATTACGACATGTTCAAATAGTCTGCTTCGAACAATAATGTCTGTCTGCAAAAAAAAAGTATAATTTTCACATTAAAATCCTTAAAAAGGCAACTACTCCTTCTACCTCATTAAAAAGAATCTATGAATATGCACATTTTGTTCATTTCTAAAGTTTTTGCTGCTGGACACAAGATGTCTCCTAATTCACTGTAAAGCCCCTAAAATCTTTTTCAGTGAGCACAGAGAAACGTTCCACTTTCAGCAGATGAATGTGGAAACACCCTTCTAGTGTTAAACTCTGCACATACATCATTCTGCACAGTGAAGCTCAAACATCAAACTGTAGGAACAAGAAGAAAAACATATTTTATGGGGGACTAAAGTTAGCAGATATATTTGATTTATATGATAATTATTATTTCTGTTCTCTTTTCCCGCCTTACAGCTACTGAAACTGAGGACAGCAGGTAAAATGTGTACTGATAATAATTGTATTCTGGTTTCTCTCCACGCTCTCGTCTCCTCACAGACACCAGAGGTTGGGGACACCTGTAAAACATGGGACGGCCCCACCGGCTCCTACAGCAGCTTAGTGGGATCAGAGCTGGATTTGGAGTCCGTCCAGAGGAGCTATACTGCTCCAGACCGCACTGGCATCCGGATCTACTACAGTCCTCCTTCTGTACGACGTATGGAGCACCGAAGACAGAACCAGGACGCCAGAGAGCCGCAGCAGGCCCAGAACGGGAGCTCTTCCCCGGGGCTGAGTGGCTCAAACGGGGGCGTGGCTGCGGTGGGAACCCTGGAAGTTGAGCAGCAACAGCCTCCATCCTCCTTTTCTTCCTCATATGAGCAGTGGCTGTGCTCACTGTCCAAGCAGCACAGGGAGCTGCTGGAGAGCAGAAGTGGCTGCATCGCCAGTTCGATCCCCATTGTCGTCAACAACGGCATCAGTGGCTCAGCTAACAGTTTGGTTGATGGGATGACGCCCTCGTCAGCTTTCCACGGCCTTGAGATCGGGGAGATTTCAGCCAATTTAAGTGATGACATGAAGGAGATGACTAACTGTGTCCGCCAGGCCATACGCTCTTCCTCTCTGGAGAGGAAATCCACCAAGGAACCAGGAAGTCAGGTAGTTTCTTTTTAAGTGAATAGCCAAAAAGGTTTATATTGTCTGATTTTATGGTCCAACTATTGGTCGTAAAACATAGCTTTATTTAAAAAAAGATGTTGTGGCCACAGTACTTCATCAGACAACTTCAGTAGCTGTTACAATTACTCATCATTGCATTTTCTCCTTCTCCAAAGACACTAAACATTCTCCATCACTTTCATTTCTCTACCCAGGCGGTTGGTATGTCCACCAGGTCCACGCAGACTGCTTCATCGTACGTCAGCATCGGGCTTCAAACCGACAACCTTCCAAACAGCAGAGGGATGGGGTTACACTCCAAAGCCTGGTCTCCTCGCCCCTCTCCAACGACCACCTCCTCGCTGGCATCAGCTCGAACCCGGCAGATATCGACATCACTGGATAAAGTTCACAGCCGCATCGAGAGGCCATGCTGTTCGCCCAAGTACGGATCACCGAAACTACAACGCAGAGTGTCATCTGGTAATTGCGCTTTGTTTTAACATCCTTGGAGTCCAAGACATATTTTCAAGCCAATTTGGGATAGTTGTCTGTGATTGTTAAAATAGCTCCATTGATGTGCTTCGCAGATCTTCAATGTAAGCACTATTTTTTGGAACAACGACATATCCAACTGTTCTGTTTTTAGGCTCCACTTCCAGATTGGATGGGACGTCTTCCTCCAGAGACCGGAGCCTGTGGAGCCTCCAGCAAAGATCCATCAGTGGTGGAGGAGGCTCAGCCTGGGCTCGCTCCACCACCACCAGGGACAGCCCCGTCCTGAACGGCCTCACAGACGGCCTCTCCAGCCTCTTCAGTGTGGTGGAACACTCTGGAAGCACAGAGTCGCTCTGGAGGGGTGACGGAGGTAAGACTTTATGAACGAGGGTTTGACCAGTCAGGTTTTATTGAAATAAAACCTTTTTCATGGAAGACATTTTTAACCATATTTGCATAAAGCAGTAACGTCTCATTCAGAGACAGCCTGCTACACCAGTGGTGGTGCCGGGACCCCCACTAAGGGTCACCAAAGCTTCATGTGGGGTCGCAAGACTTTCTTGATTTTAAGCGGTGTAAGAAAACTTAAAAAATATACACAGGAGGCTTATATCTCAATATTTAGTTCATTTATGTAAAGACTACAAATATAATAGTTATTTTTAAAGTTTAGATTATTATTTAACCACTGTGCTAGACAACACCAGAGCCAAAGAATTTGAACAACAGTGCACAGCTTTTCCTCTCTCCTCTCCTTCTGATCTAACAATTACAAACATGAACATACATCTTGTCCAGCACCTTAGTTTGATGAACAAGCGACATTCACAAGGCTTGTTTGCAGGCTAGATAGCTAAATAGTTCATCAGCTGCAGCACATTAAACATTATGTAAACCTAACTGCAAATTTGGTCTGTTTAGATACTGGTGTGGTCCTTATGGTGCTATGGTGCTATTCTCCCATACCACTGCTAACAACATGTCTGCCTATGACATGTATGCCACAGTGCAGTTTGTTTACTCATTCTCCTGCCAGACAAAGACATGCCTCTCAGGCCGCAGACCGCTGAGACAAAGAGGAGCAATTCTGATATTTCCCCAAAGACCTGTTTTTCTTAGCCTGGTATCAGCAGACTAATTCACAAATGCTAATTAGTCTGGAAACGTTCAGTTCATCTTGCTTTGACAGTCAAAGTCTCCATTACTGTTAATGTCAGTGACTTCACAGTGCAAGTCCCTCCAGGATTCAAATAAATTATCTGTCAACCACGATTCATGGAAATAATTATAATACCCGTCTTTGAACCCTGTTTGCCATTAGGAGCCAGCCAGGGTGCCAGTCCAGCACGGCAGCCTCATGCTGCAGGGAAACCTTCCTGTACGGCACTCTGTGGATCTGACCCCAGCTCTCAGCGGTACGGAGGCCTGGTTCAGGAGTTCTTCAAGAACGTCTGCACAAGCCGTGCCCAGGCAGGAGTCGCTCTGCCTGTGGAGAGAGCACAAAGTATGGGTGTCTTGGGTGGCATGGATGAGCCCAAGCCAGAAGGGGTTGGAGCGCTGGTTGGGTTGGGTGGAAGCAACGACAACGTGACCAGAATTGTCAATAAGAGGTTTATGAGACAGACAGCTGGGGAGGAGATGGTCAGTATCATGGGAGGAGGGAAAGAAACGACGAGCAACGCAGGAGCTGCAGGATCTGGGACCGAGGTGCGGCCATTGCAAATGCGTTTTTATTTTAAACTTAATTAAATGTCTGTGGTTTTGCTTGTTTTAGCCGATTTAGATGAAAATGTAATAAATATCATTTGTAGTTAAGAAGCTATCTTCTTGCACTAGTATGGTCTTTGAATTTTATTTTTAAAACTCATTCAAAAATATCAAAAATATTCATGTATAATATGAAAAGATATTCACACCTGCATGTTTTAGTAAATAAGACATCTTTCCATTTCCCAGGATGCACCCTGTGACTGTGCTGCCCAGTCTTCCTGCCTTGCGCGACCATCAAGGGCAGCAACTCGCCATTCGCTCGGCCAGTGCAAGCACCGCCCACAAGAGTCTCTGGCAACCGAGGAGAAGGGCGACGCCTGCAACGAGTGATGAGACTACTGCCACATGCAACACACACACACACAAAGCAATACTGATTCCTCACAAACACTGTACACCACTGCCATAAAAACACAATTTCGCACACTTCTCACATCACCAAATGTACATACACACCTACAACCTGCCAAGCAGGCACACTGCCAAACACATAACACACACACACACACACACACACACACACACACACACCGCTAGCACACTGCACAGACTGCCCCACAAACCCACTGCCACATGCACACATTCATTAAAACACACACACACAACCCAGGCAATATTACACTTGTCTTGGACTAGACCATTCTAATGCCAAGGACAGGGAGGACTGAAACTACAACCAAGCAACAGATCTAACCATCACAACTACCAGCAGGGCATAAACATAAACACACACATGATCTTACACACTTAACTAAAAAAACAAACAACAAACTGCAAACTGAAGAGAAATTAACAAGTAAAACTACGATGTCAGGACTGGACCTAACAAACCCTCCCCCACCCTACTTTACAGAACAACAGGTACAACATATGGTCAGTTTTGAAGTGGAAAATCCACCTTGATGACACCATGCTGTTGGACCAGCAGCCATGTTGGATTTACAGATAAGCAAGGAGAAAGAAAGAACGTAGTCCCTGTCTGAATATGCATTGAAATATGTTACTTTGGGAGCTACAGTGTAAAGCTGGAGAGGAGACGTATGATGTTTTTTCTGACACACACGTGCTGGGAAAGCCTTCTTGATGGATTAGCACAGTAACGCCTGAGCAAGTGTCTCCAACATGGATATGAAAAAGTCATCTTGATGACACATCTGCTTTGATCGCAGACTAGTTTTCAGTGTTCTTCCTATTGAAATAGATCACTAAAGGAAGAACATAAGGACTACTGGACAACATACCCCCAGCATGACCAGACTTGGACTCCACTGTTGAATGACTTGTGAGCTCTATAAATGAGACCATAAAACTGATCTGAGTGGACCTCCTTGCATTGTTGTTTAGTTGCAAACCTAAACAACAAAAAGCTCTCCAGACTTATTTAGATGTAACTGTGTTCCCAGACGGACTTCAGCCACAAATATGAGGATGTTTTGTGGCATTGTAGCCATGACTTATACCTTGTAGATGTAAGAAAACCTACTTCAAAAGTTGTCACTCTCCGGAGTCTGATTGGAAAATTGCAGTTTTGGTTTGAACCTGTTACAGCAGGCAGAAAGTGCCTGTTGGTTTTCATATTTCTGAGATATTTCTTCACTGATTCACATGTAAACCTCCGACGATCGTTGATGATCTCATGAAGACATGTGGTGCACAGTCCCACAGCACACTGTCCTGAAGCTTTTTCAGTTGGTTACACTGATTGGGGACCATTTCTGATTGCTTGCAAGGTTAACCTAAAACCCCATCCTCAGATTTTGTTTGGTATTGGATAGAGATGCATTGATACCATTTTTTCACTTGTTTTACCAGTTCTTCAGAGCACCTCAAGCACTAGTTTGGGATCATGCTACTGAAACCAAAACCAACACATGAAATGTATTCCATTTAGCTTCATTCTGTTGAAAAAGTACAGAAAATGAAGGTGGTTCGGATTTTCATGTCACCTGTGACTTTTGGGATTTACATAATTAAGAAATGCTTTAATAACAATAATGATATTGACTTGATGCCCATCAGCTTTATCGGTGCATCCCTATCCTCTTCGCTTCATGGCATCAAATATGATGTGTGTGCTCATCTGCCATCAACCAGAAACACTCACTAACTCTAAATCCAAGGAGAACTCAGTCAATGCATTCCTTTTATTAGCGTCTTTCCCGGATGTGTACTGTACGTGTGTGGAGGGGATAGTTTTAAAATACTCGCCTTTTACTTCCTCCTTTCTCTCACACACAACTGTCCTCATGTTGTGGTACCATGCCAACGGCGTTGCTACTGTACGAACCCTATACGCATTTTAGAAATGTAGCATTATAATGTTAATCTTGGAAAGCAACAAGTTAAGAGTAGTTAAAGCACTGAGGGTTTTTACTTTTTAAGAAATACATTCATGAAATGTTTAATTTACTTAATTTGATATCTACAAACTAGTCAAAGTTGTTTTCCTAAATTAAAAATGGGTATCGTTTTTTTTTTTACCTGCGTGGCAGTTCTGACGACATCAAATGTTTTTAAGATGTCTGAACACAAAATATTTACTACTGACACAAATGCTGTCGAGTCTTACTAGGGAATTATAAACATAGAAAAAACACGGCAAACTAAAACCAATCATATTTGGAAAGGGTATTTATTCCATTTACTCCTCCTCTCCTTTTGTTTGCCATCTTGTTCTTTTTCTAATCAATCAACAGATATTTAAAGTGCCTGTCAGATTTCCTATTAGTCAGCTCACACCAAAACTGGACTCCATATAAAAACACACAAACAAACCCAGCAGGCCTTTTTTTAAAATGGGTAAGATTGTTTTTATGCATGTAATTGCGATCAGGCTGTAGTAAAGCTACAGTAAAGTACTGTACCACAGGGGAGGAAGGACAAAATGGTTTACAGGTATAGTAGGATGTAGTATATATTAACTTTTTTTTATACCAAGGGTTATTGTATTTCTGGAAAGTAAATTATTTTTGTTTTGTTTATTTTATATGGACGTTTTTGCTGATATATTACCCTGTTGTTTCTATTCTATTTAGTTATCATGGTGCTACTTAATGTAAAGTCTGCTATGGGCTCGCCTCCTTCAACAAGGCATCTACCCATCTCTCTATTTAAATGTGTCTCTTCCTCTGTCTCTGTATGAGCAGCAGTTGAGCATTTCTCCATCTTTGCACACCATTTAATGACTCAGCAGTTTAAAATAGGGCATTACAGTAACAGTGCATGTATTTAAATAACACAGTGAGGAAAACCCACAGTCTAAATGCTGCTGTCTGTCTCCACTCCAGCCCTCACTGCTGGTAAAAACCAGCCGTCTGGAACCACCGCTTCAAAAGCTACTGGTCTGATTGCCATAGGAATAGGCCGGCTTATTTTTTTGACCACAATTATACAACAACAGGTAGTTTTAGTCAAGCCAGTCTGATTGAAAAGATTTTTAAAAAACTCATATAAACTCTTGCCCTAAAAGCGCAGCTAATAAGGTTGAGTACATGTTACATTATATTTTCGTCTTTTAAAGCTTTTGAGTTTTTAAATAGACACTACTGTCACTGAAGAAAACTAACCTGCTAATACAGATTACAGTATGTATAATGTAACAGATTATACTGGTGCTGTTGGTCCTGTACTGGTGCAGATAAGAAAGCCCGATTTCCAAGCATACCAAGACACAGTCTTTAGTTACTTGAGTTTTGACAACAAAGCTAACACGTTCATTTAGCAAAGCAGCTACAATAGTACATCAGGACTTGTTTCCAACAGTTATATAACATTAATAGCATGGTTAGCTGTTTGCATTTGTTGCACAAAGGTATGCGAATGTTGTCTCTTTAAAATTAAGGTTTTCAGTGGAGTAGGAGGCATATTTTATCAAACCTCAGTACAAATATACATCAATGACCTCGGCTGCCACATTTAGTCTAGTTTGCATTTCAGCATACCAACATATTAAAGTCGCCCATGTTTATTCCAACCAAGAGGTTCAAAGAATCAAGGTTGATAATGATACACTTCCCACTTTTGAGAAATAGCAGCCACTAATGGTTGCTTCTTATGTTAGTGAACAAATTACCGCAGGCTAGCTCACTTGCTAGCCAACATGTTATTGTCTACACTCAAAATAGTTCAGACTCATTAGTATTGTCATGGTAAGAGAGAAATAAAAAAACAACTTAATTAGTTTTTTCCATTCACTGTGCCCCATAAGCTTGGTGTCTCCATTACGTCTAAACATCTCTGTATAGTGTAAAAAGAGCCTGCGTTGGTAGCACTGACAGTATGTTGGTAGACAGTACACAGTGTAACAGCAGGAAGAGCTAACTGCAGGTTGGCAGAAGTCCTGTCTGCAGCAACCACAGTCCAATAATGACTCAGTCATACCACAGTCTCTCCCACCACACACCAGGATGAATAGTCTCAAATAACAAAGGAACATTTATCATGCCCTAATATTAGGTTTGGCATCATTTCTGCTTTTTGGATACACAGCAAAACTACAGAATGGGTCATGATAAGCCATTAATCTTGGATTCATTCCTAAACTCTTTGCATCACATTTGAAATCCAAACATGACCACATGTAAAACTGCAACAGATACCAATAACAGGTCCAAACAATCAATGGTATTTTTGTTTTAAAAATTGTAAAATAAAAGCACAAACCTGAAACTAATCTACTTTAAAAAAAATGGACGGTTGAAGGTAATTTTGAAAAGAGATTTTGGTATAATGTACAAAACAGAAAGTAACTTTAATCATTCAGAATATCCGTACAAATATTTTGTTCTACCTCTTACATTTATATCATATACTCTGAGACACGTCATTAACTAACACCAAACATAATGTGTCTTTAGTGTAATTGTGCATCTTCTGAACATATTTGATGCCTGTGTACCAGGGCCTTAGTCCTATTGTCATTTAGTCTTGCTGTCAATGAGAAGGTCACTTTGTGCCTTTCCTCTACAAAGATGTCTCAGTTTAGTTAAAACATTTATTTTCCTGCAAACATTTGGCTCTAAACTATGATGATCCAGATGAATTTCATCGGGAGTTAAGATTAAATATCGTAGGTGTAGACTTATTTGTGTTTACATTCATCCTCAGCGGTTGCTCTACTACATACATTCTGACGGACAATACGTGTTAAAAGCCAATAAGGGACCTCAGTGTCAAGGTTTCAAGGGTACATTATGCCTTAGAAATGAGTTTTGCTTCACTTTTGTGTGACCAGACCTGCAAATGGTGGGAAATTTGGACCAAGGTTACGTTTTGGGTAAATGTTTCATGTTTTTAACTGATTTGAACACATAAAATAATTGGTTGGTATCACTTTAAAACACAAGTAATAGTAATTAGCAATATAGTAATTATTTAATATTGATTTAACAAAAAACCATATGTGACATCATTGCTGGAAATGCATCTCACAGCTCCTACTGGTATTTTACTGCAACACATTTTCTTGCATTTACTGTCAAAATCTGAAATGGCGCAGTCAGCATAACACTCAAATCTCTCTCCAACTCTGATGTCATCGGTCAGTTCTGTCTCTGCCTCTCCAGCCTTTCCACCTGCCTGTCAGGTGTTATATTTGCTCCTCCCCCTCAGGTTATAAGTACTAGGCGTTGCAGCCAATGACAGACAGTTTTACAGGTCACACAGCATCACCAGCCAATGACTGATGAGTTCTTACAGGTTGCATGTCATAAACCACGAGTCTCATTGTTCCCTGTGTGTGTCCGTAAACCTGTCAGAAAATCTACATGAATCTTTCCAGCCTTTTTAAATGTTTCCATACCATTCATATGATTATTACATCCTGGCAATATGTACATGAATTCTAAGCTGTTCATAATGTTAGCTTAACTATTACCTAGAGAGACTGCCTGCTTGTATATTCGCTTTATATATCCTACTCTTGTCTTTTTTAATAACGCTTGATTCTTGAATAAACGGAGAATGCAATGAAAGACAAATAAAATGAGTACGCAGTAAGTAAATTTGTCCCTGTGTAATTGCAACTAGAAAAGAAAGGAAAGGTTTGTACTCTGTCCATTTGTTTCTTTGAGAAAAGCTGAATGTCAACAGCTGATCTGAACCAGGTCGCTGTGGAAGTATGTAGCTCTCTCCCTTTATAGACCACACTTGAGCATTTCTTCTGTACATAGGTGCATTTTGAAGCGGATGAAAAACAAAAAAAAGGCAGCAAACATTAACTAAGTAAAATGAGAACATTTGATCAAAGTGGATTTTTAAAGGGTTGGGGATTTTAGTTTTTTCCGACCAATGTAGCCTGTAACGAGATATTATAACTGCCTCCTGTTTGTCATAGAATTCACAAATAAATGTTTGTTGGTATTTAGCATGGTTTGTTTTCTCGTCATTTTGTACATTTTGGGTAAAATGATCGTCCTTCCCTTCTAGTTGTCAAACATTCATTGCACAGTTAAAGTAATAAAACACCAAGCATGACTATAGTGAAGTTAACAAAAGTATCATTGAATCATAAAATAAAGACTATAAGGAGAGGAAGAATAAAGTTTACCACATTCCTCATACCTAAATGACAAATTAGGTCATTTGTTACAGAAATGTTTCTGCCCCAATGTGGTTAAGTTTCATTTAGCACCCACACTGGGTCAGATTTTTAGTTTGTCTGATACTTTGTTGGGTCAAAGAAGAAAAACAAGGCAGGCTCAAAAACATTCAGTGTTTTTTATGGGGATAGTAAATACCCTCAATATCAGTATAAGGCCCTAAATTAAATTAAATACATAAAAATAGAATACACTGCATTATTAATGGCCATTTTTCTAACAATACAATACTTTACCTTGTTTATTTAGAACTTTACTATCTTCACTTTCTGCCCCAGAAATGCCCACAGATGGGAATAAAATGATGTCATTAACTTGCCTGAGCTGTGAAAGTCCATATTATCTCTAGGAATACAGGAGAGCTTAGGATAATCCTAACCCATTAGGTGGAATGGACAGATGGTATTTTTTTGGGACAACATTTAGAGAACACTCATAATATGAAAGATAGAATTATACAGAGAAAGTAATTAGGCTCCGGTAACTGCCTGTTCCCTGTAAAGCTGCCAAAACTGTAGACTAAATAAACGCATTATTTGATTATCTGTGAAGCTATATTCATTTCATCCTTTTGTTTGTCTTGAATCCCCAAATGGCTCCAAATGGCAACAAATCTGGTGGGAGGGAAACAAGAAATAAAGTGAAATGTAAATGGGATAGAGGCCAGAGAAAATTAAACTGAGCTGAAAAACATTTCGATGGAAGGAATAGGGACAAGTGAGTGCAACAATACAGCAGTTGCTGTCTGTACAACAAAATAGGGATATCACAATACCAGAAATTTAGTATAGTAGTACTAGTGAAATTCCAGGATTCTCGATACCAATTCAATACCATAGTAAAAAATGTTTTCCCTCCAATCCCCATTTAATATTGAGTCCCAATACAATACTTGTATTTTCCTTAATAATACAGGTGAATAGCTCTGCATTGCATTAAGGAAAAAATTGCCTGCAACCAAGCTGTTCCTTCATGTTTTTATAGATAATTTATTAATATTAATAAAAGTATCCTGCTCCAGTGTGGCCAACCTGAGTTACTTGTTGAGTTGTTTATTTTCCTTGCCTGTACATGTTTTGCATAGATTACATTCATTACTTGCTTTTTGTTCGCAGTGGTTTTGTTGCACTTGCAGTGGCGGGCTCTCCATCGCTCTCTGTCTCGCCTTTGACCAGGAGCTCAGCCTCGCCCACAGTGGTGTTTCACTGTGGGTAGAAAGAAACGGCCTGTAGTCATCGGAAAAGAAAGCGGCTTTGAATTAAAGAGCAGTGGACCTTGAAGACGATCCACCCTGTCAAACGACCGGATGGGACCAACCCATCAACATCGGGTGCTGTCGACAGAGCGCAGGACGAGAGGAGGCGGACTCAGTGCCTTAGCAGTCAAACTGGATGGACACTATTTCTTTTTATGTGAAGACCATGTTATCATCACAATTTTGTTGCAGCTATGCAGATGCAAGATAGGGACTTATTATAGAATGGGACATTTTGAAGGGATGCAGGTCAAATCCCTTTGGTTCCACTTCCTTCCTATAGCAGAATCTGTGTTTCTAATTAAATCAGATCTAAATCAGAGCTGTTTCTGTTCTCCCTTATTTGCAATACTTAATCTGTTTTGATCCCTTTCTCAATTTGTCTTTATGCTCTCTTTCCTATTTCTGTTGGCCTCTTTTTTCTTACTGCCTCCACCTTTTACTGCTTCAGTCTCTTGCTTTCTTTGGCACTTTTGTCTTCTGTGCTTCTCTTCTCACTGTTTGATTTATTCCCGCCCTCTCCTTCTACCTCTACATGCCCTACTTATGGGAGTAAAAACAAGCTAGAGAAGGATGCCAGCAGCCCTGATGGACAGACAGGAAGTGACCTCACCATAGCAACATTTGAAAACAAAGGGATAACTTCCTGTTTTGACTGAACTAAAACCTAAGAGAAGGAACGGTAATGCTGGGTAGTTTGAGTATTTTGGGGACTGGTTCCTCAAAGCTACATTATAAGTTGGTTGATGATTCTTGTTAGAGGCTATTCTTTTCATTTTTAGACCTGGACCTACTATACATAAATGATTATTATATTATTGTTGTCATGACATCTACAAAAGTTTTTTTTTTAAGTATATGGTTTGATAAGGTATCGATTAAGGTATTTCCAAATGCCCAAAATGCAACAGGATTTCTGCTCCCCTGAATTTAAATAGTGCATCCTGCTTGTTAGTTTGCATTGTTGTTTAGTCACTAAACTGTCCAATGTATAGTAATGTAGAGTATTTTTTTGGTACATTGAGTACTTACACATACAGCTTGCTGAAGATCAAAGTTCTTTCTTACACAAATCAATTTCCAATTCTAAACCTAATTGCTAGTGTCTACTAATCAAACTGAAAAGGGTAATCAGGGCACATTAATATTCCAACAAGAATAGATTTACTTGTTCCTCAACTTACAGCTTCAGTTAGGGGCAATTTAACTGATTTTGAATCCCACTTCAGGAGTCAAAGGTATATGGGTATAGGTATAGCTTTAACTCCAGGGCTGCTTCCCTGTTGAACCAACTCAGAATGTGGGATTAAAGGAGGTGTAAAACTAAAGAACATTATGCAAACATACCTCTAACTTTGTTGTAACTTTTACTTGCTTTTATCTTTTCTAGGCTTCTGCTTCAAAACCTTACCCTGCTTGGAGATTTAAATCCCACAGTGAGGTAATGAATGGATTTCACTGAAGTCTGAAAGCACAGGATGCCATGCTAACTGCAGTCAGACTCAGCAGGCACTGAGGTAAAAGATATAGATCTGTGTGTGTGTCTGTGTGTGTGCGCGCACAGTCTTAACCTTGCTGAAATATATATTTATAACCTTGCGTATTGTGGGAAACTTGAGGAGGTCTTATGTCAAAGTACTCACTTATCTGTCCATCTATCTCTGGAAATGGGTTGGCGGAGTACCCAAGCCCACTTGATGTGCGTATCGCAGTTATATGACTGTTGTGAGAGTGATAATCCGCAGAATGGGCAGGCCAGTCATAAACATTAACTGTCTTATTAATATCGGATGGCTTGCGGGTTGGTGAAATAGGGTGATGTGTATCCCTATTATGAGAGACACAGGCACAGTAGTGTAACTTAATTGATTATTTAAAGGTGCAGTGTGTAACATTCAGGAGTATGTTTCGTTAGTGTATAATCACCTGAAAATAAGAATTGTTATATTTTTGTTACCTTAGAATGAGCAGTTTTTATCCACAGAGGATCGCCTTCCATGAAAGCTGCCATGTTGAACCACCATGTTTCTACAGTAACCCAGAATGGACAAACTAACATTTTCACGTTTTTCTAGATCGAGTCACGGTAGTTTCAGCCTTCACACTTGGAAGGGGAGGGTGTAGTGAGGGAGTAGCAACTACACAACTAGATGCCACAAAATCCTACATAGTAGTACTTTAACAACAAAAATACCTTCATATTTGTCAGTTTATCACAACAGACTGGTTTAAAAGAACTGGAAAAGAGGTGAAAGCAAAGGACAAAGGGATTTATTCCCATCCCTGTCCAACTGGAAAGTTCTGGGATCTGCTAGTATGTACTAGGCATGTAAATTTTAACAGAAATAAAACTAATGAAATATGTGTGTGACTAATGGTTTGGTCCTATCTGTACATCTATCTTACATAATAAAGCTGGACACACACACACACACACACACACACACACACACACACACACACACACACACACACACACACACACACACACAGGAACACAGGTACAAATACAGGATACAGCCAATGAGGCTCCAGTAATTAAAACTGAATGCACAGAGAGGAACTCCAGCTCTTCACTTGAGACTAAATGCGCGCACACACACACACACACACACACACACACAGACACACACACACACACTCTCTATCTCTCTCACACATTCCGTTAAATGTTTGCCAAGAGTCAAATCTATTCTGAGAGAAGGGAGTAACTTTCCTTTCACAAACACTGCCTGAACATTGTCAGGTCACTTTTACCTCAAATAAAAACCCAGGCCCTCATAACAAATGACAGTTCAGGTAACTATGGATTTCTGCAGCAATAACAAAAACATATCCAATATCAACTCCTCAACAGCAAGAAGGCATTTACGTCCACTCCTATCTGACCTTTCCTCACTCTATTGTATGTCCCCTCTCGTTATTTATTTTGCAGATGATCAAACCATTATATGAGAGCCCTTGAAGTCTGTGTTGGGGTCAGTGGGTGCAAGAAAGGAAGAACTCGCCTTCTAATATTCCCCGAATAATAGTGGATGGATAGAACACAAGAATTTATTTTTGCTCTATGTAATACTCTGGAACTTGAGTTGAATTTGTGCTACATTTGCTGGCTAATAACTGGTATATTTACCTCTTAAAATCGACTATTTTAAGCCTTATAGTTGCAACCTTTGGGTTTCCAAGTAGAACCACCCCCTCCATCCCTCAGGTCTTACCACTTACCACTCGCCAGGTCTGCCCTCCCTCTCCTCTGCCAGCCTGGTTGCACCATTTCTCACTCCTTTTCAGCCAGAGCCATCTGGATGCTGTCTCTGTGTGCCTGGTGATGTCTGTGACGAATGTCTAGCAGACTGGCCCTCTAACCCCAAGGATACCCAGTGCTCTCCAGAGTGACTGCCCTGGGAAGCCCCTTCTGACTACGGGACCACCTTCACCTCCTTACTCAACTATAGTTATTACCAAGGTATTTAGTCAATTACTTACCAAGTGATTTACTCAATTTCACCAGTCAATTACTCATTACATAGCCTCAATTACTTGGCCACTTACTCTGCTTACACTAAACTGAATTGCTAGCTATAAAAGTTGAATAATAATAAAAAATAAGGTGGAACATTCAAAGATTTGTTGGAAAGCTGATGCCATACTGAATAGCCTGCTTTAATTTGTATGAAAGAGTTAAAGGAGTACGCCCTATTCTAGTTGGAAAGTGGGAAAGAATCAAATTACTATGAATGGGACTGAAAAGTGATGGTATCTGCTTAGTGATTCCTGGGTCAGCGACTTCATTTCAAAGAGCACATCTCTCACGATTATGCTTCTCGCACCCAAAGCGTAACTCCTATCACCTAAATGGGGATATTATATGATATAAAAGAACCTGCTGGGCACAGTGGGTGAGATCTGTGTGTGTAGGGTCCAAAATGTAACCACAGGGTCAGGAGAAGTGGCTGTTTCTGCTTGACTCCTGAAACAGTAGTAGTATCGCTACTGCAATTGAGTGAGCCATTGGTTGACTTCTGTGGATACTGGACTGGAAATGGGAAAAGGCTAAATAAGCACAGGCATAAGCACACAAGAATCTGTCACCAGTCCCTCATCTGATCCTGATGGAGACATTGGTGGTTGGAGCCAGCTGACACATATGTAAATTAATGCTCTAATCCAAATGTTTACAATGAGGCTCTGCCTGAACTAATATTCAACATACAACCACTGCAAAACAAATTGACTTGGTCCTTGAATTTGTTTATAATTTGGAACATTTTGAATGATACCATCATTTTATTCTATTTTATTTATGTATATTTCATATAGTACTGTACTACTATCATTTAGTAACTGTAGTATGACAGCAATGGTTTATACTATTTATATACAGTTTTTTAGTATATTGCATTGACTTTAAGGAAGGCAAGGACTGTATTTATATTCTTAGTAAGTCTCAAATTAAAATACACTAATCTAAATAGAGCTGTTGTGAATACATCCTTCCGCTAATGCATCAGTGTATCTTATACTCTAGTGGATGTTTCAGGGGAAAAAACAGGACAGAGTGTTATTATCATTATATGCAGATTTCCCTGGGCTCTTTCAAGTTGTTGCTTGTTAACTGACACATATAGATTAAAGACACCGTAGACAATTTGCAAGCAGTCCGCTTTGATTTATATTTGAGTACCCCTGGGTTAGACCAACATAAAAGAAACAGGAATCATATCTGTAAGTGATTACATAAGCAATGCAACAACTGGATAAACAGAGATGAAGGAAAACTTCAACACTGCTTGGACAGCTCAATCTTACTCCTGAAGCTAAAGTGCCATCTTGTGGCAGAACTACGACAGGATATTGTAGAAGATATATAAAACAATATACAACACATTTACTTTAAAACAAATACTGTACATGGCACAACTGAGCTCGAAGGATTTGTTGATTAATCATGCAGTATGACAGTTGGAATCATATGACAGTAAAAAGGTGCATAAACAGGAACTGTGGAGTAATACAATTAATAAAGCATATTCATTGTTGTAACTAGCAACTAGGTCCAAAATTAATGCTAGAGGGTACTAACAGCATCCTGACCAAGCTGCTGTTTTTGACAAGTTGGGAGTGAGAAAGTGTTGGTTAAATCACCCAGTCATATCCATTGTGGGCAGGCGTCAGGTGACTTGTAATTGGTGAATTCAGAAATTCCTATGCAGGAACAGAATTTCAGATCAATTTGTGCTGGCACTAAAATAACTCCATGACTTCTTACTTGATTGCAGGAGTAGGTGGTGAGGAATATCAACAGACTGCCTGTATTGGTCCGGCATGATATTCTTCCACAGATTCCTTACAGATTGTAGTAGGATGGAAGAGAGGGAAACAGATTGTGACAGCAGAAACAGCATGGAGTTTAACAAATATTAGTATTTAAATATGGCAATGTGCTATTGATATTAGCGATTAATATAAGCCTTTAGAATAGCAACTCTGTAGCTTCCATGAACACCTAGGCACTGTTGCATACCTGCATTAATTATGAGAGAGGACTGAACCTCGGGCAGCTTTACAGTTGACACTGTGATATAAGTGGTTCTTAGTGATGTAATTATATGCTCCAATTGAGCAGCTTCTCTAAAGCTGAGAGGGCGGTTGCAGGATCACACCTAAGGGGGTAAATTATGACAGAGCTTTAAAGGTTAAAACGGTAGAGGTGCAGAGTCAGGTACTTTTGATTCCACTCTAGGATCTAAGAGGAATGAGGGAGCAGATAGGATACTGAAGCTACATTTGGATTTAGAAAGTGAGGAGGTTGAGCTGCCACATACAGAAGGTATTAAATAATATTTTTATTAAATCTAGTCCTGTAGTGAGAGGTTTAAAAATAAGCAATACATTTTATACTGTATCTCTTTGTCCTACTGTATTCAAAGCCATGTCTAACCCACTTGGGGTTCCAGGGTCTGTGGGCCCTTATTGACACTCCACACTACCGCCATTAAATAATCAGATTTAAATGGGGAAAGGCATTCTGTAAGCACAATTTAAACTTAAATAATTAAGGTATAACAAGCTTTTTGACACAGCACCCTTCTTCAAGACAGGATCTCAAAAATGGGTAAATAGGTCTCAAGTATTCCCTTCTCAGTTTCAGTATATTCTAATTTACTAGTCCATATTCCCAAGCTAATTAGTAAGTGATTTTAGGCAAAGGAGAACTCTAAGAAGACTGAGTGTTGTAGGTTAGTGTTTGACGATAAATCATTGTAATTCCTTTTTATTTATTTAATTTTTTTATTTCATAAAAAATGTATACTTGTTTTGTGGGTGAATCCAAGTGCAGCAGGTTAACAGAGGAGGTAACTGTTCAGTTTTCAAACTACAAGGGAGGGGAAAGTAGGCCTACATGCTGAACCAAGGTAACGGTCAGATCTGCTATATGCTCTGCATATATTGGCTGAAAACTACAATAATAAACATTTCTCCCTTAGCCTCACTACAACTTGTAAATAAATGATGCCAAAAATTCTCAGTATTGTCATTGTGACTGAACAATCTGTTATTTGGGTGTTTTCCCACTGCGTGTCACTGCTGGTGCTCCTATTGGTGCTGGTGTACACTAGTTGGTCATTAGAACTGGTGATGATGAGATGTGTGTGATGTATTCACACATGAATCGTAGAAGTGCTTAGAGCGTTCAGGCTACTTAATTATTTTGCAAAGCTGACATTCCTCAGCTAGGATTTGGTCTCTGAAGCAACAGACGATTTCTTGAAGGAAATTATCCATTAAGAAGACTTCAGCTCTGCATGAGAACGGCTCATCTATTTTCAGACTGCAAACAGTGCAGCTTGTTTGTGTGTCCATGACATAAAATTACAGATTCACACTTGGCACACATACATCTGCATTTGAACTTAAAAATAGTAGGGTTTCAGTCTGATTTAAAGGCGGTTTTTGTACGTCTTAAAAAAAAAAACCCTGTTTACACATTAAAATTGTAAGTTGGTAAAGGACTTGTGTGAAGGATTTAGTGGCATCTAGTGGTGAAGTTTCAGATTGCAACTAACTGAACACCGCTGGCACCTGTATTTGACAACCTGGGAATGAGAACAGGCTGTAAAGTGTGTAGGAGAAACTCCGGTGGCAGCTTGGAACTGAAAGCGTCTGTATTGATGATGTATTGATGATGTATTGATGATTATCTGATCTAAGCTTCAAGCCACCAAGCTAAAGTGTTGGCATTTGACAACCGGGGAATAAGACTCAACACTCAACTATCTTTCTCTGCTCTAAATTTGTTTTTGTTCAGGCCCAGTGGATTCTTACAAATGCCATTATAGGAGCAGATTATGTGTCTCATGTATTACTGTCAGGATAGTTTCAGCAAAGAAGACAAAAAGGTTTTGTTTTGTTTAAGTTTCCTTCTGCAGATTTAACTGCAAATGACTATATAAGAGCTGAACACAAACACAATTATTACACACAACTATCATTTAGCTAGACATTCACAAATTTGAGTTTCCAGTACCTTTATCCTTATGATTTTTTTAAAGATCTGATGATACAACTTTGTCACATTGCAAGCTGTGCAAAGAACTCAGTCCACCAATTCCACACATCCCCATATACAGTTAGGAGGCAAATGTCAGCAGAGGAATGAGAGTGCCTGTGAGTGATGCCATTGAAATGGACAGTGTTTGTCCAAATGATACATTCAAAATTAGAAATTATTTTTTTTCCCCCCAACACAACACACATGTATTGATTCAGTCTCCTCTGCTATATCAATAGTAATAGTAATGACTTTTGTTATCTTCATTAGATTTAGGAAATTGAGATGTCTGATGTTATCTATTTAATCAGTGATATCACAGTTACTTGGCACGTTATTTCGTGTCATCTTGTTGAATGCCCAATGACCAAGCTGTCCAGTTGAATGAGCCGGCGAGAAAAGGCAAATTCTTCAAAAATTAACAATTTTGTGTTTTATTTAACAAACATAAAGCATTTTATTACAACCAACAATAAGATAAATGAACTACTGACCAACTGAAACATCTGACAGTAGCAGACATCATCACACTAACTTTGATTAAAGAAAAACAAACTACAGCATTCTGATAAATCCATGGAAAACATTCACCTAAACTTTCAAGTTACACATTCTTTAAAATACAGGTCCTATAGATAACATGAGTATGTACAATATTTACATAGTACCAACAAAAATTATATTAATGACATTTTTACACTTAATGTTGACAACACAAATTAATAAACCAAGCAAGCACACACCAAGTTTTGCTTTCATGTCTACATAATTCAAAATGACATAATGAGAAAGTATCAGTCAATCATGGCCAGGTGGAAAACATTCAGAAAATGAAATGGACAGCCTGTTTATTGTGTTTGCTACATAAAGCTACTGGCTAACTGAGGTTGTTCAACCAAGGCTGCTAAATAACTTTTGCTTGTAGTGAAGCACATTTTAAACCACAACCCCAACAGTTTCCATGTAACAAAACAAGTATTTTCTAGTAGTATTTTATGCAGAGGGAAGAACATGGAGAAACTCTTGAGGTCCAAGGTAAAAGGCATTGTCATTACAGCAGTATGCTATATTGCACAAGCGAGCCAGCATTCAGGAGATAATCTATAATAGAAAAAAAAATGGCTGAGATGCATAAAAAAAAAGACATTTAGTGTTGGAGACATGCATCTCTATTCACAGTATTCATCAATGAAGATGAAGGTAGTTACCCTGCCTCCTGTAGTAGTGTATGTGAATATGACTAATGGTTGTGAAGACAGGAGAGTACAGGTAGCCACAGTGATTTTGTTTTCTGTTCACAAGGCTTTAGCAGCAGCAGTTGCCTGAACAAAATATATAAAACAACATGCAATGAATTGGGTATGTTAAAGGACCTGTCCCACAGTAGTTGCAACTTTAGCCAAATTTAATCGACTGTAACTATTAAATATCTCAGGTGCAAGGAAGGCAGCTCTAGCCTAACATGAGAGGAGTGTGACAGCAGATAAATACCAAGTTCTAACTCGCCTCCATCTATTTAACGGGGGTGATCTTGTCCAGTCCTGGCCAGGCGGGGATGTAGTAGCGAGGCAACGTGCCTTCCATGAGCCTTTCCATCCACAACCCCAGGCGGTCCAGTTTGTGGTGGATCTGCAGGGTGGATATGCTGCGGGATCGGTTGGATTTGCGCGGTGGGTGGTCATCACGGGAACTGGATCTCGACCTCCCCCCCGAAGCGCCCCCTTCATCCTCAGATGACTTATTGTCAAGGTCTTCCCCAGTGTAGACGGGCTTGAACAGACAAAGATACTTCTTGTGGCCGTTAAGTGCCAGCACGTAGCCGGTGTAGTCTATCTTGTGGTTTCCGCTGTCATCCTCCTCTGCATCGATCTGCGTGGCGTCCTGTGCGTATTCCAGCAGAGTGTTCATCCAATGGCTGTGCTTGTCAATATTCAGGAAGGAGAAATGCAGCGTCAGGCTCCTAGGAGAGAGTTGAAAGACTTAATGTAACGAAGTGGCTATAAACACGATAGTTTAATACACATCCTAAATGTGTTTTTTTCAAACGATTCTGTCAAACGATTAAAATATTTAATCACGATTAATCGCATTAATGTCATAGTTAACTCGCAATTAATCGCACATTTTTATCTATTCTAAATGTCCCTTGATTTCTTTTTGTCCCATTATTTTTTCTTATTTTAATGCTCTTATTAACATGGAAAGGTGGATCGGCTTGCTTTGTGCAAATGTTGTTTTTATTGAAAACAACATTGGCATATACTGTAGTGTTCAATTTCACACTAAGATTCTCACTTGGAGCCAATAATCTCTCACACAATGTAACACTGTCCATCAATAAAAGGGTGAAAAAAGTACTTTGTCACACAAACAGCCCCTTCAACAGCCCTTTCTAACGGATCGAAACAGGGCGATACAAAATAAAATTACAAAGTGCACATGTAAGGTAAACCAGGACTCAGCATATAGTGCAGTTAAACCATGGCTTAATACTTTTCTCAAGTTTGCTTTGAACATAACAGTCAGGCTACTGCTCTTTATTCACCAGAGGCTCAATCCAGCCTCTTATTTCAGAAAGAATGAACAGTAACGGTTACCAATAAAAGGTAAGCCTACTATTTCTTTGCTTTGAGCCAGTTACTCAAACAGACAAGCCTGTCGACATTTTCAGACAACAAGGAATCCATCCATTTCAGCGTCTCTCACTCGCTATCCACTCAAAACGTAACGTCTGCTGCTCTTAAACAAGTGTGTGCAGCGTGCCTGTTGTTTTGTTTCCGGTCTAGCTAGATCCAGTGTGGTGTTGTAGTTTTTCGAACGTTACTAGTTGTTGCAACAGCATGTGAAAAAAACTACAAAGTGTGCTAGCTGTTAATAACATAACATAATGGAGATTTCAGTTCCACATGAGGAAAAGTCAATGTTTAGTTTACCCTGTGAAGGAGTAGACCTCTTTGGCAAACTTGCTGAGCAGGATGTTCTTGGAGGCGTCGGTGAGCACAAGCACTATGTTCATGTGTCCCGGTCTCAGCTTCACCAGGTTGCTCATGTAAGTGATATCTGTCAGCTCCGTCACCTCCACAAAATTCTTCTTGGGAGGCCGACTAAAATCAAAAATAAAGAACATTAAAAGCCTGATGATAAATCCTGCTCTATATAAAATATCTAAATTATAAATGTACTCTTGCCTTGAAGTACCACCGGTCCCCGGTGACCCATTCTCTGCTTTTGTTCCATCTTTCGCCTTTGGTTTAGTCTGTTTATCATCACTTGAGTCACTGAAAAATAAAACACACACAAATAACATTTTCCCAAAGGTAATAGGCAGGCGTAGAAGAGCAAAGTGAATAGCGTTATTACTTTGGTTTCTTTGGCTTGTCTGTCTAGCTCTCTGTGTACTGTGTTTTCACAATAATCCCATGAGAAGGTGATGTTGCCATAGTGACAGTTTTTCTGATATGGTAACACAACTAACCTGAAGGCCTGGATGACCACAGTTCCAAACAAGATGAACAAAGCAGAGAAGATGAGGGACAGGAGAGGCATCATCTCACGCCTGCAAATCATCATAGATGTCAACAAGACACTCTATTTACATCTGTGTTGGCATCATCGTATGTTATTACATAACATAAAATGACATACTGTTGTAGTGCAATTTTCACACTTCCAAATGTTTAATCTTTAACATCAAATTCTTACATACACATGAAACTGTTTAACTGAATCTCAAATTAAACTTCAGTTAGACAGTTAAAGATCTTTACCTACCAGTTGTTATGGAGAATATCATCGATGACTTCAGAGAGGTAATCGTAAGATGCATAGATCCATCGGATTACAAACATCTGTTGAGTGAGAGTATTTGTACATTTAGTAGCAGGACTGGCGGTTATAAGAATACTGGCGGCACAGACAAGCATTGTTCAAACCCACTATTTTTACTCTTAGGGAACCTACAGAGGCAAACTCGTTGTTGAGCTCAGGCAGCATTGCGTCATGGATGAGGATGGACGGGTCCTTTTGAAGTCGCTCCAGCTCCTCCAGAAGACGCTGCTTGTCTTCCTCACTGCCATTCCAGGCTGTCACTGGCTTGAATAAGGCCTTGCCTGCAGCGTTACGCCTCTCCAGGATCACCACCTGAGTAAGAAAAAGTCTGACAATATGAATCTTGAAAAATACACTTTTTATGGGACCTTGAGTTATTTAGTTAAATGTCTATTCCCAGGACCACTTTAGAAAATAAAATAAACTTGAGGGTCCTGTTTTATTTTATTTTTAAGGTGTAACTGAGCTACAACCCTTGTAATAATTCGTCTGAATTCGGTAAACTAACACATTATATTCATTACTGATTATCAAAACAATATGCTGAATTAATATATATGTATGAGTCTACCTGTGTTGGTGATTGCGCGCTGTCCTTGTTCTGCATAAGGATGTCACAAAGAGGCTGCTGTAGCCGTTGGTACACGTAAGCATATCTAACAACCTCCTTGGCATTGGTGGAGGCAAAGGAGAGGAACGCCTGGTTCCCGAAAGAAAAGGTCTCTTCATCACCAGTGATCAGCAGGACACAGTATCTGAGGGGAGGAAAGACGTTAGAGGAACTTCGCAAACACAAACATAAACAAGCTGTGTGAACAGATGTGAGGTTCTCTTACTTTCTGCGTCTATGGAACTGTTTGACAGGACAGAGCTCATCGAAGAGCTTCTGATTGACCAGCCGTGGCACGAGGAGAAATTTGTTGTTTGACATGAACTCATCGATAATTTGCTTTTTCATTCCTTTAGCCTGCGCAGATTAAACACAACCACATAGACAAAAACGTGAGGTGGCATTTCAGTGAACACAAGTGCAACCAGCTCTGTAGATATAGAAAACAGTGACTAGGAAAACAAAGTGGAACTACTTTCTGTCCGCGAGCTTCCTGCGATTGCTGTGATTTACCTGTATAATGTCAGCAGGCTTGTCAATGTTTTCTTTGAAGACCAGCATGGTTGGAGCGTAAGTGTTGATATTGAACTGTTTCTGCAGATTGGCGGTCTCTGAAAGACCCTGGTCCACATAGCCGAACTGCAAGTAGTCCTTATAAGCAAACGCTGTCAGCTATGGAGATGCAGAGATAAATGATTGACATGTTTGTGTTACTGTCAGTGGCACCTGAAGTGCATTTCACATGAAATAAGTGCAAGGCAATAACCTACTTTGAATAGTAGAGGAACGACAGGCACTTGGTCGAACAAAAGCACATGTGGCTTGTTGAGCTCATGCCAGCTGTTCAAGAACTGCAGGTCATTCTTGTCGGTGACCTGAAATATTAAAAAAACACAACATGTTTGACTTTGTCCCACCAATCCATCTGCTGAATGTCGTTTATAAATCTGTTCACCTCATGTTTATCAGAAGACAGTCGGATATTTACCCGCTCCACAAGTCTCTGAGGAAGAAGGTCTTCTACAAACTGCCTCAGGTGCTCCTTTGCTACAGCGTAATGAAAAAACGTCACCTTGCCATTGATGACTCCGAGTATTGATGGAGTGCGATGAGCACCGAGGTGATTGGCCAACCGCCTCTCATAGCCAACATCCACCACACCTATTCCGACACCTGCAGGATGTCAACAAACATACAAACATCAACCTCTTCAATGTAATTTCAAAGACGGCAGGGCTGCTGGATAATACTGGAAGATTTATGGGTTCATTCCAAACCTAGGGCCTCCATCTCCTGCACCACCTCCTTCCAGACAGGCTCGATGTGGATGCAGCTGAAGCACCAGTCAGAGGTGATCTTTATCAGGTATGGTCTCTTGTAGCTGTCGGGCACCACGTCGCTCACATACTGGTTAAAGTGCAATATGTATTTGCTGTCCGCAAAGTCTCTGTGGTTCTTGCTGTTGAAGGGAAAGTTGAAGAAGGACTCATCAAAGTAAAAGCTGTCGTGGCGTTGACCGTAGCGGTTGCCGCTGTATGGCTGAGTGTCATCTGTCTGCCCGTAACGGTCATAATTGGCACGTTTGTCCTCATTGGACAGGATCTAGATTTGGGGTAGAACAGATATCAATACGGCAGACACCTTCCTCTCCTGTATGTATTACTGGCTTTATAACATATTGTGGTTTTGATGAATTCTATTTTAAAAGGTGACTTACCTCATATGATTTGGTAATCTTGATAAACATGTCCTCAGCACCTGGATTCTTGTTTTTGTCCGGATGCCTTAAGAAGAAGATGCTCATTAGCTGAGAACTCAACTGGGTCGATAAAAACAAGCTCAGTTTCATGTGAAAGCTTTTACCATTCTTTTGCAAGACGCTTATAGACCTTCTTGATCTCAGCCTGGCTTGCACTCCTGGTTACTCCCAGGATTTTGTATGGGTCCATCTCAGGCCCGGCATGGGTTGCTCCTGTCAGCAGCACTGAGAGGACCACCACCACAACCAGCGGAACAGACATCTTTGACCGCGCCATCACAGTTACCTGCAACACATCGGAAGAGCCATCACCATCAGGTGGATTCAATGTGGGCATGTTCACACCTTTAAATCACGACACAGCCTTTTAGCTGACTCGCAAACCTGAGACAGCTTTTCCTCCATATTGACGTTAGCCCTGTAATGATGCACAACCATGAAGACAACCGGGAAGCTACACTGGGTGGCATTACAGCATGCTAACTGAAGAAGCTA
Source organism: Dicentrarchus labrax (assembly GCF_905237075.1). Lineage (NCBI taxonomy): Eukaryota > Metazoa > Chordata > Actinopteri > Moronidae > Dicentrarchus > Dicentrarchus labrax. The sequence goes on from NW_026136715.1 coordinate 21,405,811, forward strand.
GACGAGCTAGGTGTTATATGTCAGCTACAGCAACAGACATTACAGTATCATAGTCCTGTTGACGTGTCAGTGGGTGTCATATTAACGATATTCATCGACGGTCACGCAGTTTTTTCCCCCTTAGGGGTTAGTTGCGTTGCTACAGTAGCTAGCTGTCTGTCTGTCTGTCTCTCTGTCTGTCTGTCTGTCTGTCTGTCTGAACGCAACAGCTCTACATTCACAGTCACCTCAAGTAGACGCGGTCAGCCGGTACTACGCCACATATTTGGTGAAGGTTTTGATGTTCTTTGGCTAGCTGATGTGAAAATACAGCGAAATGCAGGGTGTGTTCATCAGCATCCCACAGCTCCTGCCTCCAGGGCGAGCTGACAACCTGCTGCTGGGAAGCAGGAGTAGAGAGAGGGGGGAGGTGCCCAGCGTCGAAAGTGATTTTGGGAGATTGAGTCTATGGTGACACTTTACACTTCGTTTGTGTGTGTTTGTTTTATCGTTAGTCGCGCTGCTATTGTTCGGGTGATTGTACTGTGGCGCGCCGGCTGTGTGGCAGCGGCGCGCGGTGACTAAAATCAAACGCACCCTGTTTTTTCTCTCTCTGGACCAATCACAGGCAGCGGTGATGTAAACAAGGAAACGGCGAATGCAACCGAGCACAAATAAGAGAAATGAAAAGGACACTTGTTATATTGGTACAGGAACAAGGTTTTAGTTCCCTTCCACAAACGAGTGGGGTTGTTTCAGGATACCGACTGACTCTGTAATTGTAACAAAATTAGTTAGTTACAAGCTTTTACGGTATTTCTCCGTCTTCCTCATTGGCGGTCGTTAGTATTAAATGGAGGACAGATACAGGAAGATTCTTCAGCGCAACAGGACCAATCTCGTGAGAGACTTGGACCCATCAAAGCTCTACGATGGCCTTCTTGAAAAAGGAGTTTTCACCCAGGACATGATCGATGAAATAAAGGTATCAGGTTAACCGTCAGTTGTCTGTGGGGCGGGGTGGTTGGTGGACGCTCAGAGAAACGCTTTGGTAACCTAACACACCTGTGACTGTGTCTCCTCTCAGAGCTCTGGGACCAGGCGTGAGCAGGCCAGCCAGCTAGTCCGGGACTTGGAGACCCGTGGGAGGCGAGCCTTTCCATTATTCGTGGAGTGCCTTCAGGAGACAGGTCAGCAGAGTCTGGCAGAGCTCCTACAGAATGAAGCTCCAGCTGTTCAACTACAGCCTGCAACCCCCACTCAGGTTGTTCGCCCTGTGCTCCACCCTCTCCCAGTGTGTAAGTGTGGGAATCTGTGCTATTATATTCCCCAAGTACTGTCCTTAAAGATAGGCAAATGATTACAAAACATTAACTGCTCATATACGTGCTCTTCGTGTCTCCAACAGCCTCTCCAATGGATGTGGACAAGCGAAAAAAAGATGAGGTCCCAGTTTATCCAAAACAGATACACAGTACTACTCCCACTCCATGTAAGCTATAAGGTTAATTCACATATTGGTAACAGTCTGGTAAGTTCCTTGATGTTTAACACATATGGATGCTTCTGTCACAGCACCTGAAAGGGAGTACATGAGACCACAAGGCAGGACTCGACGAGATAGCATCCAGGTGAGCACCTTCTATAGATTGTGTGCTTTATAGCCAACAGAAAGATAATGCTTTATGTAGAAGCACATTATCTTCGTTAAATCTCCTTCTGTGCTTCCCTTTTCTGTGTGTGTGTGTGTGTGTGTGTGTGTGTGTGTGTGTGTGTGTGTGTGTGTGTGTGCCAGACCTATAAAATGGACTGCAGCCCGTGCGGACATTGCCTCATCATAAACAACGTGGAGTTTGCTCCTCAGAGCGAGCTGAGCAATCGCAAAGGGTCCAACATAGACTGTGACAAGCTGGAGCGCAGGTTCAAGGCGCTCAACTTCATTGTGGAGGTTAAGACAAACCTGAAACAAAAAGTAAGAAATGAGTCATTTTTTTTCTACTTCTGTGTGCTGAAACCATACTTAAACCATTGAGTTTGAGGTTGTAAACAATTATCTCTGCATTTCAGCAAATCAAACACGAGCTGTCAGCTTTATCTAAGAAGGACCATTCACAGTATGACTGCTGCGTGGTCATCATGCTGTCCCATGGGACTGAGGTAAGACATGTCCTGCATTTATTTTTTCCTGAGAACAATTCACAATAATAGATGTATTCAGTGTATGTGTCTGATGTATACAAACTCATTAAACGGATGTATTCCATCTGCTGACACATAATAAATGCCATCACACCTTTCTCTCTGACCTACTCAAGTTCAGATCCAGATGACTTATGACCGTATGTATGCTCATATTTATGTTTATAGGTGAGTCACAACCGCTTCCCTGGTGCTGTGTTCGGTGTGGACGGACAGTATGTCCAGGTTCAGCACATCACAAACTACCTCAATGGCCAGCATTGTCCATCGTTACAGGGCAAACCCAAACTTTTCTTCATCCAGGCTTGTGGAGGAGGTAGCTAACTCTGAACTATTAAAATTTGACTGTAAAAAGCAACCTTTGACGGGTTCTCATAGGGAAACATTTGTGTTTGTCCTTTAGATGAAAAAGACCATGGTTTTGAGGTGTCCCCCGATGAGGTTGAACCATCCATCGGTGGAGCAGACGATCAGACGGATGCCATTCCCACGTCCTCCAGCAGCGACTCTCTGAGCACGTCCGATGAACTGGACGCCAGAGCCTCACTGCCCACCCCGAGTGACATTCTGGTGTCCTACTCTACTTTTCCCGGTGTGTTTGTGTTGCGTTCATGCATCTGTGTTTATTTTGATCAATAGCACACACACATAGGCCTGCTGTGTGAGTCTTCCTAATGCCGCTTTGACCATGTGACACAAAAACAGGTTACGTCTCTTGGAGGGACACCCAGTCGGGCTCCTGGTACGTCGAGATACTAGACCGTATTCTTGAGGAAAATGCGGTTACCCATGACTTGGTCACAATGTTGATGATGGTGAGCTTCTCTTAGTGTATTAGCAGAATTAGCCGAGACTCTGTTGAACCCACTTTGACCATTTAGAGTTTTTTAATTTAAACATACACACATGTGATTGTTGACTGTGCTCATTTGCAGGTTAACAACGAAGTCTCCCAAAACTCTGCAAAAGGGCTCTACAAGCAGATGCCTGGTTCCTTTAACTTCCTCCGCAAACTTCTCTACTTTCAAAGCCAAAGTTCATCTTAACACCTCACAGCTTCACTTTCCGGGAATGTTAGCCTACTTTAGCGCTATAAGGCATGACTTTAATTTCTTCAAATTATGTCTCAGCAGATTGTGCAGAGTGTATGAATCTGCTGAGTTGTGTTGTACTTTTATCGAGAGCCATGTCTTACTCTACATTTCTATCTGTTTATCATGTCTTGCTGTATTTTTAATAGTTGGCAATTTTTCTAAATGAACTTTTTAGGTGTAAGTGTCATGTCTGAAAGAAAACATCAACATAGTGTGATGATGTGGTTCAGATTAGTTTTTTTATATCATTGGTGTCTTATCAACAAATAGCAGCTGTCATTGATTCAAGGCAATCAATGTAAAATACTTTTGCTGACTCTTATTTTAAGTCTCTTAATATACTGATTCTGTTAAAATGGGATATTTGTGCTTACATTATGTATCACATTATGTTGTTAGCATTAATATAGAATCTGTTGGTGTCATTTATAAACATGCTAGTGTTGCAGCATGTGCTACCACAGAGTAATAGTATGTGAGCCTGATAGCAGCAAGTTAAACAGTAGTGCACATTTACTAGACACCAGTAGATGGTGTTGGTGAGTCACAGAAGACTCAAGATCTCACAGATGCCTTCTGTGAGTGTTTTATTTCCATCCACTACCACCTGGGGTCCCCATACAATTAGAAACGGTTCCATCTCATTTGTTCACCTCACACGCTGTGTCAGACGTGGGTTCATTTCTAACAGCAACAAAATTAACACACTCTGAAACAAGTCATGAGACACAAACATCACCTGATGTTTCTCATATCAGAGAAACAGAGAAAAATTAACTTGAGATTACTGGGAGTCCCTTTATAAGATGCAGTCAGTCAGTTTCTCCATATAAGCTCTAATTCTTCAGTTAGCCTCTCAGGAAATTTTTAATTGATTCAGCCATTGTCTAACGTGGTAATCATGTTATAAGGCCTACTGAAAAAATAAATTGTGAACATGACAAATGTTAAATAAAATAAAGCTTCTAAAAAAATTTTGAATTTTTTTTTTAAGTATGGCTGTGTCAATCTGACAGTCCACCACGTTGGACAAGATGGAAATATATCAACAATTATTGGATAGATGGCCGTGATATCTGTCCCCTGAGAATGAAGCCTGCTGACTTTGTTGATTCCCTGACTTTTCCTCTAGGCCGATGTTTTCTGTTATTCTGTGAAGTATCTCAACATCTACTCGAAGGACTGGCACACAATGTTGTAAAGACATTTGTGGTTCCTAGAGGATAAATCCTACTGACTTTGGTGATCCATTTTCTGCACCACCATGAGATTCACATTTGTGGTTTATAACAACCAACAATAATATAACAACTATTGGATGGATTAGTGTATTTCCGTGAAACTTGGTACAGATATCCAGGTAGATGGAGGATAGAAAAGAGAGAAAACAGGGATGAGATTAGGTAGCGAAGTGACAAATTAAAGAGGGGAATAAGGTGTAAATGTGTGTATGTAGTTTTTGGTCACTGTAATGAATTGTTGTAAGTTTATCCATATGTGAAGCTGTGTGAAAAATTATTCCTCTCTTTTGAACCTGATGTCGGTGAGCACAGTAAAACCCAATAGTCGTGCAGGCAAAAAAAAAAAAAAAAAAGATTTGCTAATGATGTTGTAATCAAAATTGATGGGGGTGGGAAAAAGTGGATACTGTTAGAAATATATTAATGGATGTTTTTACATGACCAACCAACACACACACACACACACACACTTACCCAAATAACACCTGGAAGTCTATCAGAAAATGAAAAACAGGACCAAATAAATGAAATTAAAAATATACAAAATAAATCTGGAGGGAGCCTTTGTAAAGTTAAAGGAGAAAATGGTTGGAAAAAGGCGAGCAATACACAATTAGAAAGTCCAATTCTATTCAAAAACTCAATATCAGTGGTGCTACTTCTGATGATCCCCATAAGATAATTATTGTTCCACATTTTACAGAAATGTGTATGAATGACTACACAGTGAGGAAGCAGCTAACAAACTTTTTAGGGTACCTCACCAAAACAAAGTCAATTAGGACCAAAAAGATTTTTGTGATAGCCTGATAACTTTAGATGAGGTCATGTTTGGCATTCATCACCTAAAACTGAATAAATCTCTGAGGGTTGACGGCTTAACCTCTGAATTTTATATTACCTTTGCAGAGCAACTATAGCCCCCTTCCTCCACGGGGCATAGACATATTCAAGCAAGCACTTTCTCCCTCCTACCTTTTTCTCAATTTATTTTTAAATGTGTCTTATTTTAAATTTATCTGAAGCAGTTGTTACACACTTGCAATATCCTGCTGAATGCAGTTCATTTTAATGTAAAGCTCCATCTGACTGGAATATTCCTCCACTTTCTTTGAGATCCATCACCTCTTTCCGTTGTTTCAAGACATTTCCTCATTTGAAAACAACTTGATTATGTTTCTAATTTTTGTTTACTTAATAACCTTCAGTACTTTTGATTTATTATCCAGGTCATTGTTTCTAACCTTTTGTTTTTTTATGGGATGGGAATGTGTGTGGGAAGGGCGAGCAAGCTGTCTGAATCTTTGTATTTGCAGTGAATGCTGCTCTTCCTTTATATCTGCTTTGTTTTGTATTTGTGTCTTCAGGACCCCCTCGAAAATGAGATGCAGCATCTCAAGGGGCTATCTTTTCAATAAATTCAAATCTTAAAATCTTTTTACCCTAATTCCAAAGCCAAAGAAAGATCTGATTTGCATTGATAAACCAATTTGCCTTCTTTTATTACAAAATCCTTGCTCAGATCTTTGGCAAAAGAATAAAAGGTGCCGCTTGAATAGCTGAAAATGAGATCTTTATTAGTCAGCTGGCTGACGATACTTCTCTGTTTCTCAGGTTTCAGTCACTATTGATATTATTAAGATATTTTCTAACACCTCTTGGCTCCATTTAACAGCAGTAAGTGTGAGCTGCTCGCCCTCTGTTTCTAATATTCCTGTGAAAGATTCAGTAACTTACCTTGGAATTACCTTCAAGTTATTAACAAAACAAAGACACTGGATGCTCCTTGAATTTCGACCCCATCATATTTAAGGTACAGAAAAAAAATATATTAAGGTTTCAAAGAGATTTATCCCTTAGAGGAAGAATTTTAATTACCAAAGCAGAGACTTCGTTATGCAGCCTTGTATCTAGATGTTAACAAACCTCTCCATTATTGATAACATACTTTTTAACTTTGTGTGGAGAAACAGAACTCACAATATTAGAAAATCAGTATTAACAAACACCTGTGAACATGATGGCCTGAACTTACTTAATTTTCTACCCTTAACAATACTTTTAAGATAAATTGGATCAGAAACCCAACTTCAGTTTGTTCTTTCAACTAAGAGGCCTTACATTTATTTTACTTTGCAGCTTTAATGTTGAAAAAATCCATTTAAAATTGTCAAACTTTCAAACAAATGATCCTTTCTTGGTCTTTATTTTTTAGGAGCATCATTTTTCTCCTCACAGATATTACTTCTGGAACAATAGAGACTTATTATACTTGGAGAACAGGTTTGGCCATGGACTTTACCAGGTTAATCAGCTCATAGTGGTGTGTTAATGTCATGTCATTGTTAGACGTATTGTATTTCTATACCAACAAAGGAATATGCTTTAGTTTTTGATGCAGTTCCTTCTGGTGTCGTAACGCTTCTTAGAAACTCAGTTATATCTGAACAGACTGTACTGCCACTGCATCCTGTTGGTACTGTTGTTGGTCAACCTGTGATGACTGGAGGAAAATATGGTGTCTACAGTTTAAATATTTTTTTTAAATAAGGTCAAGGAAGTGTCTTCTAAAATAACTCACTGCTTTTATTTCTTTATTATTTTTTGTAAAGATATAAAAAGGACATTGATGTAACCTGCTCATTTTTATGTAATTTATTTTGTGTTGTTCTTTTTGGAAAGATATTTGTGCTTTTATTTGCCATTACATTGTTTCTGATTTGAGCCTTTTATATATATTATGTGCTTTTTATTACCCTTCTACCAAAAGAAATCAGTATTATATCATCAGTTTGATCCTTCCTCTTGCAAAATTCCATATTCCATAAACATTAATAAATAAAACAATTAACATTACTCCCATATTGTAAAAATAAGAAAGCAATCCAAACTTTATGTTTATTAACTTGTACAATTTAACTAATTTGTGATTTACGTCCGTCCCGTGGCATTTTCTGCTCATGTACTGTCTATGTTTATCTGTTTGTAAACAATGTAAAAAAAAACAAAAAAACAATGGCTATCAGAACCAGAACAGATGCCAGAATAGATTCACACTTGTTTGAGGCCCGTTCTATTTGCATATTTTCTACACTTTTATCTTTACATTTATAATTAGCATTTACAGTTAGATTTTAAGGTCCAGATTTAGGAGGATCAATTGGCAGAAATTGAATATAATGTTCATATTCATATCTCTATATGTGAAGGATGCCATGCCATGCTACACATAACATGTTGTCTTACATGAATTTCTGAATGTGATGAAAGCTTTTATTAATTCATTCATCTTTGGGATATCATAACAACAATGATTTCTCACTAAAATAGGTACTGACTGGTGGACTAAATATATACCAAATTAAACGGAACCATTAGATTATATTATACTTTATTCATCCCACAACGGGGAAATTCACTCGTATTTTTTTATTTTATTTTAAGTTCAGAGCTGCTGTAACTGGCCGCCACTCACGCAGCGCCTTTTGCTCAAGCCGAGGCACCATAACGCTGTATTTGAGTTGTTTTGGCCGTTGCCATAGTAACGACCTGTATGAAGGTGAAATGTCATTAAGGAATGTGGTTAGAACAAGGCTCTACACAAACAGTGAAGGGGAGAAAGTTTGATCACTAACTAGTAACTAATACAACTAAATACAGCTTTGTGGTGAGGAACTTTTAAATTTAGATATTTTAAGTGATTAAAACTGATTAAGGAGATCAGTGCCTGCAATCTTAGAAGCAGAAGAGCCAAAGTGTTCCTCACCATTGCCACTTTGGAGGAATCTTTTCAGTCCCAACATGTTTCTTGAGGAATTCCTTCAAGGGAGCCCCAATTCAGTGTGCTAAATTGTATTAATTTTGTACTTATTTTTTATTTTTCCATACCTAGGAATAACTAGGAATAGATTTTTTTTTTTTAACACTGAGACACAGATGAACATACTTCTTCCAGTACAATGTGGTTTATTCTTCGGATTGCACAAAGTACAATACAAATCTGGAATATGAAGGGTTTAATTCAGAAAGCAGTTTCCCCACTTTTTCTTTCGAACCTCACAGTCGCCTTGCCTAAATGCTCTTCCTGAGGGGATGGGATTCCTTGATTCATCAATAATCAAACGTTTCCCTGAATGAGGATGTTCTATGAGAAACTCCCTACCTTTCGCTCACAGTGACACTCTCTTTGTTCAAACAACAACCAGAGTTCATGGACTGATTTAAAGTCAAGGATCATGTGCCATTACAGCTGCTGATGTGTGACACACCTGTTTGCCTGACCTGCAGGACAGGAGGATCCGGACACATAGATACAGCTCCTGGGAAAAAGACTTTCACTGTCTCTTCCCCCGTGACAAAACGTGTTTATCATCAAACTTCCCAGGCTCTGCACAACAAAATGCCCTTGGCTCTCACCATGTTTATGTGTTGCCATAATCAATGATGCTTTCTTTGATTAAGATAAACACGTTTACATTAGGCTGTATGTAAATAACACAATTTCCTTTAACAATTGTCATGTTATTCTCATTATGGAAATTATAGCCAGTTGAATAGAGGCCACTGGACTCAGGTTTGCATAAAAGACACAGACTGCCCTAGATCTGAAATGAATAAATACTGAGTGTGTGTGTATTTCCACCATCAGTCTCACTGGTAACATACCACAGCGTCTTTTAAAATCATGCTTTGCTTCAGCATCACACTCTGTGAGTATACTTATATTAATACAAAGATAAGTGGTTATTACTTAGGAAATATTGGATGTTATTTTGTCAAATATTATTTGTCTTGCTAAACAAGCCAACGCATCCCTTTATATCTCTTCATGGTTTCAGGGCACAGTATAATTCATTTAAAACTTGTTCTGTTTCTGTTCTGTCAGTTTGGATAACACTCTAACAGTGCTGTTTCCTTTTTAGTGCTTGCAGCAACATGTCTACTTGCAAGTGCAGGTAAATATCTGTGTGTATGTGTGTGTGTGTGTGTGTGTGTGTGTGTGTGTGTGTGTGTGTGTGTGTGTGTGTATGGTAAGATGATGCTTGAATATATTTTTAAATAATGTGCTTAAACTAATACCTCAATATCTGTTTTTAGGTGTCCCCACAGAGACAGTTACCACCTGTGAAGGCAACCATGTCCATCGACTGAGCTGTGGTATGACTCTATTTCCCAAAACTTTCTGTCCACAGCGGTGCTTACTTTTATTTGGGTGACAGTAAAGAGCTGATTGGTTGTAAAGGTTTTTGTCATCTGAAGAGAGTTGCTCCTGTAGTTAAATAAATGATGATTGTAAATAAAGATAATCTTTTTGTCCCTCAAAAATGTATTTCTTCTTCAACTCTGTCTTTTTCTCCCTAATGTGCCCCTCTTTATGTAACAGATATTGGAGTGATTAGTGTTGAGACAGCACTGTACGGACGTGCAGACAGTGTGACCTGCAGTGAAGGACAACCTTCATACAAAACTTCTACAACAGACTGCTCTCTGACAGACACTTTGGCTCTGCTCAAGAGAAGGTAGACCCTTTGTAAATTGGGCTTTTTTCTCAGGTAGCTGTGTGACCACATATGTTCAGTTTAGTGCAATGCCGTAGAGACTTAGGTTCCCAGGACGCAGTGATCCCCACCCAAGTGTGCTATAGCCTACCAGGCCAGTGGAAACGGGACATTTGATGCGAGGTGTCAGGGATACTCTTTGGGGCTGAATGTATTAGGTAGCTCATAGTTGAGGGGAATACAAGAGGATTAATCTTACCAGTTTTGAGAAATACATCTTTTATCACTTTCATAAAAATGATGAGATTCTCTTTGAGGATGTCACACATCTCCACTTTTGTTTGGATGTAGCCTTCTCAAGAGTCACAGGAAACAGATGAGAGGCGAACATTAGTCCAAAATAAAGCAAGATAAATTGAACCAGGCTACAAAACAAGTAGTACAAATTTATTATTCTTCAGCTTTGATATGAAAATGGCGACTAACTCATCACGGAGTGAGGAAAGATCTAGTCTCATACATTAACCGAGGCCAGTGTATTTCAGCTTTGTTGTGATTCTGCTTGAATCATGCTCTTTATCTTCTCTCTGTAGGTGTGATGGAAAAAGGCTGTGTGAACTAAGTCCAAATGGTTTCGGAGCATCTGATCCCTGCAGGGGCACCTACAAATATCTGCAGACCAAGTACAACTGCTTCCCAGCAAGTCAGTCACAAGTTTTTCTTTTTTACAGATATTTGTCTTCTGTTTTTCTGCCTGTTTGTCCAATGGTTTTAATGGTTTCACATTGATTGGACATTCTGTGTGTGATTTTCCTCTCACAATTTTAGGGCTGAAATGTTCCTAGTTTACTATTAGTCATTAGATAAAGACAGGGACCTACACTTAAGTTTTATTTTAGTGTGATCTTATTTGCAGATCTTATTTAAATACATCAACTGGGTGTGAGGGGTTAAAAATACATGTTTGATGTGATTAATGTTATTTTCACAGCTCACCAAGTGACATGTGAGCACTCTCTGGCACACCTGCATTGTGGTAAAAAAAAAAAATTTTGTATGTAAAAACAGCATTATTATATTTTCATGACACTTATGCATCAGCACTGCTTTCAACTCCTCATCCTCTTTCTGCTAGATGAAGGGCTGGTTATAAATGTGTACAGTGCTGATTATGGACGCCACGACCAGACCACATGCTCTTACCAACGGTCTCCCTCTAAAATCCGAAACACTGACTGTGCACATCCAACCAGCCACGTTTCTGAAAGGTACAGTCGGCCACTCTTTGTCAACTTGTACCTCAGGCTAACAGTACAGTACAGAAAAAAACACAGATTTTATATGCTCCATGCCTGTATTCACTCTTAGTTACTCTGCCTTCACAGCTGTACTGGGAAAAACAGCTGTATTGTTAAAGCAAGCAACTCAGTGTTTGGAGACCCCTGTGCTGGCACTTACAAGTACCTGGAGGTGGCTTACACATGTGAATGTAAGTAGTTTGAAGGCCACGTTTCAAGAGAAAGGCAATGATGCAGAGATATATACATGTAAATATATATCTTTAAATCTCTTTTATCTCTAAAAATCCTAAAATGTAGGCTCTAATAATCCAAAAGTATTCAGTTTTTAGTGTGGTTACAGTGGTTCTTAAATGCAGAAACTTTGTGTTTATTTGAATTAAGGAGCTGTACAGAAAAAAAAAATACATTTTACACTTAAAAAACTTAAATATTTATCTGAAATAAATTTTGTATCTATTTTTTTGCAGATCCTGTGATCACTACATAAATTTATTAAATAGAATACATCAGCAGCATGTGCCTTGTCAGTTTGTGATAAGGTTTTTATTATATTGCAATTTTTATAATAATTATTCAACAAAAGTAGAATAAGGAAATATGCACAAGAAAAGCTTGATAATTCCTATCAGATCCTGTTTGTTCCAGAATTCTGAGCCCACTACTACAGATAATAAATAGCTTTCTTACTGGAATTGTGTCTTGTAAAACATCTGTGCTTGGTCCTATTCTTGTCTTTATTCACATTTTGCCCCTTGGTACATTAATTAAACATTACAAACAAGGTTTTCATTCTATGCAGATGATACTCAGCTTTACAGCTCCATTAAGCCTGACACCTGTCATCAGCTGGTCAAGGTAGAAGAATGCCTATTAGAAATAAAACAGTGGATGTTATCTAACTTCTTAAATACTGAAAAACTGAAATGCTGTTGTTGTTCCTGGTCCAAAGCAAATTAGAAATAAATTCAGTGATCCCACTACCCCTATCCACCAATGCGAACCTAGTGCTCGTTCTAGGTTGGTGTTGGTGTTCAGAGCTGTCAGATGTCACTACGCCACTACATACGTCTCCAATGGTAGCTATTGTTACAAAGGTTACGTTAGCTGGCCAGCGAGCTAGCTCTTGGTCAACTCACATTATCAAAGCAAGCATACTACTAATGAGAAATTAGTAGCTATGCTTGCCTGGTAGAAAAAAGGGGCATAGGCCTTTGCACACCAAGGCCACATTTTTTGGATGAATTTGTCTTCTGATTAAAATCGTTACGCATAGACACCTTGCACAGGTCCAATGTGTCTTATTATTTTATTCGTTATGAAATACACAATACGAGACGTAGTCATCAATGCAAATTATTTTGTGGTCCTCTCACTTGAACATAGAAAAAGGGAATACTGGATCCAAGGTGTCAAGATGAAGGAGACTCTCACCTGCTGATAAAGGAGCTTTCTGCTCACTGTTGTCACTCTGTCTTCCACTACCTTCTCTCATTTCCTCCCGTTTCTCTCCAGTGGAGGTTCCTCTGCTGGCTGTCGCTACTGTCTGGCTGCATCTTGCATTTTGCACCGCAGCTACAAGAGGCTGAGCTGTCCCCCCTCTCCTCCTGCTGTCTGTGTGCTGTCCTCATCTGACTCGTGCGAAAAAAACAACAGAAAATCAAACATGTTCTGAAACCTTTATTGATAGATAAAAGTTTTTGAGTTGTTGTGTAAAAACAATGTGAGCCTCTAGTTACTTTGAAACATTCAACAATTGGATGAAAAATACAGACTTGGCGTGAGAAGGGCTTAACACTGAACTTAGCTATAACTTAGCTTAGCCGTAATATTTAGAGAAAAAAACTGAAGTAAAGGCGGAAATTTAAGGGGGCATTATTTTTCAAGCAAGTCAATCACAGTTGGGGGTCTGAGAGAAAGTCAGTCTATATAATGACATTAAATGCTGTGCAAAATCCATCGTCTTTGCAGTCATTCATTCCTAATAATAACATTTTACACTAATTTTAGAATGTTTTACACTACAACAGACCGCAAACTTGAAAACCTACACTCTATGTGCAACCACAGCCACACAGGCAGGAACACTCAACTAATACACCATGAGAACTACAAGGAGAAGAAGAGAGAGAGAGGGAGTGAATGGATGCAGGCGATAACCGGGTTATCATAGTTTATAATAATGCAGGACAGTGAGGAGATTGCCATTACAGACAGGAGATGAGCATATACGTGGATCTACTAATGCACATTCAACCTGTGGAGGACTTAAAATGAGGTTCATATGAAACTGCTGTCACCGTTAACAGAGACTCCAGTCTCACCAATAAACCTAAGAATTATACAGAGTTGCTGTCCATTGTGCAGCACTGCTTGGCCTCTTGCACTCTGTGCGTTGCCATGCACTGACTGAATGCTGTGTTGATGTCTATGTGCGTGCGACCAATCGTGTGTGATGACAGACCGAGAGCGTACTGTCTCTTGCCTGCTAGTATATCAGGTTAAAAGATGGACTACACTTTTTCACAGAAGACATTTTGACATGCAACAGGAGGGTAAACACAGGTGTTACCGATTATATTAAGGTTCCTTTAAATTTAGTGTAGCAGAGACTTTCTAGTCAGCCAACATGCACATTAGCAGCACAATGACTTGAATTTGACCTGAATGGAACAGAACATATATAATGGCACATATAATCCAGGGTGCCCGGAGGATGAAACCTAATGACTTAAGCGATCGCTGACCTTTCCTCTAATGCTACATTTGTCCAATATGACAATATTGTTATGTCAATTGGTGAACTCAATGGCCAATCAATGGTACAAATAAAATTCATACCATTTTTTTTGTTTTACTCATCATTACAGTAAAATATATTTCGCTGTAGTGAGTGTAGTTTGGGCTATCAATATTTTGTATTCTTTTCTTCCTTCCTTTCCTTCTCATTGTGATCTGTGATTTTCGGTCTGAAATTTTATTTTTCAGTCTGTTTTCTGCAATAGTTTTGTTTCTTTCCCAAGTAGAAAAATCCCTATTGATTATATTATTATTGGCCAACAAACTTTACAGTGGAGCCAACCAGGACTTCACTCCCACGTCTGGCCCAATCAGGTTATGCCTGGTCCATCAGACTTTTTTTTTTTTACAAACCATTGCATAACAAGTGACAACTGCTCTTGCCTAGCCTCCAGACATGCAGGCAACAACAGATCATTGTTGACTGCAACTTTAGGTCCAGTTGTCTCCAGTCATCTAAAAAATATTCTGATTTCTGTTTTCCCTACTCCCACTGAGCCCCCCATTTTCCAAAACAAGTACTCTGGATGACTCTCCTCTCTGTGCAGTGTACTTCAGCTTAAATCATAAATGTGCTTTATTTTGTTCCTTTTAGCTCAGAAGGGCACCACAGTCTATTGCATTTTAAAGAACATGTCATTTGTTTAAACACTGCTTGCCAGCCTGCTTTGGATATAAAAAAAAGTCCTTTTTCTTTGTCAATGATGATATTCACTCAATAAAAAGCTAAGTAAACAGTCTGATTGTGGTAAGATTGCATTTTAGTTGTTTTGATTTGCACTGGTTTCAATGCAACATAGATCATCAGATCTATGCCATCTGAGAGAGCGCCTCCATCCTATGGAGTTCATCAAGGGTCAGTCCTAGGACCTGTCTTATTCTCCCTTTACATCCTCCCTTTGGCTGCATATTTTATCATTGCTATGATGTCCAGCTTTATGCATTTGTAATTTTTGTAATTTCTTATTATTTAGGGTGTTTAGTGCATCTCATTGTTTTCTGTGGTTACTGTAAACACAGCAAAGCAAAGTTGGGATTTTACATCAGCACTCCCAGTTTAACTTTGACAGACATCTTATGCCAAGAATCTCACTAAACTCAAACAGTTATCATCATGAATAGTACATATGTACTACTTTAAGGATACCACCTTCGTCTCTCTGTTTAGGAAACTCAAAGCCGTTGGTATGGTCTTAGTTAAATGTTGGCAAAGACGACAAGTTTGCTTATGCCATATTAAAACTAAAATGCCAATCTTTTACTAAACATAGTGTCTATGTAGCCTAAACCCAACCACAAACTGGATGCAGGATGATAATTATATTATATAAAAAGATCATCTAAACACATCAGCAAAATCATTTAGTATGATATAAGCATAATTTGTAGGAGACAGGCTCTGATTACACATAGAAACTGGTCTTAAAAGTGGCCAGATATAATAGCTACTGATACACATTTAAGCTTTGTCAGTTATAACACTTACAATAAAGTATTCAATGTGTTTAATTGTATTAATGTTGTTCTTCTTCAGTTTCCCTGTGTGTGTGTCTGTATGCTTTCCCTGGTTAACTAAAGACTTCAAATTGGCCTTTTCAGCCTGTGCTTTGATGTCTGCCGTCCCTCCTGGGGTCATGTTATTCTCTTTCTTGAAATTATAGCCAGTTGCATAGAAGCCACTGGAGTCAGGTTTGCACAATAGACACAGACTGCCCTAGATCTGAAATGATTAAATACTGAGTGTGTGTATGTTTCCACCGTCAGTGGTATGTCACTGGTAACATACCACAGTGTCTTTTAAAACCATGCTTTGCTTCAGCATCACACTCTGTGAGTATACTTATATTAATAAACAAGCCAACACATCCCTTTATATCTCTTCATGGTTTCAGGGCACAGTATAATTCATTTAAAACTTGTTCTGTGTTCTGTTTTTGAGTTTGGATAACACTCTAACAGTGCTGTTTCTTTTTTAGTGCTTGCAGCAACATGTCTGCTTGCAAGTGCAGGTAAATATCTGTGTGTGTGTGTGTGTGTGTGTGTGTGTGTGTGTGTGTGTGTGTGTGTGTGTGTGTGTGTGTGTGTGTGTGTGTGTGTGTGTGTGTGTGTGTGTGTGTGTGTGTGTGTGTGTGTGTGTGTGTGTGTATGGTAAGATGATGCTTGAATACATTTTTAAATAATGTGCTTAAACTAATACCTCAATATCTGTTTTTAGGTGTCCCCACAGAGACAGTTACCACCTGTGAAGGCAACCATGTCCATCGACTGAGCTGTGGTATGACTCTATTTCCCAAAACTTTCTGTCCACAGCAGTGCTTACTTTTATTTGGGCGACAGTAAAGAGCTGATTGGTTGTAAATGTTTTTGTCATCTGACTCAACCAGGAAGAGAAAACCAAAAACTAATTTTTTATGGAATACAAATGTAGTCAGTATGTTTACAGAATCAGTTGATCAGATAGCTTTTTTTTTTGAACAATAGGTAGTGATTGACAAAAACAGCAATACTTGAGAAAGGGTTACTTTGATGAAATCCATTAGAGTTGCTCCTGTAGTTAAATAAATGATGATTGTAAATAAAGATAATCTTTTTGTCCCTCAAAAATGTATTTCTTCTTCAACTCTGTCTTTTTCTCCCTAATGTGCCCCTCTTTATGTAACAGATATTGGAGTGATTAGTGTTGAGACAGCACTGTACGGACATGCAGACAGTGTGACCTGCAGTGAAGGACAACCTTCATACAAAACTTCTACAACAGACTGCTCTCTGACAGACACTTTGGCTCTGCTCAAGAGAAGGTAGACCCTTTGTAAATTGGGCTTTTTTCTCAGGTAGCTGTGTGACCACATATGTTCAGTTTAGTGCAATGCTGTAGAGACATAGGTTCCCAGGATGCAGTGATCCCCACCCAAGTGTGCTATAGCCTACCAGGCCAGTGGAAACGGGACATTTGATGCGAGGTGTCAGGGAGACTCTTTGGGGCTGAATGTATTAGGTAGCTCATAGTTGAGGGGAGTACAAGAGGATTAATCTTACCAGTTTTGAGAAATACATCTTTTATCACTTTCATAAAAATGATGAGATTCTCTTTGAGGATGTCACACATCTCCACTTTTTTTTGGATGTAGCCTTCTCAAGAGTCACAGGGAACAGATGAGAGGCGAACATTAGTAAAAAATAAAGCAAGATAAATTGAACCAGGCTACAAAACAAGTAGTACAAATTTATTATTCAACCAGCCACGTTTCTGAAAGGTACAGTCAGCCACTCTTTGTCAACTTGTACCTCAGACTAACTGCAGTACAGTAGTAGCTGCAAATTTGTGATGCCATCCACTTTCGCCTGTGTTGAAAAAAACACAGATTTTATATGCTCCATGCCTGTATTCACTCTTAGTTACTCTGCCTTCACAGCTGTAATGGGGAAAACAGCTGTATTGTTAAAGCAAGCAACTCAGTGTTTGGAGACCCCTGTGCTGGCACTTACAAGTACCTGGAGGTGGCTTACACATGTGAATGTAAGTAGCTTGAAGGCCACGTTTCAAGGGAAGAGCAATGATGCAGAGATATATACATGTAAATATCTATCTTTAAATCTCTAAAAATCCTCTAAATCCTCTAAAAATGTAAGCTCTAATAATCCAAAAGTATTCAGTTTTTAGTGTGGTTACAGTGGTTCTTAAATGCAGAAACTTTGTGTTTATTTTGATTTATACAAACACAGCTGAGTGGTCACAACTACTGTAAGTCTTTGGTACAGCTGTGAATATCTTCAAAGGGGGGATCCAAGCTGGCTAATGCCATTTGAACAAAATTGTAGAGGAACAGTGAGTTTATCTCAGGCATTGCTTCTATTTAGCATGTGCAAGATCTAAGCACAGTCAGTTGTAGTGAGACTGTAAAACATTATCTACAAGTGAGAAGGTATCTCTAATTTGAACACCAAAAAAAAAAAAAAAAACTCTATCTACATCAATGTAGTCTTTGGTAAACTTCAAAATAGACAGATTTAAGATGGAAAAGTCGGTTAGACAGCAGGCTGTAAAATGTAGACGGTACACATCTACTTGACATATCTGAGATAAAGTAGTCTTTGAAATTTGAGATAAATTGAGCACTGGATTTAGTTTATCTCATAAGAACTTCACTCTGCTCTGAGATCAAGTGATTGTGCTGTGTACAGATGTTTAGAGTTGGCACATGTAGACGGCCTACAATTGTAACCATGTTTATGATGAAGTTAAAAAGTGCACAGGAAGTGATGGGATAATAGGTTTTAGTTCAAATTTCTGCAGAATGTCTTCAGTTCTGGCACCCATCTTTGGGCCGACACCCTGTCATTACATTACAACAACCCTGTCAAAATTTAAGGAGGAAATTCATGGCCTGTAGCCACTGTCAGAGTGGGTTGCCTTGTTAAACTCAGTCCAGCAGTCAAAACAGCAGGGGGTCTTTGACATTGACATTAAAGACTTCACAGGAATTGTCTAAACAAACATGGCACTTGAGATGTTAATGGTGGCGTTTAAAGAACAGTAATAGTCTGGAGCTCCTTCTCCTCCACCTGTGGCAGTCCTCTGGATAGGCTAATCTACTGTCTGCCATGTGTTCTTGTGATGGTAGCGTCTCCAGCTGGGGGCACATCCAGGGTACAGGGCAAACTACACCATTTACATTATTAGATTCACTGTTTTCTCTCCACCGCAACAACAATATCGACAAACATTATCATAATTACTAAGTATATCAGTCCCTCTTCAAAATCAGAGGTGAGGTTTCCATTTTGCATTAAAAAAACTTCTCAAATTCGGCTAAAAATGGCACCAAATCTGGTGTTGGAGTCCTAGCATACTACATCTTTTTCACCAGAAGGAAATTGTTGAAGCTTCTTCTGCGGTTGGCTGCAATGTCCAAACAGCCAGTTAAATTTTAAAAGTCCTCTTCCAGAGTCATTTAAGCAGTGTTGTATTAAATGACAAGTATTGTTTGGTTTTAAAGAGATAAATGTAGATTGACTGGAGTTTCTTAAAACAAGGTTTAGTTGAGGCCAAATACATTCAGACCATAGATAACCCTAAGGAATATTAGTTTGAACTGCATTCATATTGATTTTATCATACACCTTTTGATAATGATTTTAGACCAAACATGCATCATTGTAGGGGTGTGCAATCTGTCCCAAAAATACTATTACAATCTATTTAGTCGCAATCAGGATTTGCCATCTTTATTCTCAATTTTGAAATTCCCTTTAGACTATTAGGCAGACTTGAAACAGCCTGTGAATTTCTCCATTTGCATTAGATAGTGCACAGTTTTCAAAATGGTGTTTAAAACAGAGTTAAGTTTATTTTACAGTCAAAAGATAACACAATCATAAAATAACACCTTTCAAGTACTTTGACATATGTAAAGAGAATCTAAAATTACAATAATTAAGTAGCTTGAGCCCCAGGCCTAGCCATTCTCAAACCACCGCCCAGGTACTTGACCACCCATGTCTTAAAAAGTTCCAGCCCCCTGTATTTTAGTCTCTGCCAAAGTTTTGGTACACAGTCACCAAAACCAAATCCAAAGGTCCAGATCCTGCCTGGTCTACCTAGTCTGCTCTACAGTGTCACACTGATTCATCTGTTACCATGAATGCTAGTTTTAGCCAATATTGTAAACTCAAAGGCTTCCTTGTAAGCTCTGAGTCGGTATTTCTTCCCTTAATTTGGATACAGGCCAACACTCACAGAAGAGCTTAGAGTCTGCACTAAGATGTTTCTGAAGATATCCAGTACTCACCCAGCTAAGAAAATTGTGGACTCATAATCACGCCATCTTTCCTGACATGGTGACCTCATCCCTGGAGAAGGGGAGGTTTGAGGAGGAGGAAGAAGATAGGACAGAAGGGGGGAGGGAAACAGAAGATATGCTGGTTAGAAATGTTCCTTTTGTATAATTCAAGTTCTCATAAGACATGTGTAAGAAATTCATATTGTAAATTAGTGATGGAAACTCAAAAACACAACCGTAATGAAAGAAAAAAGGTGATTACGCGACTAAACATAGGAAGTTTCAAGGTAGACGTGGGGCCTCCTGAAACTTTAACCCACGCCTCCTCGTATCCCTTGCCTTACAGAAACAAAAATGATCATGCACTCTGGGGGTCTGCATCATCTCATAAATTCTGATATTTCCACTTTTACTACCTGGAAGTTGCCTTAGAACTGCAGTGGATGTAATAAATAAGGGGAAAAACAGAACAGTTTATGAGTGGATTTATCAAGCAACTCTATTTATCAAGCAACAGAAACAAAACAAAAGTTGTCCAGACTGAAATATCTCTATAGGAATGATGACACCAACGTCTGTACAGACCTTAATGACCACTGGATGACGCATCCTGACTTCGGTGATCTCTCGATTTTTCCTCTAGTGCCACCATGAGGTTTGATGACATTTGTGGTTTTGAGTGAAATGCATCATCAGCTATTTTATAGATTTCCATACAATCTCCATCATGAAACCAGCCCAGGTGTTGACTTAATACCCTGAAAAGGAAAGGATATAGCTACAAACCAGCTGTGGTTATGTGTATGGCACTGACTCTGTATGCGTTTTACAAAACAATGGAACTTTTTTGCAGAAACTTTAAACTTTCCACTTTGTTCCCTACAGCATACACCATACTAGTGAATAAGCTTACAGTGAAAGGAATGGGCACAAAGATAAAAGGGTGAGAAGAGAGGAGTTCATTAAACATGAAGACACACATATGGTGGAATGTGAGACATTTTAAAAGTGAATAATATATGAAAGAAGGGCTGGAAAGACTAGAAGAGCAAGCCAGCAGAGACTCCTCTGAGATGTTGCAATAACATGTGGGGAATGGACAATTATTTAAAGCAATTACAAGACACTTCCTGATGTTAAACCACAGTGAGAAAGAGGGAAGAGAGAAGAAAGAAAGAAAGACAGGGGGTAAGACCAGACAGCACCAAAAGATTTTCAGAGTAACATTTTGAGAAGGGTTGGAGAGGAGCTTAGAAAGAAAAAGTTGGCTTAAAAATGCTCAGCAGCTGCAGAGACTTTGCAGCTGTGACCTAGCACGGGATATTATTGTCCATGTAAACAATGTAACCAAGCACTGGAAAAGATTGACGCAATTTTCATTGTGATCATCCGGTGTCATTTGCTTTTAATGGCAAATTACCACTTAAAACCAGTCTTTATAACCATAAGAATGTTTGTTTATTTACAAACAAAGCCACAGGAGGCAGTTAACTTGCACAACCATCAGATAATGGCTTTAAATTGGGATTTCTGGCTTCATCATCATTCATCCCAGCATCATAGTAGCAGAAGTGGTTTAAAGATGGTGACCACAGGGAAGTGATTACTGTCTTGTGAGGGGGCAAAAAAGATGAAGAATAACTGCATTTTAATGTAACATCTTTCTACATAACATTGATATGACTAGGATTACATCATTAACATGATGCAACGTTGTTTTCCTCTCCTCTGCTTTGTGGCCTGAATTTGATTGTCTCACTGCGGTACAAACTTTGCAATTTCTGTTGTCACAAGCTTTAAGTTCAAGTTCAACACAAACCTAATATTGTCAGTTCCTCCATGGGTAATGAGGAACGCACTCAGGTTGAAAAATTGCTGTCAGCAGTATATCAGATGACCTTTTCACCTCTACACCTTTACATGACGTCGCCATCCAGTAAACATCTCCATATCTGGATGAGTGTATTCTTAGGGCTAAGGGGGAGAAAGAAAGGCAGAAAGAAAGACCTCAAAATGAGGATAACTACAATAGGAAGATTCATTGTATGCAGACTGATAGACAAGCATTAATACCATACCAGGTCTGTAAGTGAAAACACATGCTGAACCTCTCTTACTGTTTGTGAAACATGTTAACCTCACAAAAGGTGAATGCCTGCTTCAATCAGGAAACCTGCATGTGCATCCCTTTAAATGACTCAAGTTGTTGAGTCTTTGAGTTTTATCACACTTATATATCTCACAAAGAACAAAAAAAATACCAGACATATTCCCCATGCATTGGACAAAGTGTGACAGATGGATCCTTACAATGGCGAATCAAAATAAATTCCTCCGTAATGGATCATTGTCTACTGGTGTGGAGCAAATGCTCAATCAACGCCAGTGTTAAGACAAATGTCACGGTAGAGCCAAATGATGCCAACGTAAAATCTCTCTCTAACACCTTGAAAAAGTGTCTCCGTGGATTTCCTGACACACATTAGATAACCCACATGGCCTTAGTTAAAGTGCCTGACCTCTCTTTTCACCATGGCTTGATTGATGAGAGTTAGCAGCTGACTAATAATTCATATATTTTACCACTGTAACAGTTGAGCTCATGACATTGCAGAGGAAATAATGACACCCAGTGTGACGTTTTTTAATTTTTCTCAGGAATGGATCACTCTGAAAGTACCAAATGTCAACGAAAATCTGTGTATTAATCTTTTTCCTCAAAGGAATCTATGGTTTGGGTTTCTCAAATCTCAGTTATCTATATAATGTCTCATAGATTCAAATGCCAACCTCCTGCTGCTCATAGTATCTTGTTATCTTTAATACTACCATCTTTTGATTGACAAAATATAAATCATCATAAGGTGTTCAGCTGCTAGAGCTTTTTCTTTCCCTTTCCCATTAATTTTGATGACATGAAAATAGTTTACAGATAGATTTGAACAGAATCTTGTTTATCTGCAGGACTAATAAAGCTTGTTAGCAGTAATTATCCACTGTTAAAGATAAAGTACGAGGTTTACAGCATAATGAAATTACGGACCCAGTCTCACATGACCATTCAGTGAAAGGATTTTGTTGAAACTGAATGCAAAACCATGAAATGTGAATAATATTTCACGTCATTAAAAAAATGAATTCAAAGACCGAAGTGTCTGAATCATAAATGCGGGGGAAATTTATTTTAAACTTCACTAAGGGGTCCGTTAATTCCAAGACTCAAGAGACTCCCAAAACAACAGTTTCTATTATTGAAAAGCGATTGAGGGACTCACTATGCAGTGTTTCGACCTCAAAACTGTCTAGGGGTGACTAAAGACATGGCAGGAAGTTTAGACTCATGGAGAGGGGAAACAAATGAGTGATTAGGCAAATCGAAACATTACTGTAGGTTTCCATTGACAAAGTGGTAACTATGCACAACAGAAAATGCAACCAAAAAGGGAAACTCAAACTTAATATTCCAGTAGCAAAATGTTTTACTTTTCCCAGTAAGAGATGCTAAGAAGTATGAAACAATGCATTCAGGGAGGGATGAATCTGGCTTTATATGACATTGAAGCATAAGCATAAGTTAGCTTAGATCACAGAGGAATCATTTCAATAAAACTCCTGGACATATAAACACTTTCCAGACATTGAAACTTTAGACTACTGGAGTCTTTCCAGACACTGACCTAATTCCTGCAGATCACCACCAGGACTGTGTAAAACCTATAAGCCAATACACTGCATAGCTTCAACCTCCTGTGGCAAGGATGGAGTTTCTTTTCCTCCCTAGTTGACATTTCATTAAAAAAAAGTAGAGGAGAGAAAGGCTGCGCCCCTGTGGGACCAGGCCCCTACTTCATCATTTCAACCGGGTGGGGTTAGGTCTAATTGAAATCTGCTAAAGGGTCACTGCTCTGGCATCACGATTCCAAAGATATTTTAAAGCTTGTTTACTTCAGTGTTTCAGGTTGCATGGAGACAAACAACCAATACATTTAACCAGCTGTTGTACCTCATAGTTTGAAAAAAAAAAAAAGAAAAAAGTTCGAAAAAAAGAGTTTATGTCATGAAATTTGCGTAATCATCTTTGTTCCTTTAAAAAGTTTGTCCAGCTCACTTATCTACGTGCTACGTGGGTAGTCTCGGACTGGTAACCTGCACACTGGGGTCGCAGACTGGAGAGGGGAGGTTGGAGCGCGGCACAACATAAGAACTGCACTGTCTGGAAACGACGTCTCTCCGTCCCTGGTGAAATCAAACTTTGCACAGGGAGCACCTGTAACCACATTCTGCAACAATCGAGGTGCTCGTTTTGAAAACTATGTCCGGTGGCACCATAGCCAGGGTGCTTGTTGCGCTCTGTATCGGGAGCGTGGTGAACTGCCTGCCCAGAGGGAAGCACAGGAGTCGGCGACAAGGGCAGCAGCATGAAGGCGCTCAGGGTAAGTTATAATAACTTATAATAGAAGGGTGATTTCATTGAGTTAAAAGTAGCTCCCTATCCGGGTGTCCACTAAAAGTCACTGTCAACGGTGATTTAAGAGAGTTTGAGGCATGAAATGACAGTTAATTTCCATCATTTGACATTGTTAGTTGTTGAGTTAGAAAGCAGTATGTCATATTTAGGACATATCTTTCCAAATCGTGTCCCTGTGTCTCTTGGGTGTATCTGCTCCAGCGTCCATGCAATTAAATCAATTAGGAACCCCATAGTTTAGATAATGTCTTGTGTATTGGGTTGACAACACTTGTTAATCTCTAATCTTTGAGTCACTGGAATAACCTCAACTCCAACATTTCTGCTGATCTCCTCAACTTCAGAGAGAGAGAGAGAGAGAGAGAGAGAGAGAGAGAGAGAGAGAATATTATTCTCTCCTCTGTGCAACTGATTTATTACTCAGCCTTGGGGGCCTTTGAAGTAAAGTTAACACATCCAGGGTTAGTTTCACAGACATCGGTGAAGCCTGGTCCCATAATAGAATGTTTATTCCAATTTAGGGTTTGCTTATTTTGGTATAAAAAACCTTTTGTCTTTTAATCAATGAGACTTGTCTGTGTGATTTGTAGTTATGGTCAGGGCTGGACTATTTTCCAGTGGCTGCGTTTGTCTTTCCGCTTTGAAAAAGCACATAGTAAGCAGGTACAATGTTTGTGGGTGTGCGAGGGTGGAGTGTGTTTTTTTCTCTCTCTCTCACATTTTCCCTTAACTTTATGTGTTTTGGTGTAGGAGCAAAGGGAGGGGGGTGCTATTTATTTGACCTCCTACAGTCTGATTCTAGCTTGTACCAAAGTCTATTTTTTTTTCATTAAATCATAAAAAATCCAATAGTTCATCGTATCTGGAAAAAGAATAGGTTGCATTACTGGCGCCGTCCGCACGGGGGCAGCGTAGCATTTGATGATACACAGTGTGGCGGGCTAGATGCCAGGCTGTAGAAGGAAACAAACAGAGAAGAAGATATGATGGAGAGATCACTGAAGCAACCGTCAAAAAGTTCCATGTGGAGCTATTTAAAAAAAAACAAGTGACACAGAGGTACAAGGTGAAAGCGGCGGGCCGTCGTCACAGCAACAGTAAATTGCCGGCTTGGCCACTACGAGACGTAACGTTACGTGTGATGACAGACGTTTTACAATCATCTCAAAGATGATTGTAAAAGACATGCTCCCCATCAGCTTCGTTGAAGGTGAAGGTTTTCGGAGTTTGATGGAATTTGTTGAGCCAGAGTTCTCAGTCCCATCAAGAAAAACAATTACAACAAGACTTGAGAAACGTTTTGATGATAAAACAAGTGAGCTGCGCACTCTGTTAACGAATATTGAAAAACTGTCTTTGACCACTGATTCATGGACTGCGCTGACAGCGGAATCATATGTTACAATCACTTGTCATTACATACAAAACTGGAAAATACAGAGTGCTGTTCTGCAGACTAGAGCAATGCCAGAGCGGCATACGGCTGAAAACATCGCCATTGTGCTCTCCACCGCTACCGACCACTGGGGGATCAACGGTAAAGTCATAGCCTGTGTCCATGACAACGCAAGCAACATGGTGCGAGCCAACACCGAGCACGCAGAGTGGGACTCTCAGCCTTGTTTCGCACATTCACTGCAACTTGCCATAAACGATGGATTCAAACTTCAATACATAAACCATGTGGTTGCATCTGCCAGTCGTTTGGTTTCACATTTACATCACAGTACAACAGCAACACAAGCGCTGAAACAAAAACAACAACTTCAGCACTTACCTGAGCACAAGTTAGTCCAGTACTGCCGTACAAGGTGGAATTCTATTCACGATATGTTCCAGCGACTTCTTGAACAAAGATGGACAATATCTGCTGTCTTGTCGGACAGAGCCTTCACCGAACTGTCAGATGCACGGACCCTCAAGTTGACAGATGACAGCTGGAGCTCATGCCTGTGTTACACTCACTGAAACACGCTACTACTGCGTTGTGCGGAGAGTCTGGAGTCTCCATCTCCATGGTTTACCCGGTTACAGCAACTCTTATATCAAAGCACCTCAAAGAAAATGAGGGAGAATCTCCCAAAGTGTCTCAGTTCAAGCGCTCCGTGTCTGCTTCACTTGAGCGGCGACTCGCACCGGCAGATGTCAGCAGCGCCGGCAAAGTGGCGTACATCGCCTCCTTCTTGGACCCGAGGCACAAGCACCTCAGGTTCACATCTGATGATGTTAAAGTTGCTGTGCAGGCCAAGGTGAGCGATCTCCTCTCGAGCAGGCCAGAGCCAGAGGGCGTGGAGGCGGTCGCAGTTGAATCCGAGGAGACTGAGCTGAGGGCCAAGAAACCACGAAGTGATGCTGCGTCTGACTCCATTGCTGCCCTGTTTGGCGAGGATTATTGCAAAGAAACAACAGACACCGAGACTGAACTGAACCATTACTGCCAGGACAAATGTCCACCCCCGCAGATCGATCCCATGGACTGGTGGAAAACAAACGAAAACAAATATCCTCAACTGGCAAAATGAACGAGTGCATACTTGTGTGTGCCCGCCACATCTGTGCCATCGGAGAGGGTGTTTTCCACGGCGGGACTTATTGTAAATAGACTTCGTTCCCGTCTTCATCCCGAGCATGTGGACATGCTCATCTTTCTAAATAAAAACATGTAATAGGCTGCAGTCGTAAACTATTGCTCGGATTATGAAGACGGGCGGGCATGTTAAAAATGTTCACGTCAGCAATGCTGTCTCTCAGGTATGTTCAGTTGTCACCGCACTATGTGTTCAGTTCTATAATGTTGTGCTGTGAATTGCATCACTGTCAAAATAAAAAGACAGAGTTCTGAAAAATCGCGGCGGATCTCTTTCTGAGCGGGGGGGGGTATTATTAGATTAATATTCGAATATTAATCGATTAGTACCCCACGATTATCGAATAGTACTTTTGCCTGAAATGCACATCCCTAGTTTAGAGAATGGCCAGTTCTATGGCATTAATGACCAGTGGGAACGGACGTATTTGAACAGCATTCTGGTCTGTACCTGCCATGGAGTTGCTGGCATCAAGTGCAAAAGCAAACCTGAAGATAAGTTTTTGTGTATTCATCTTCCATCTTTGCATCATTTCCCACACCGGCCCATCTTCATTTCACTCTTCTTTTAATAAAACACATACAATACACATCTTTTCCATGGTTTTCTCCTTGTACCAGTGGAAAGGTGCCTTGATAGGATCAACCAGCAGTACTACGCTGTGGGAGAAACCTATGAGAGACCAAAGGACCGGATGATCTGGGATTGTACCTGTATTGGATCTGGGACTGGCAAGATCAGCTGCACCATTGCCAGTAAGTTTGTGTTTTTGTGTGTATTTCTACAAATTCTGCAAGGAGCTGCCCTGTTGCCATTAACTGTTCCAACCCCAAACCACACATCCACGCTCATGTGTTTCTGTGTATATCTTGGTTTCCCAGACTGATGCCAGTAAACTGGTTAATCTCCATATTCTCCACAGCTAATTACCAACTGGTGCTGTGCAGCTTTAGCAGTTAGCTCGGTGGTTAGATAATGGGAGAAATGTTAGTGTGTGTTTCTTTGTGTCTTTCCCTTTGCTTTCTCTCTATGAAAACATACACATGCGTATAAATGTCTCTCTCTGAAATTAAGTCGTTTTTCTTGTGTCTGCCCAGATCGCTGTCATGTGGATGGGGCTTCATATAAGATAGGAGACACCTGGAGGAAACCCCATGAAACAGAAGGCTACATGTTGGACTGTGTCTGTCTGGGTAACGGCAATGGACAGTGGACTTGCAAACCTGTCGGTGAGTCATTCAGACAGCAACTGACTAACAGATTACTTTATTTACCTGGTCTGAACTGGATGAATTACATGCAAGTTTGCCAGAACATTTTTGGATGATGGATCTCATTATTATGTATGATTCATTATCAGTTAATGAATAAACATATATAGTCTTTTGTACACATAGTTTGATTAGTAAGTTCATGTGTTTGTTTCCTGCAGATGAGCGTTGCTATGAAAACCCGACGGGAACGTCCTACGGTGTTGGGGAGACATGGGAGAAGCCGTTCCAGGGATGGATGATAGTGGACTGCACGTGTCTGGGAGAGGGAAGTGGACGTATCACATGCACCTCCAGAAGTAAGAAACTATTTTTTATAGATTTCCATTTTCCCCATTCGTCTCATCCGTGTCACTGTACTTAATCTGTATAGGACAGAGCAGCAACACCTTGAATAACCCAGTTTACAGAGAAATACACTTATGTTTTTAAGCTATCGGTCTGACTAAATTAGAAATGTCTTGACCCAAGTCAAGTGAAAGTTTTTGGGGAGTTGTAGGAATCAAGGGTCTAAGGACAGACGGTTTTGTACGCTGTATGGATTGTAAAGCCCTCTAAGGTCCGTCTACACAAATTAACTCTACCTGGTAAAAACAAGTCAGGGAACACTGGGGATCATTGAGGGCTACACAAGCAGGAAATTAAAATAATTGCTGCTGAAATGCTTCTGTTTTCACACGTGTCAATACACATATCAGCTTAATCCTCATCGAATGCCACACATATCTAGGTTTACTGGCAGAAATTAAAGAGTAGCTTGTGATTTGTTGGATGACTTTAACAGGCTATGGAGGAAATGTTTACCAGTCGTGTTTCTAATTAGAACCATTACTTACATCCTTAA
Source organism: Dicentrarchus labrax (assembly GCF_905237075.1). Lineage (NCBI taxonomy): Eukaryota > Metazoa > Chordata > Actinopteri > Moronidae > Dicentrarchus > Dicentrarchus labrax. The sequence goes on from NW_026136715.1 coordinate 21,434,870, forward strand.
TGATGCTGGCTGATGTAACGGATGAAAATGAATGTTATTCCCTGTTGGCTTGTTGTCACATGCAAGGCTTCAGGGTTCGACAAATTGTTGTCATATGTGAGTTCATCAAGTTATCAACAAAGTAACAAATTACAAACATAGACACAGCTGGTGGCCAGGAGGGATCATTCCCCGCCCAATCACTGCAAACTTTTACACATGCATGCTGCACATTAAAGTGTGTTTCACAGTTTCCATCTATTCCTAATGAATTCCTCTCATTCACTTCTCTCCCAGATCGCTGTAACGACAAGGATACTTTGTCCTCCTACCGTGTTGGAGATACCTGGACCAAAACAGGTGCAGAAGGCCACCCTCTCCAATGTCTGTGCACAGGGAAAGGCCGAGGGGAGTGGAAGTGTGATCGACATGCTCCCCGTCACACTACTGGCCTGGGTGAGAAGTGATAATATCCCTGTCTCTTGCCCCCCCCCCACTCCCTGTGTGGAGAGAAGAATGTATACCAGAGACAGATGCTGTGGGGAGGGAGAGATAAGATGTGCCAAGTGTTGAAGTAAGAAATACGTGTCTTGTAACTCATGATCATGACCTCATGAGAGAGAAAGGGAGACGGGCGACAGGGAAATGAAGAGGGAGAAATAAAACGTGGGAAAGTTGGTGAGAGAAATGTGCTTGAAGCGGTTTGAAGTGATTATTGGGTGTGAGACAGAAACACATCATCGTCATGTCACAGGGAAAATAAAGAACTCAAATGGAAAACTTAAACAAGACATAATCACTGATAATCCGTCCTCTTGCAGTTCTTAAAGCTTAAGTCATGCAAAGAGCTGTACTCCTGCATTGCATGTTCAAAGATGTTTATTCTTGTGTTTAATGTTTCTCCTTATTAATAATAATAATAATAATAAGCAGCCCTCTGATCTATTCACTGTAGTTTTAACAAACATTTTCAGCTTAATGTGGCTAGATGAATGGATGGTGTGACGACCCACTCCACCTTGTCTTCCTGTTCCTGGTTGTGTGGCCTGTCTTATTTTTCTGTGCAGGTACTTTGAGTGGGCGTGGCAGAGGGTCGTCAGCAAATCCGACACACCTGAGGCCTGTGTGCCATGCGCCTTTAAAAACCCTCTTGGAGCTCAGTGCGCTCTCTCTCTCCTCCCTGAGACAGCTATCTGGTTTTTGGGTTTGATGGTTTGATTGTGTTGCTGCATCTTATTACAACACAGCACTCATACACTTCTCCACTCATGCACTCACTTACACCACTGATCCTACTGATTTCACGTACTGCTGTTAGTTTAGCTTAAGTATTCTTTCCTTTATAAATAATTTGTTTATTGGCTTTGTTGTGAGTCTCCCTCCTTTTGTCATGGCCATATGGCCCGGTTTGTGACAAGTGGGGGCTTGCCGGTTCAAATTTGTTTTATGTTTGGCCATTATTTGGTACCCTTGTTGATGTAGGGTTATTTGTTTGCAAGTGCATTGGTTTTGGCTGAGGCATATGTTAAAATTGGCACATTCTTTGTTTGGGGAGATGCATTTTTTTTTTTTTTTTTTTGGATAACATTTGGTTGATTTGATGTTTCAGTCGGGAGGGGAGTTTGGTCCTGCAGTTAGCAGGTGTTGCCATGAGTAGGCACTTAGGAGCTAGCAGAAGTGATTGTTTGAGCCTCTAGTGTGGCATGTTTTGACTTCTGTGGAGTTTCCCTGTTTAGGTATTGGCAACATAGTCCATTTGGGCTTGTTGATTAAATTTTTTTTGTTTGTTATTTTCTGTGTGGTGTGCAGTCAGAGCAGTTGTCTCGGGGACACATCTATAGCTATCAGGTGAATTAAATAGCCCACCGCTAATCTTCATGAAGACTAGGGTTCAGTTTTTGGTTGGGCGGTTTAGATAGAGGGGGACTTCCACATTAGTTCTGGGGACACCATTAGTGTCTCGTTTGTTCACTAGTTGACTTATGCAATGATTTCTGTTGGTTCTTGTGTTTCTTCTGTTGGGGTCCAGCTTTAGTATGGCTGGGATAGTAGATTTCGTTGCTGCGCCGACTGAGGGTTTTTTAGATCGTACTAAGGATCAGCTTCTGAAGATGCTGAACAATATGACCTTGATCGGAGTGAAATTGGTGATAGACGACGTAAAGACAATGTAAAGCAGATGGTAAAGTTACAGTTGGTCGAGAAAGGGGTGCTGGTGGCTAAGCAAGAGGGGCCTGCTCCATCACTAGCTGCACAGTCACTTTTTTTCAGGCAACTTAACTTTTGAGCAGAGAAAAGAATTGCTTTTATTGCAGTTTTCTCATGATAAAGAGAAATCGGGGTTGGAACTAGAACAGCAAAAGATTGAAATAGAAAAGCATAAGTTAGAGGCTGAAAAGCAAGTGGCGATTGAGCGTTTAAAACAGGAGACAGAGCAGCAGAAGTTGGAACTAGTCAGAGATGGTAAGCTTTCTGGGGATATGTTGCGACAGGAAGGAAGTTCATGTTTGCGGTCAGGGTCTCCAGATATTGTTAGTAATTTGCGTCTCTTGCCTAAATTTAATGATCAGGATCCAGATGTGTTTTTCTCTGTTTGAGCGGATTGCAGAAGCAAGAACTTGGTCAGACTCTGAGCAGATTTTGTTATTGCAGTGTGTGTTGCCAGGAAAAGCACAGGATGTGTCGTTAAGTAACAGTAATCTCACTTTTCAATCAGTCAAGGCTGCTGTACTAAAGGCGTATGAGTTAATTCCAGAAGCATATCGTCAGCAATTTATGATGTTGGGGAGGGGGAAAAAAGGGTTAGTCAGTCTCATATGGAGTTTCAAGGGAGCTCACTAATCACTTCAACTGTTGGTGTATGGCTTCTGAGGTGGATAACTTTGATAGTTTGTGTAACTTGGTCCTCTTAGAGCAGTTTAAAAACTCTCTGCCCAGTCAGGTTGCCACTTATTTTAATGAACGTAAGGTTACAACTGTTGCTGAGGCTGCAGCATTGGCTGATTAGTACGTACTCATTCACAAACATCTACCAAGTGAGCGTTTGCAGGAGCCTGTGGTAGGAAAGGATGGTGGTGGTAGGTTGCCTGGTCGATTTGGGGTCTTTTCAGTTAAAGGGTCCCATGGAGCACCTGAAAAGGGGGACAGTGCGCAATTACTGCCATGAGTCAGGCCACTGGAAGGCAGAATGCCCGATGCTCAGGGCTAAGAAGCAGTATGCTGGAAGTGGTCGTGTAAAACCTGCTGCACTTGCTGTCAGCTGATGAAGTGGAGAATGTTGCCAGTGGCTGTTTGCTTCAGCATGGCGTTTTGGTGAGGAAGTGGGTGCCCCATGGTGAGGTTTTTGTTGGGATCCTATTTTTTAGGTTGTAGTTCCATGCAAATATTAGTCATGTGTTAGGGCTTGCTCATGATGGGTCAGGGCACTTAGAATCTGGAAAACATATGACAGGATTTTGCGGCATTTTGTTTTTTGCCAAGACTAAAGAAGGATGTTTCTGTGCATATTAAAAACTGTTGTAATTGTCAGCTAATTGGTAAGCCCAATCAGGTCATTGAACCCGCTCTGCTGCAGCCGATTCCAGCTAGGATCTAACTTTTCGTCACACCTTATGGCCCAAGTGTTTAAACTGCTAGGAATCAGACATAACCAGTCATCCACTTATCACGCTCAAAGTCAAGGTGGTTTGGAGTATTTACACATGGAACAGTTTAACAGGCTGGGAAATTAATAACAGGAGTTGAAGGATGTTAAAGTAGATAGACCACTAATCTTTGCTATGTCAATGGGTTTAGGATAGTCTATATGTGCGGGGGTTAAACCTATATTATGCTCTGTCTCAGGCTAGGATGGAAAAAGTTATGACCGCAGGGCAGAGTTACGTGAGTTAATCCTGGTGATAGAGCTTTGTCCACTAGTTAGTTCACCTTTCCAAGCAAAGTTACTGGTCTTTCAGGGCAGTGAGTCAGCAGCTGTGAGTCCTGTCTTGGTGGCTGTTTCAGCAGGGGTGGTTTCAGGTGAGTGTGGATGATGCTGTTCTTGAGCCTGATGAGGGGCTATTGTCTGGCTGGCTGGAAAATTCAGAGACTCTCAAAGTTAAAAGGATTGCTTGGTCATTTGCCGGGAGCACAGGCTATAGAATTGAAAAGGCTAATTTTCAGGTATCCATGTTTGTTTGGTGATGTGCCTTCCCACACTAACTGGGTGGAGCACAATATTGATGTGGGTGATGCACAGCCTATCCATCAGCATTTTTATAGAGTTTCTCTTGAGAAATGTAAATATTTAGATGCTGAGGTAGGATATATGGTTGAAAATGACATTGCAGTGCCATCCTCATCAAGCTGGGCTTCTCCATGTTTATTGGTGCCTATAAGTGACAACACACCTAGATTTTGTTCAGATTTTTGAAAGGTCACCAAGGTCACAAAGTCTGATTCTTTTCCATTGCCTCGTATGGAGGACTGCGTAGACCAGGTTGGAGCTGCTAAATATGTCAGCAAATTTGATCTTCTCAAGGGATACTGGCAAGTACCCTTGTCCAGAAGAGCACCGGAAGTAGCATCATTTATAACTCCATCTGGGTTGTATTCGTATAAAGTGATGCCATTTGGTTTAAGGAATGCACCTGCAACTTTTCAGCATCTAATGAATCGTGTTGTAGCTGGACTGGTGGGTTGCTCGGTTTATTTAGATGATTTAGTGGTCTACAGTGATTTTATGGTTTTCTCACATGCAGCAGGTCAGAGCGCTGTTTGACCGCTTGGCAGAGGCAAAGCTCACAATAAATCTTGCAAAGTGAGTTTGCTTGTGCAACTGTGACTTATCTGGGACGGGTGGTAGGACAGGGGGTGTGTGGCTCTGGTGCATGCAAAAGTGTTGGCAGTTGAGCAGTTTCCACAACCTGTCACTAAAAAGGAGCTCATGAGATTTTTTGGGATGGTGGGGTATTACCGCTGTTTCTGTAAGAATTTTCTACAGTGGTGGCACCACTTACTGACTTGCTGAAGGCCAGGGCTCAGTTTGTGTGTTCAACCAAGTGCCAGGAAGCTTTTGATAATGCAAAGTCTCTTTTGTGTTCAGCACCAGTGCTGGCTGCACCCTGTTTTGACCATCCCTTTGTCTTACAGGTAGATGCGAGCCATGTAGGAGCAGGGAGGGGACAGGGCAGTAAGTTTCTTTTCTAATAAATTAAATCGGTATCATTGCATTGATCTGGGCCCTTCAGCATTTTGCAGTCTATGTGGGGTCTGGGGGGACACCAGTGGTGGTGCACACCCTGCGATGCCCTAACCAGAGACTGATTAGGTGGTCACTGTTCCTGCAGTCTCATGATCTAGACATTCGACACATTAAAGGCCGTGATAATGTAGTTGCAGATGCACTGTCTCGGGCTCCAGTTTTAGAGTGTTGTGTTTTTTTTTTTTTTTTTTTTTTTAAATATCTCCTATGATTCCTCTTCTGCATTCCCTTAAATTTGCTCCCTACAGGTAGAGTGGTTGCTGGGGGAATGGCTTTGGGACCGGAAGTTTACAGGACGTAAGTTGTTATTTACTTGAGAACATTTTTGTGTTTTTGTTGTTGACGAAGATCCTGTGGGGGGGGTGACGACCCACTCCCTCCACCTTGTCTTCCTGTTCCTGGTTGTGTGGCCTGTCTTGTTTTTCTGTGCAGGTACTTTGAGTGGGCTGGCAGAGGGTCGTCAGCAAATCTGACACACCTGAGGCCTGTGTGCCTTGCGCCTTTAAAAACCCTCTGGGAGCTCAGTGCTCTCTCTCTCCTCCCTGAGACAGCTATCTGGTTTTTGGGTCTGCATCTTATTACAACACAACACTCATACACTTCTCCACTCATGCACTCACTTACACCACTGATCTTACTGATATCACATACTACTGTTAGTTTAGTTTAAGTATTCTTTCCTTAATAAATCATTTTTTAATTGGCTTTGTGTGCGTCTCCCTCCTTTTGTCATGGCCGTATGGCCCGTTTTGTGACAATGGGGGGGGGATACTGTGTGAATTCTGCAGTCCATTGGCCACGGGAGCCACTAATGTGATTAGCACAGCTAATTGCAGTGTCTATCCCAGTCCTAAGTATAATGTATCCCTGCCCAGTCTGAATGAATGAGTTAACATGGCCTTTGTATTAAGCGCATTCTTTTATGATGAAAAGATTTGATGGGTTTCATTGCAACCACAGCCACACAGGCAGGAACACTCAACTAAGGGCGTTTTCACACCTAAAAGTCCGAACCAATGTTCGTGTTTAATTACATTGTATACATTTGATCCCGTTATTTTCAGTTTCACTTAGTAATTTTGCTAGCGCACTGAAGAAATAAATCCCGCCCTCTTGGAGAGATGCGACCATTTCGGTCATACCGAAAGCCGGAAAAGGCAAAATGGAATGCGGTAACTATCGTCCCATCAGCGTATTAAATGTTTACTATAAATTGTTCACGTCACTATTGAGCAAGAGAATTGAAAATGTCCTACCAGAACTCGTTCACTTGGAACAAACAGGTTTTGTCCGTCAAAGACAAACGCAAGGCAGCATTAGGAGGACCTTACACATTGTTACACGTCACACAACATAACACAGGGTCTGCCATACTAAGTCTAGATGCAGAGAAGTCATTTGACTCTGTCAAATGGTCCTTCTTGTGTAAACATTCAGAGCACTATATGAGAGACCATCTGCAAGGATAAAAATCAATTGTGATCTAACAAATTATTTTATTCTAGAACGTGGAACAAGACAAGGATGCTGTGCTTCCCCCCTTCTCTTTGCTTTGTTTATAGAACCCTTAAGCCAACATATCAGACAAAATGGAGATATTAAAGGAATAGACATGCCAACAGGGGAGCGCAAATTGGCTCTATTTGCGGATGACTTGTTAATCTACTAAGTGCAACCCACACAGTCGCTTCCCAAACTCATGAATATCCTCAATAAATATGAATCACTCTCAGGTTATAAACTTAATATACAAAAGACTCAAATAATGGTATTTAACTGATCCACCAAAACACATTAGAAGTAGATACAAATTGAAATGGGTCTCTGAATCAATAAGGTATCTGGGTATCAATCTTCCTAAAGATACATCAAAATTATATGATCTCAACTATGGACCAATAAATGCGAAAATAAAATTAGATTTATCAAGATGGAATGTAATTCCATTTTTGAATTTAAGCGCTAGGGTAGAATCCATCAGAATAAACATTTTACCAAGATTATTTTATCTTTTCCAGACCCTGCCAATTAATGTTCCACCTAAACAGTTTATAGAGTGGGACAGTTTGATATCCAGATACTTGTGGCAAGGGAAGAAACCTAGAATCAAGTATAAAACTCTGCAATTAAAGAAGGATGGTGGAATGGGCCTCCCATGTTTACAAATATATTATTATGCGGCTCAAGTAAGGCCCTTACTTTGTTTATGTACTCAGACATACTCGGCAAGATGGAAGGAGATCTATTGGCGGAAGGGATCTCACTAGAAGCAATTTTAATAGATGAGGAACTACAAAAAAAACTACTACACATTTGTCCACAAAGGGGCGTTCCAAAACTTTGGATCCCTACAGGAAAAACATGACCTGAAAAAGAGGGATTTCTGTAGGTACCTTCAAGTTCGACACCATTTCATTCAGAACTTGAACACAGCTTTGAAAACGGAAGAACCAGGTATCCTAAAACTATTTTTGTCAGCATCTAAATCCACGACTTGCAGCAATATCTCCAAAATGTACAAAGGTATTCTTCAATGTAAATCAGATAACTCACTTTATATAGAAAAGAAATGGGAGAAAGAAGAGGGTAATTTTAATTTGACTCAATTCAATTTTATTTGTATAGCGCCAATTCATAACAGAAGTTATCTCAGGACACTTTTCAAATAGAGCAGGTCTAGACCGAAGTCTTTATAACATTATTTACAGAGACCCAACAGTACCACCATGAGCAAGCACTTGGCGACAAGGGCAAGGAAAAACTGCCGGTTAAAGGCAGAAACCTAGGACAGATCCTTTGGCTATAGGTGGGTGGTCGTCTGTCTCGACCAGTTGGGGTGAGAGAGAGAGAGACAGAGACGGACAGACGCATAGCAACAACAGTATTGGTAATGGCAATCTAGCAGGACCGTGGCAGGAGGCTCCACCAGGATCGATAAGAACCTGCGAGACGAGAAAGCACAAGAACTCTGGGGAAGAAGTGAAGTTAGTAACATTGCATTAATGGGACATGAAAGAGTGCAGAAAGAGAGAGGAAGGGAGGAGCTCAGTGCACCATGGGAAATCCTCCGATAGTCTAGGCCTATAGCAGCATAACTAAGGGATGGTTCAGGACTCACCTGATCCAGCCCTAACTATAAGCTTTATCAAAGAGGAATGTCTTAAGCCTACTCTTGAATGTGGTGAGGGTGTCTGCCTCCCGAACCACAACTGGAAGCTGGTTCCACAGGAGAGGAGCTTGGTAACTGAAGGCTCTGGCTCCTGTTCTACTTTTAGAGACTATAGGAACCACAAGTAGCCCAGCATTCAGAGAACGTAGTGTTCTAGTGGGGTAATAGGGTACTATGAGCTCTTTAAGATATGAAGGGGCAATGAAGAGCTTTATAGGTGAGGAGGAGGATTTTAAATTCTATTCTACATTTTACAGGGAGCCAGTGCAGAGAAGCTTGTACAGGAGAGATGTGATCTCTTTTTCTCTCTTTTTCTAGTTTGTGTCAGTACTGCCGCATTTTGAATTAATTGGAGCGTTTCAATGGATTTATTGGGGCAACCTGATAATAAAGAGTTGCAGTAATCCAGCCTAGAAGTAACAAATGCATGGATTAGTTTTTCTGCATCTGTCTGTGATAGGATGTGTCTAATTTTTGTAATATTACGTAAATGAAAGAAGGCAGTCCTAGAGATCTGCTTCATGTGGGAATTAAATGACAAATCCTGATCAAAGATAACTCCAAGATTCCTGACAGTGGTGCTAGAGGCCAAGGTAATGCCATCTAGAGTAACTATATCTTTAGACAGTGAGTCTCAAAGGTTTTTGGGGCCAAGTACAAGAATTTTTGTTTTTTTCTGAGTTTAACATCAGAAAATTGCTGCTCATCCAGGATTTTATGTCCTTAAGACATGTTTGTAATTTAGATAATTGATTAATTTCATCGGGCTTGATTGATAGATATAACTGCGTATCATCTGAATAACAGTGAAAGTTAATGGAGTGATTCCTAATAATTTTGCGTAAAGGGAGCATATATAAAGTAAATAGTATTGGTCCAAGTACAGAACCTTGTGGAACTCCATGACTAACTGTAGTATTTATTGAAGATTCATCGTTAACATGTACAAACTGCGAACGATCTGATAAATATGACTTGAGCCAGCTTAGTGCGGTTCCTTTAATGCCAATTTGATGTTCAAGTCTCTGTAAAAGAATATTATGGTCAATGGTGTCAAATGCAGCACTAAGATCTAATAATACAAGTACAGAGACAAGTCCATTGTCTGAAGCAATCAAAAGGTCATTATTAACTTTAACCAGAGCTGTCTCTGTGCTAATTTTAACATCTCAGAGGAGAGTTGGCAAAGAGTGTGTGCAATACAATGGAGTTCAACTAGTTTGTCCACTCGGCGTGAATTCTGCTGGAAAAATATTGTACGGTTCTTTAATACTCCACAGCAAAAAGCACATTTTGGAGATGGCAGCAGTTGTTGGAGGCTCTGTGGGGAAAACAATGCCAACCATTTCCACATATTCTGGAGCTGCCAGGTCCTTCTCCCCTACTGGCAAAGATACATAAACATGTTAACAATGCATTTGGTAGTAGTATTCCTCTCATATGTGATACTATTTACATGGGTGATATCCAGTTAGATAGATGGAATATTAACGACAAGAAACTTGTTCATATACTTCTGGCAGCAAGTAAAAAGGCTGTCACAAGGAGATGGCTAAAATCAGACCCACCAACTATTGAAGAGTGGATAGAAATAATACATGAAATTTATATTATGGAATAATCATCATTTTCCCTCAAGATCCAAAAATAAAAATTTTACCTGATTTGGACCAAGTGGACTGAATACATCAAACCAGTTAGATCAGATTTTAAATGGACTTGACAGTATGTTTGAAGAGATGTTGACATAATCAACAGATTTATGTACTAGACACAATGGGTATGTAGGTATGGACATCAATAAGAAATGATGTGTATGTAAGTTTCTGTTTGATCTTGTTTTATGTATGCATGTATGTGGATATATGTAGATATGTGTGCGTAGGTTTATAGGTAGATATACATGTGTGTATGCATGTGTATGGGGTTGTTTGTATTCCTTACCATAGAACTCTGGTGAACCATGGAGTGAAGAGCTTCCCATGTTCGACTATATATAGTTAACTATGCCCTATTGTTTAAAAAAATACTTTGGAAGGGCAACATTTGGATAATTGAAGAATGGACAGTCTTAAAAATATGATGTGTGACTTTATCAGTAGTACAGCTGTTACTGTGTGAGACGATGTGTAAGAATGTATTTGCCAAAATAAAAAAAAAAAAAGAAAAGAAAAGAAACAGCTGTCAGGCTGTTTGTCACCGTTAACAGAGACTCCAGTCTCACCAATAAACCTAAGAATTATACACGAGTTGCTGTCCATTGTGCAGCACTGCTTGGCCTCTTGCACTCTGTGCGTTGCCATGCACTGACTGAATGCTGTGTTGATGTCTATGTGCGTGCGACCAATCGTGTGTGATGACAGACCGAGAGCGTACTGTCTCTTGCCTGCTAGTATATCAGGTTAAAAGATGGACTACACTTTTTCACAGGAGACATTTTGACATGCAACAGGAGGGTAAACACAGGTGTTACCGATTATATTAAGGTTCCTTTAAATTTAGTGTAGCAGAGACTTTCTAGTCAGCCAACATGCACATTAGCAGCACAATGACTTGAATTTGACCTGAATGGAACAGAACATATATAATGGCACATATAATCCAGGGTGCCCGGAGTATGAAACCTAATGACTTAAGCGATCGCTGACCTTTCCTCTAATGCTACATTTGTCCAATATGACAATATTGTTATGTCAATTGGTGAACTCAATGGCCAATCAATGGTACAAATAAAATTCATACCATTAATTTTTTTTTACTCATCAAATATATGTAAAATATATTTTGCTGTAGTGAGTGTAGTTTGGGCTATCAATATTTTGTATTCTTTTCTTCCTTCCTTTCCTTCTCATTGTGATCTATGATTTTCTGTCTGAAATTTTATTTTTCAGTCTGTTTTCTGCAATAGTTTTGTTTCTTTCCCAAGTAGAAAAATCCCTATTGGTTATATTATTATTGGCCAACAAACTTTACAGTGGAGCCAACCAGGACTTCACTCCCACGTCTGGCCCAATCAGGTTATGCCTGGTCCATCAGACTTTTTTTTTTTTTTTACAAACCATTGCATAACAAGTGACAACTGCTCTTGCCTAGCCTCCAGACATGCAGGCACCAACAGATCATTGTTGACTGCAACTTTAGGTCCAGTTGTCTCCAGTCATCTAAAAAATATTCTGATTTCTGTTTTCCCTACTCCCACTGAGCCCCCCATTTTCCAAAACAAGTTCTCTGGATGACTCTCTTCTCTGTGCAGTCTACTTCAGCTTAAATCATAAATGTGCTTTATTTTGTTCCTTTTAGCTCAGAAGGGAGAACATGTCATTTGTTTAAACACTGCTTGCCAGCCTGCTTTGGATATTTCAGTCCCTCTGAATCACACATCTATCTCTAAAACCAAGTCCTTTTTCTTTGTCAATGATGATATTCACTCCATAAAAAGCTATGTAAACAGTCTGATTGTGGTAAGAATGCATTTAAGTTTTTTTGATTAAAGCACTGGTTTCAATGCAACATAGATCATCAGATCTATGCCATCTGTCTGAGTGCTATGATGTCCAGCTTTATACATTTGTAATTTCTTATTAATTTGGGTGTTTAGTGCATCTCATTGTTTTCTGTGGTTACTGTAAACACAGCAAACACAGCAGAGCAAAATTGGGATTTTACATCAGCACTCCCAGTTTAACTTTGACAGAAATCTTATGCCAAGAATCTCACTAAACTAAGCCAGATACACATCAGCAAAATCATTTAGTAAGATATAAGCATAATTTGTAGGAGACAGGCTCTGATTACACATAGAAACTGGTCTTAATAGTGGCCAGATATAATAGCTACTGATACACATTGAAGCTTTGTCAGTTATAACACTTACAATAAAGTATTCAATGTGTTTAATTGTGTTAATGTTGTTCTTCTTCAGTTTCCCTGTGTGTGTGTCTGTATGCTTTCCCTGGTTAACCAAAGACTTCAAATTGGCCTTTTCAGCCTGTGCTTTGATGTCTGCCGTCCCTCCTGGGGTCATGTTATTCTCTTTCCGGAAATCATAGCCAGTTGAATAGAGGCCACTGGAGTCAGGTTTGCACAATAGACACAGAGTGCCCTAGATCTGAAATGATTAAATACTGAGTGTGTGTGGGTTTCCACCGTCAGTCTCACTGGTAACATACCACAGTGTCTTCTAAAAACCATGCTTTGCTTCAGCACCACACTCTGTGAGTATACTTATATTAATACAAAGATAGGTGGTTATTAATGAGGAAATATTAGATTGTTATTTTGTGAAATTGTTTTTTTTTGCTTAAGAAGCGCATCTGTTTATATCTCTTCATGGTTTCAGGGCACAGTATAATTCATTTAAAACTTGTTCAGTGTTCTGTTTTTGAGTATGGTTAACACTCTAACAGTGCTGTTTCCTTTTTAGTGCTAGCAGCAACATCTCTGCTTGCAAGTGCAGGTAAATATCTGTGTATGGTAAGATGATGCTTGAATACATTTTTAAAAAATGTGTCTAACTAATGCCTCCATATTTTAGGTGTCCCCACAGAGACAGTTACCACCTGTGAAGGCAACCATGTCCATCGACTGAGCTGTGGTATGACTCTATTTCCTAAAACTTTCTGTCCACAGCAGTGCTTACTTTTATTTTGGCGGTACTAAAGAGCTGGTTTGTTTTGTGGTTTTTTGGGGGGGGTTTTTTGTACTTTTATCATCTGACTCTTTTCTTTTCTGGATTTTATGAAGACATTTTGATTTTCAATCAGTTGGTCAGTTAGATAATGTAATTATTAATCATTTTTCAGTACCATTCAAAGGTAGTAATTGACAAAAAACACTGCTACTAAATATTAGGTTGTTTAAACAAATACTAATTTAAAAAAGCGATTGCTGTATAATTTATTTCTTCAACTCCCTCTTCGTCCCTCTTTTCTGTGAAACAGATAATGGAGTGATCAGTGTTCAGACGGTACTGTACGGACGTACAGACAGTGTGACCTGCAGTGAGGGAAAACCTCAACAACAGATCTCTAATACAGACTGCTCTTTGACCAACACTGAGGATGTCCTCAAGAGAAGGTACACACTTGTGATTATTTGGCTTTATTTTAATGTGACCATATACAGTGGGTACGGAAAGTATTCAGACCCCTTTAAAATTTTCACTCTTTGTTTCATTGCAGCCATTTGCTAAAATCAAAAAAGTTCATTTTATTTCTCATTAATGTACACTCAGCACCCCATCTTGACAGAAAAAACAGAAATGTAGAAATTTTTGCTAATTTATTAAAAAAGAAAAACTGAAATATCACATGGTCATAAGTATTCAGACCCTTTGCTGTGACACTCATATTTAACTCACATGCTGTCCATTTCTTCTGATCCTCCTTGAGATGGTCCTGCTCCTTCATTGGAGTCTAGCTGTGTTTAATTAAACTGATTGGACTTGATTAGGAAAGGCACACACCTGTCTATATAAGACCTTACAGCTCACAGTGCATGTCAGAGCAAATGAGAATCATGAGGTCGAAGGAACTGCCCAAGGAGTTCAGAGACAGAATTGTGGCAAGGCACAGATCTGGCCAATGTTACAAAAAGAATTTCTGCAGCACTCAAGGTTCCTAAGAGCACAGTGGCCTCCATAATCCTTAAATGGAAGAAGTTTGGGACGACCAGAACTCTTCCTAGACCTGGCCGTCCAGCCAAACTGAGCAATCGTGGGAGAAGAGCCTTGGTGAGAGAGGTAAAGAAGAACACAAAGATCACTGTGGCTGAGCTCCAGAGATGCAGTAGGGAGATGGGAGAAAGTTCCACAAAGTCAACTATCACTGCAGCCCTGCACCAGTCAGGGCTTTATGGCAGAGTGGCCCGACGGAAGCCTCTCCTCAGTGCAAGACATATGAAAGCCCGCATAGAGTTTGCCAAAAAACACATGAAGGACTCCCAGACTATGAGAAATAAGATTCTCTGGTCTGATGAGACCAAGATTGAACTTTTGGCGTTAATTCTAAGCGGTATGTGTGGAGAAAACCAGGCACTGCTCATCACCTGCCCAATACAATCCCAACAGTGAAACATGGTGGTGGCAGCATCAGGCTATGGGGATGTTTTTCAGCTGCAGGGACAGGACGACTGGTTGCCATTGAAGGAAAGATGAATGCGGCCAAGTACAGAGATATCCTGGAAGAAAACCTCTTCCAGAGTGCTCAGGACCTCAGACTGGGCCGAAGGTTCACCTTTCAACAAGACAATAACCCTAAGCACACAGCTAAAATAACAAAGGAGTGGCTTCGGAACAACTCTGTGACCATTCTTGACTGGCCCAGCCAGAGCCCTGACCTAAACCCAATTGAGCATCTCTGGAGAGATCTGAAAATGGCTGTCCACCAACGTTCACCATCCAACCTGACAGAACTGGAGAGGATCTGCAAGGAAGAATGGCAGAGGATCCCCAAATCCAGGTGTGAAAAACTTGTTGCATCATTCCCAAGAAGACTCATGGCTGTAGTAGCTCAAAAGGGTGCTTCTACTCAATACTGAGCAAAGGGTCTGAATGCTTATGACCATGTGATATTTCAGTTTTTCTTTTTTAATAAATTTGCAAAAATTTCTACATTTCTGTTTTTTTCTGTCAAGATGGGGTGCTGAGTGTACATTAATGAGAAATAAAATAAACTTTTTTGATTTTAGCAAATGGCTGCAATGAAACAAAGAGTGAAAAATTTAAAGGGGTCTGAATACTTTCCGTACCCACTGTATGTCTAGTTGAAATGGGACATTTGATGCGAGGTGTCAGGGAAGCTCTTTTTTTTCTGAATGTATTAGGTAGCCGATTGAAGAATACAAGAGGATTAATCCTACATCTCTACTTTTGTTTGGATGTAGCGTTCTCAAGAGTCACAGAACAGATGAGATTACATTGCATTTCACTTCAATGTCAACCTTTTCTGAAATTTGTATTGCGTCAAAATGCGAACATTAGTCAAAAATAAAAGGCATTATTAAAAATTACACACAATTTTATTATTATTCAGCCTTGATATGAAAATGGAGACTTATTTATCACAAAACAAGGAAAGAAAAGTCACCTTGGGCCAGTGCAAGAGACTGATGTGTGTATTTAAGTTTTGTGGTGATTCTGCTTGAATCACGCTCTTTGTCTTCTCCCTGTAGGTGTGATGGAAAAAGAGTGTGTGAACTAAATTCAAATATCTTCGGAGCATCTGATCCTTGCAGGGGCACCTACAAATATCTGCAGACCAAGTACAACTGCTTCCCAGCAGGTCAGTCACAAGTCTGAATGAAACTAAAGCACAGCTGCAAAACCCAAATCTGATTTTGCTGGGTTTTCATTTATGTCATTTAAAGGTTGTTTTTTTTTTTTGCCTGTATGTCCAAAGTTTTCAAACACATAGGAAATATATAAAACATGGCTTCATATATTGTGGAGATATTCTGTGACTTACTACTGTCAAATTGTATTGAGCCTTTCGTTTATTTTTATCACTTAGGATTTATGTGATTTAAGCTTTGGGTGCTTTGAATGATTCAAACACGCCACGCTTAAATTCTTTTTTTGTTTGTAGTGTGATCTGATTTGAAGAAAATAACTAGAGGAAATAACTAGATAACTAGCGATTTTTGACACAAAAGGTGTCAACTGGATGTTAGGGGTTAAAAATGGATGTTTAATGTGATTGTTATTTTCACAGTTCACCAAGTGACATGTGAGGACTCTCTGGCATACCTGCATTGTGGTAAGATCACATTTTTCTCTTGTGTGTAAGGTGCAATGTGATGTGTGTGCATTATTGTATTTCCATGACACTTATGCAGCACTGCTTCCAACTCCTCGTCCTCTTTCTGCCAGATGAAGGGCTGGTTATAAGGGTGTACGGCGCTGATTACGGACGCCGTGACCGGACCACATGCTCTTACCAACGGCCTGCCTCTCAAATCCAAAACACTGACTGTGCAAGTCCAACCAGCCACGTTTCTGAAAGGTACAGTCGGCCACTCTTTGTCAACTTGTACCTTAGGCTGAAGGCTGTGGAAATCAAAATCATGGTGTATTTAACTTTATAGCCTGTATATAGCCTGTATTCAGTCCTTTTACTCTGTCTCCACAGCTGTAATGGGAAAAACAGCTGTATTGTTAAAGCAAGCAACTCAGTGTTTGGAGACCCCTGTGCTGGCACTTACAAGTACCTGGAGGTGGCTTACACATGTGAATGTAAGTAGCTTGAAGGCCCTGTTTCTCCCTACTGAAGCTAATCTGTGGTCCAAACAAACTGCTTAAACAACTTTGCAGTGATAAAAATCCCCAAATGTAACATTGTTTTTATTTTTTATTAAGTAGCTATGCTGATGAAGTTTCAAATGCATTTGTTATTCATCCTGCACTGACACAACTTAAATATTAATCTAAAGTGAATTCATCTGTTTTTGCAGATCCCGTGATCACTCCAAAGGACACTGTGTAATGAAATCACGATGAGATCACAACATGCATGCATTAAATGAAATACAACAGCAGCATGTGTCTTGTCAGTTTGTCATCAAGTTTTTGTTATTTTGCTATCGTGTTGATAATTATTTAACAAAAATCTGAAGAAATGTGCACCAGCAAAGGTTCATGAGATCAGATTCTGGTTAATCCCCACTGCAGTGACTCTCAGTGTCTTGTGTTTCTGGAAAGTCCAGAGACAAAAAGCAACAATAGGTGCGTGTTCCAGGAAGTCCACAGATAAAAACTACATTGCAACAGCTCTGCTCATTTGTTTTTAGGCACCCAGACAATGGTATTGTAAAGAGCAACTGGAGAACCGGTTATGTCTCAAGGAAGTTCCACCATCTGCTTTATAAAGAGAGCCACTGCTTTATTCCAAAGACTTAAATTGCAAACCGAGGATATGGTGCTGTGAGGAGGGTACAGACAAACATTAAGAAGACCAAAAAGTCACGCAACCGCATTACCTAAAAAACTAATACAGCAAGATTCTGCAGTGTATGTCTTCTATCTCAAAGACACTTCCTTACTTGCAGGGAGCACTTCTTCGAGGAAGGAAATGTGAGAAACAGGACTGGTGATTTCACAAAGACATGAATTTGTTGTCAGGCTGGAAGATCTGAACAGGAGGATGACAGATCACCAAACGTGTGATGCGCTTTGTAAATACCATCATTGTTCATCATCGTGGTCAACATGTAATAAGTCATTGTTCCCTTTCTTCAGCGTCACACATTCTTGTTTTAATTGTGTGTTCACCTTCTAGACTGGGTGAATTGTGCAAGACACAGTTCTTACCACAGTAGTATAAATACAGGTGTGTTTGTTCCTGACATCACTTCCACTGTTGACCTCCGACTGGATCTTCTAAAAACCATGCTCCACTTCCGACTCAGCACCACACTGTGTGAGTACACAACTGATGGGAAGCTAGAACAATAATTATATGGGATCAGAAAAAAAAGGAAAATTAAGTAATATATAATAAATAATATATACTTTATATATGATCCAAAAATAGCCCCTATAGTTCTGTCACTTCTTCTTCTGAGATGGTTAGCAGTAGCAAATATGTACTTGTCTGCCCTGCTGTTAAAGACGACACAATGCATATATTCTTCTTCGACAATTTTATTCCTAGAAATGTGGTTAGAATTGTCAGACACATAAAGGGGGACCTGGGAGTAACAGATATCTAACTACTATCTGCCATAAGAACAATTTGAACTCTTCAATTAGATGATGTATTTTCTCTTTTGTCAAAGAAGGGCTTATTTAAAATGATATTTTTTTCAGTTTGACCTATAACCCATCCAACATTTCTATTATTGTTTCTAAATTTCAATTTTATATGTATCACAGTTCATACATCTGTTTACACAGCAAACCTCCTCTAGCCTTATTACTAAGGAAATTGGTTGTGAAATATATGATGAGCTTAGGGATGAGGGGATACAGACGATCAAAGACTGTTCCTTTAATGCTAGTGCTGAGTTTGAACAGTTTAAGGTCATACAACACATACATTTTACAAAGACCAGACTTAATAGAATCTTACAATTAGTTTCAGCTATTTAGGTTACAGGACTCCGATTTATCTTTTGTGGTTTTACCCTGAAGTTAAAATATATATATATATATATATATATATATATTTGGATTAAATGAATTCCTTTACTCAGTATAGTCGGAGAGAAAATTGTTCCAGACTTTCATTCTGAAAGCTCCCTAAAACTGTTATATGAGACCCAGGTTTTCTTGTTTTTTATGGTTGTAGCTGTTGTTGTTTTAACAAGTAGCTCAATGACATGTTTTCCCATCTTTATTTTAGAGAGTCATGCCTGATTCACTTTACTGACTATATCATAAAGAAAATTGACTGGGCTGCAACTTAGTAGTGTATGACTTATGATTATTTATGATTTTATGTACAATTAAATGATGAGTAACAAAATAAACCACACTTGCTAACATGGAATTTCAACTCTGGGTAGTTTTTTGTATATTTTCACGTCAAACCTTTTGCATTCAAACATGTCTTTTCTACTTTAATAGAGCAGAATACAATACAAAGATTTTTTTTTTTAAGGTTTAAAGCAAAACTTCGCTTATGTTTGGCTGACACAGTCTGACAGTGATGTTTCTTTTCCAGTGCTAGCAGCAACGTGTTTGCTCATGAGAGAAGGTAAGTGTCCGAATATGTATTTTCTGCATGTATGTGGCTTGAACACACTCCAACTTATACTTTTATATCTGTTATTTTAGTTGTTTCCACAGAGAAAGTCATCACCTGTGCCAGCAGCTCCAATGTCCAGCACTTGAGCTGCGGTATGTCTGAACTCTCTTAAGTCTTTGTGTCCATAATGAGTGGTCCATTTAAGTTTGAAGAGCTTAATAAACTGACTCAACCAGTGTTGAGGCATTAAAACATTTTGGGGATTACACATTTTAAGGGGATGGCCAATGATGAACCAACATTCTGCAGGTTTTCATTTCAACCAGTCACCTCAGCAGGCGATGTCATTTATTAGTTCACCCCCGCTTCCTCCTACAGGAGTGACGGTCAGCAGGTGCAGTCTTTGGCTGTAATGAAAAACTGCAGTTTGTTGACTCTCTGTGGTGTTTGACCACCCTCGTGTTTGAACATATTTGAACTTAAGCAACCAGAAAAGACACCGTGGCAGGTTGCACCACATGGCCTATCAGAAAAAAAGAATACAGTGTCTACTAAAAAGCACTTTTCCCATGGTCTCATTTTTTAATTCCCCCTTGGTGTGTATCAGATATGGGAGTGATCAGTGTGCAGGCAGCACTGTATGGACGTGCAGACAATGAGACCTGCGGTGAGGGCAGACCTCAACAGCAGCTTGCCAATACAGAGTGCTCTCTAGAGGGTACAGTGGACATCCTCAAGAAAAGGTGTATATATTATATGTAATATTAAGAGTCATAGAACGGAACACTACATAGTGCAGGGAAATGAACAATGACATTATACTGTACATTAAAACAAGTGGTAATTCACGCACTTGAGTCCAGGTTTCATAATTAAATAGTAAAGTCTCTAATATTAGTCCAAGTTACTATAGTATTTAATTGACACCATTTTAGTTTGAGTGTGCTTTTACTTTGTGCTAAAAACATGCCTTTCATGGTTTCCCTACAGGTGTGATGGCAAGAAGGTGTGTGAGATAAACATAAAGGTTGTCCGTACCTCTAATCCCTGCCCTGGCATCTACAAATACCTGGAAACCAAGTACACCTGCTTCCCAGCAAGTAAGTCACGTATCTGCATGACACTGCTGGTGAAACAAAGCCGCAAGTTTTTTATAGTGTGATTATCTAATTCAATTTATTCATGTTACTTTGACAGTTCGCCTGGTTACATGTGAGCGCTCTTTGGCACATTTGTTTTGTGGTAAGATTACTCTTTCTTTTGCTTTTATGGAGGATTAATGTGATAAACATGAGCATGATTACATTTTCATTGCACCTGAACAGTTTTACTAGTTGCCCTTTTGGACACCTGCCTTTCAGCTACATTTTTGTCCTCTCTGCGTTGCCAATGTTTGCTCCTCTGACTGTCAGATGTAGGGCAGGTTATATTTGTCTATGGTGCAGACTACGGACGTCGAGACCAGACCACATGCTCTTACAAACGGCCTGCCTCTCAGACTGAGAATGTCTACTGCTCACACCCCACTAGCAAAGTTGCTGACAGGTACAGTTACATGCTGTTTGTTAAATATAAGGAATAAATCCAGACTTCAAGAGACCAATTTGCTATTATTTGCAGATAAATTATTAAATTAGGAAGAAAGTAAAGAGTTATAACACAGACTGGAAAGTGTTAATTCACCTTCTTTACAATCACATAATATTTAATATGCTCTGAGGCACATTCAAGCCTGTATTCACTCATGTGACTCCACAGCTGTAATGGGAAAAACAGCTGCACTATTGAAGCAAGCAACTCAGTGTTTGGAGACCCCTGTGTCGGCACTTACAAGTACCTGGAGGTGGCTTACACATGCATATGTAAGTGAGGCATGGTGCAGAGATATGTCCACATCATGTCGCTATCACATTAAAAAGATTAAAAGCCATCATGCTTATGCTACCAGTTGCTTAAATTATTCGTCTGAACTGAATATTTTCTGTTCTTTTGCAGATCCTGAGGCCCTTCCAAAGCACTCTCTATCAGCACGCTGATATTTCAGTCCTATCACAATAAAGATGCATTGAATTACAATTTGTCCACTGGCTTGAGAAATGTAAAACATACTGAACCAGCCTGAATATTCTGAGCACCTGTGTGTGAATTAAATAAAATGAATGAAAACAGGAGTCAATCTAAGTGTAATTCATAATTATTTGCTGCTGCTTAAAGGAAAAATGCCAATACTTTAAGTTGATAAATAGTCATACAAATCATCCAGTGGTACAGATAAGTAGACCAGTCCAAGTTTAAGTTAATGTCAGTTAAACAAAATTCATTTTACCAACAGGAAAGTTTGTAAATAATACAAAAATAAGGATCTTTTCACATACAGTATGCCATGTTGATCATGCTGTCAGGAAGTGGCAAAGAGATTTATTAAAGTATTACTACATGTGGTTCAAAAAGCTGTACATTAATCAGAAATGTTAACATTCGTCAACAGGCAACAATTATCACTAAAAATCAAGCGTCTGCTGAATTTTGTTTTAGTCACAAAAAAATCCGACAGGATCAGATTTTCTGGGCTCCCTGAAGTAAAGGGATGTAATTTTGTTGCGTGTTGTCAAAAGCTTTAATGCCCCACAATGTGAATCTGTTAAAATGACTTCATGTAGCACGTGAGTGGGTGTAAACATCAGAGGTTATCCGCATCATCATCACCACTACCAAATGACGTTCAAGTTGCTGACGTCGTTGGAGAGGTCGGTCTTTGACGGGTAGACAACCTTCAAGTTCCCGTCCTGGTCCAATGTTCGGACCTGCTGGATGATCAGTTCGCTGCCGGTTGGCTCTTGTGGGCCGTCCCCTTCGCCATCTGACCCCGCCTCCTCCTGATGCTCTGCGGTGAACTTGTTCAACTCTGCCATTTTCTGTGAAGAAACAGGAAATGCCCTTTAAATGCCTGTGTGTGATTTGTTACTGCTGATTGTGTACAACTGCAACACAGAAACTATGACACTAAATCTACAATATAAGAAAATAATCTACCAATTATCTCCTAGATGAAAACTCCAGAGGTTTCAAAATAAACACTCAAAAAGGTCAAACAAATCCAAAACAGGAAAACAGAGGTGAAGAAAGAGGGAGGCAGTGGACATAAAGATTATATACTAATTGTATACAGTATGGATTGCATGCTAATCGTCATTAGCAGTTAGTATAAAAAAAAAAAAAGAAAGAAAAGAGAGAGAAAAAGTGAAACTTACTACAATCAGAGCGTCCATGACATCTTTACATGTCTGCAGGCTGGTTCCACTCGTCACCTCCAAGAACAACTCTTTGGTCGTCTTCTTGATCTGTAAAGTACAATCAGCTGATTATGTAATTCTGCCCATGACCAGACACAGAGCCCAAAGTGTGGGCTACAATAAGACAATGAGGCACAAACAATAAGATGTATGTCAGTGTGTTATTGGGTTTTTTTTCTTCTGTCAGCATCAATGCCCAGCGTATGACAGCATTTAATATGAAATCCTCTCTTATGGGAGGACACAGTTATGATTACCAGGATGAAAATAGACATGCACACCTTGGTTTTCTCGCTGTTGGTTATAGGTGGGAATGAGATCACGTGTCCCTCTGCATCCACTAGGCAGGGATAGAGGGCCTTTCCCTGCAGAATTTGCAGGTACCTGTAAAATAATAGAATAGTTGAGAGACAACATTATAAAAGGCTTAAGCAAGTGTAATAGATGCATAGCAGGTGATGTTAACTTGAAATTATTGTAAGTTTCATTTGGTGTGTGTTGTTTTATCTGTGCATTAATCATAGATTGAAAAAAACATTGGTGGTATTGATGATTTTATAAGTCAATCATGTCAATTATCATAATCAACTATTTAAATATGCCATTAATACACATCAATAATCTTTAAATGGATCTTTAAATTCTATTTTCTTTTTGTCAGGCTCTGATTACAAGTACCTGCAGATACTGTGGTCCAACATACTTATACTGCCCTCATGTGTTCAAACCTAACAGCAACCAGGTTATGCAGATGTCTTGTGCAAGTCCAGCAGATAACTACTGGGGATCTTTCCAAAGCGCCATGAGTTGTACTTACTTGTGGAGTCCAGTGACGTTCTGCCTCTTCTTCTGCTTCCTCAGCTCGTCAGCCTCCAGCTGAAGGTGTCTTATCAGCTCGATGGCCGTCATCTCCTTCCGGCCCAGTGGCACAATCTGACAAACATTGTGTTCTTATGTGACATTCGGACGTTTCAAACATAAAAATAACAAAACTGATTTAATTTCATTATTATTTGATTTGATTAATGCAATTGATAGATTTTTAATGCCTGGCTGTCCTAAGAAGTGGATTCAAATCTGAAAATAATGAGCCAACCATTCTGCGTTAGCATACCTTCAGCTGGGTAGGTGGTTTAACATCATAAATCAGAGGAGCTTTGAGAAGCTGCACATCATGAGTTGCGATGGTTGCGGTGGTCCTTTTACCACACAAGTCATCGTGAAGCTTTGTCTAGAAAAATAAACAGGTGAGTCTTTTTCGGTGACAAAACTACACACTTGCGCACCAATGTATGCCACCTTGTGAGGGGATTGACCTTACCTGAGCCACCAGGAACCGTTTGAGAGCATTCCCAGAATTTAGGTTCATGCCTCGGACCACGCAGCACACCAAGTACGGCCGAACATCTTTCACCTCTGCACTCACTGTGACTTCCAGTGCCGTAGGGGCATCCGAAACATGGAGAACTCTCACCACTATCTTGTTCAGCTCCTCCATCTCATCCTGTTCGTCTGCCACCTTCTCCTTCTTCTTCCTCTGCTGCTGCCTTTTCCCCCTGTCTGCATTGCGACCCCCCTCCGCGTTACCTCCATCCTCTCCCTGTTTCCCTTTTCCTCTGAGGTAGTCGAGGATGGACTTGGTCTGGCAGCCGTTGACCATCTTCTCCAGACGTTTGTCGTTCAACTTGTTGCCTTTGAAGTTGATCTCTTTTAGCTTGGGGCAGTCGCTCAGATCGGAGGGAATCTCATTCAGCTTGTTGTTGGAGAGATCCAGCACCTGGGAAGACAAAACCAAGGGCATGAGATGGCAAAGAGCATCAGCTATGCCCAGTTTCAAGTGCTATGCAAGGGGAAAACAACAACAGAAAAGAGGATATTGCATTTAAGCTGGTTGTGTGGATGTTACCCACCAAACTCCGTTTGAAAACATGACATTTTAGTGATGCAATGCCCCATCAGCAAATGTAAACCTTGTTTACTATCATTTAAAATATACACCTAAACTAGTGATAGTTAGTAGTTAAATTCGGAGCACATTTGATCCACCCAGAAGAATTTTTTATTAAAGAAAATCACCACCACAAGACGACATGATATGTATAAGAGAGCTGCTTGGGGTATGGAATGTATTGTAAGTTATACGGGTGGACCAGCAACTCAAACACATTTATATAAATGATGTCGTATTGGTTATGTATGTGTTAAAGATCTGGGAGTGAGGTTCGGCCCACCTTGAGAGCAGCTAGCTTGTGAACATCTCCACTCAGCTGGTCGATGGAGTTGTCAGAGGCGACCAGTGAGCTGAGGAGATCTAGCTTCTCGGAGTAGAAATCAGCGGGGAAACCAGTGATGCGGTTCTTGGAGATGTTGATGGTGGAGAGCTTGGTGCACTGGCTCAGTCCCTCTGGCAGGACCTCCAGGCTGTTACAGCTCACGTTGAGAGTGTTAAGCTCCCTTAACTGAGTGATTCCCTCTGGCAAAACCCTGAGGTTGTTGACTGAAAGGTCCAGGACCTTCAGGGACTTGAGGTTGCCGACGACATTCGGGATGGAGGCTAGCTTGTTCCTACACAGGATGAGGCTTTGGAGGTTTGTCAGATGCTGGATGTCCTCGTGGATCTCAGTCAGACTCGGGCACTGGCTGACCTCCAGATAATTCAGCAGTGTGAGGGAATAGATATCAGAGGAGAGACCTCCATTAGAGGAGATTCTCTCGTCGACAGCTGGACCCTGTAAAACCAGTTCACGTCTCTTCCCTGTCGCTGCTTTCTCTATTTCTGGCCATTTCTCCATGTCATCCATGCTGCTAGTACTCTTGTCAAAATAGCCGAGACAATAAAGTACACGATATCCGTTTAAATATTTCAAAATAAATTGAAATATTCTGGTCATTTGGATTTTTGCGTGGTAAATGTGCATTTTTGTGTCAATATACCGAATCATTATAATCAAAACATGACTTAAATAACTCATGTATTAAGAAGGATTATTATTTCTTTCAAAACTTCAAGTATTAAAGAATTGTGAGCTCGGTGCATCTCTTATTAACTTGTGGTAATTTTTTTATTTATTTATTTAGTCTAACATTTATATCACGAGTATTATATATGCTGCAATATTAGAAGAGCTAACGAGTTTGATGTTACCGCTTTATACCGTGCTTTTATTTTGGAGCCAAAGGATTGACTTCCTGAAGTCGACGTATGCTCCGCTCCACCCGATGACCGGAAGGAAGTTAGAAACGCATTATAAAATGTATTTTGAATGTTTATCGATATTAACTTGTCTCAAGACTTAGGCAGAATACATAATACACCCAAAGCCGTTAAATTTGGATTTAACTAATAACTGCTAAAGTCAAAAACGAGCTACAAGTGTATAAAACTACATTGACTACAATCCATTGCGACTGACGACACTCCTGCCATTGCGCATGTCCGCGCTGGTTGTTGTCAGCGGTGGTTATGGAGATGCGATGGGAGTACGAGCTGTCAACATTACGGTGATGTTTGTGGTAAGATTTCTTTGAAATACAAGCAGGAAAACTTATATTTACTCTGAAATGTATAACAACAGAAGGTAGGACATAACGAATGACAGTTGTCAGCACCTTTGTGGGATTTTAGCCGGTCTAAATACCTTTATAATACAGCCAGTGTAAGACTAGCCATGTTGGCTGATTGAGTAGTTAACAGTTAGCTAGCTAATGCCCCCCGCGCAGCATGTGCAAGTCAGCAAGAATGACTGTCCTACCCAAGGGGGGGGGTGCCATATCGAGGATAGTTTATTTTACCTAAAGAGAACCACACGCCAAACTTCATGCTGTAAACTGGCCTTTTAATTTTTTCTGTTTTATGTGACAGAGATAAACCCCTCAGCAAATCTTTAAGCCTCTTGCACCCGTACTTACAGCTACTGACGTACCTTCAGTACACATAAATGATGAATAAAGGCCAGACTGACTGCTACATAGCCAAAGGTTGTTTAGTCTGAACAATAATAGTCTGAAAGTTATTCTGTTTCTGTTAAATTCATGAAATATGTTGTTCCTATTCTGTTCTTTAGTAATTACTGCCTAATTGCTGACAAGTTTGTTGAGCATCATTTGGTCAAAACGTGTAGTGACATTAAACAGTTCTGACTGTATTATTATATTAATATTGCGTTGGGTTGTAAGTGGTTTAGCTGGACAGATGGACAAAGTGTTTTGGCAGTCCTCTCGAGTTTATTCTGGGTTGGGTGCAGTTTTCAGTACTAGTGGTAATACCTAACCTATACTTCTTTTTAAATTACTTTACCTTGAGAAATATACACATTTATTTCTACTAAGGAATTAACTACTATTTAGGTAAGGACTATTTTTTAATTCAGAAAAAAAAGTCAAAGTTGTCAAATGTTGAATAGGAGCCCCCATACAAGAGCAATGCTTAAAGAAAATGCAGTCCAAAATTGGCTATATTTAATTCTGAAACAATCTGATCACAAGTAATTAAACTGGACTGAAAATATCACACTGAATGTACTTGGTGTACTTTATAGACACGTTATGTCCAGGTCTGTAAAATAAGTAAATTGTTGAATCACCCTGAACATCATCTTTACATTTATCATAGTCACTAATTGAATTTCTTTCTGCTATTTCAAATATTAAATGTGAGAAAAATAAAATGTCTTCTATGTGTTCTTTGTGATCAGTTTCTATCAGAGGGATGCCCAGAAAGATAGGATTCATTGTGGTCAACTCTTCAAGTCATGAGGACAACTTCAGTGCCAAGGAGCTCATGGTCCATGCACCCACAGTCAATGGCTGGAGATCCAGCAGGTACATTAACACAAACGCATGTCACATTTCATTCATGGCAACATTATGCTATGCAAAAGCAAATCATTATTTTATGAATGGCAGTTTTCTTTAAACACTCAATGTTGTGTGAATCAAATATTCCTGCAGGCTGTGCTCCTACCCTCAGCACATCACCCTCCAGCTGGTGGAGAGAAGTAGGGTGAGGAAGCTGCAGCTGCTAGCCCACCAGTACCTGATCCCAGCAAAGGTGGAGTTCCATATTGGAGACACCCTTCCTGAAACCGGCAGCCCAGGGTTCCCTGGGCAGCTTCGCAGACTTGGGTGAGACTGCAGACTCGGCCAGGCTTGGTTTTGACATTTTTTTTATACACAACTGCACAAACATAAACATAGGTTGTTTTTGTTGTTCAGGTGTTCAAGTGACCAGTACTGTCAGCAGTTTTTTATCTGGTGTGGACAGGCACCTGGTAATGATGCTCCTTAGACACCCTGCTTTGTTCCTTTGATCTGGTTTTGATTTTGGGTCTAACTGACCGTACCATGAAGGGAAGCTCTATGGTAGTCATATTGGATCTCCAAAGGGCATTCAATAGTCGAAGTTTTAGCATTTTACCAGATGTTGATGGGATGGTTTCTGTTCTTAAGGCCATAAGTTGCAGGGTCCCTGAGGGGAGTGTGCTCGGGCCAAAATACGTGCACGTTAGCAATGATATGTCATTGCCCTTGCTCAAAGCACTGACTAACAACTGGAATAGGTCCCCATGTGCTGCACAGGTGCTGCTCACTGCTACGAAACATCTAGTATGAATCACTCCATATAGATAAATAAAATGTACAGTATATCATGCATTTTAGTCTTCTGTATGTCAGCAACACTGTACTTTCACCACAGGTACGTGTCTTTGTCGGACAACGAGAAGACAGGCTTCAAAGCTCGGGAGCTGAAGTCGGTGCATGTAGACGCCATCGGAACGTACCTGAGAATAACCTTCCACAGGAACCATGTCAACCGTTACAATAACTACAATCAGGTACTCCGCTAGATTGGAGCGACGCACCTACACCACCATTTCACTACCAAGAACTTTTGCCTGGTACAGAAGATTGATCCAAACTGTGAGCCACTTGGTTTATGTGGACGAGTTAGGTTACATTGTTTAAAAGACATCAGATCATTAACAGCTGTTCTAGATGCAGCGTTTTCTGTTCTTTTAAACATTAGTTTTTTAGATCATTTAAAGTTTACATTTTAAAGACTAGTGTAAATGTGGCTGAAAATGAACAATTTTAGGGTAATTTGAGAGGGATTACAGTATATCTCATGAAGATAGTTCTTCAAACTGTGTGGCTTCTTTTAAAATAACCAGCAATGAATGTGATTTAATAGGTGCAGGTCTTTTTTTTAAACATTTAAAGGTTTCTATTTACAGATTTGTAACTTGAATTAGAGTTTTCAAATTCAGTTCCAGGTAGCAAGGTCTTTGAAACCTTCTTTTTAGGATAAGACTGATTTTATTCTTTATTTTTTTCTTCCTACAAATCCCATGAAAAGACCATGAAAATCTCTCAGTACTTCCCTCCCTTGTCTATGACACTCTGCCCCAAGCTCCATTTGTGCCTACTGAAGATTTAAATCTTTAAAAACAGGTAACAGATATATAGGTTAATTTTTAATCAGGCAAAATAATTTTCTGAAAATGCTGGGCACATTAAACAAACAGGAGTAAATAGTGGATTTGTTAGGGACTCCTTACAGACAAAGATGAATACACATTTGGTGCTTTATTCAGTATTTACAGTAACAGGAAAGTTTATGTTGGATTGACTCAGAATAAACTCAGAATAAAGAATAAAGTGTGGGTTCATGGTAATAAAATAATGTGTCACCTAGTGCAACAGTGTGGCTTATTTAGGTATTTTTGGACAACAATGAAGCTCTCTGGCACAGAGGAAAAAGTTAAGCTTTGACTACACAGTCATTACTTTGTTGTTAGTTTTGGTCTTTTCATATGATTTGTTGACGATGAAAATACAGATATTGAACATCACCAGCTCTATGCATTAAACTGCAGTAAAATAGTTCAGCTATTACCACCCAGCACTCACTCATTTATCACATGCATTGATTTTTGATTTTCTCACGCAGTTATGTTTCATTCAACCACCGCACCAACCATCTGTTTGTGATTTCAGGTTTCTTTGGTTGCCATTAATGTTCTGGGAGATTCTTTGGATGGGAATGCTTTTAACACAATTGTAAGTGAGCACTCTCCTTCACCTGTCACCCATCACTTAACTTACATCTGCACAGCAGTAGATGGCGATGTTGCGCTGTGATTTTGTGAGACATTGCTCTGTCATCAGTCACTTAGAATAGGGCTGATTGACATTTCCTCATCCATCCACTGATGTTGCACTGTGACAGTTTGAACTTTTGGCAGGTCAAAGTCTTCCTCACATATCTTATATCATATACAGTTTACATATATATATATATATATATATATATATATATATATATATTTCTATTACCTGTCCATATGAGTACACAAAAATAATACCTACATGATATAATGCAAATTGAGTACAATGGCCCTGAATAATGTGAAGCTTAAAATTAGCTGAGACTATGTCAGAGAGTTGTTGATTTCACTTATTTGTACCCTTTGAGGCAGTATTTGATGGTGTTGTATTATTAGAAAATGACATGGAGAGGATATACTGGCTTACATAGCTATATTATGTAATAGATACATTGCATAGATGTTATATGCAGTATTTATACAAAGTCACTGATCCAAAGATACTGTATAAGTGTGTCTATATGCACACGTGTTAACCCGAATAGTGTGTGTGTGTAGGTGTGTGTGTATATGTGTCAGGAATGTAGTAATGAGACACAAAGGGGGGACAGTATGTAATCACACAGGAGGCCTTTAGTTTGCCAGTGTAATCAGATAGTCCTGCAGATGGACAGGTCCTGGAAGAGAGGGAGCACCTTAAAACACACACAGACACAGAGACATGGAAAGACATGGACACACACTCGCACAGATTCCAATGAACAGGCTGTGCATTGTTGCTCCATTAATCCGACTCTGAGCACCTCCACCGCAGCGGTGATCTTGCTTGGAGGGTCGGTTGGATCTTGTTCTCTTATATGTGTTCCGTGGGTGGAAGTTGTGTTTGTCCTGTGGAGGGAGACTGTGGTGTGGATACAGTGAGAATTATTCAAGCGTCAGTTCATTCAAATTGTTTTGGGTTTTTTACATTTTTTTTAGGCTTTTATTGTCTTTAATCAATAGTGACAGCTGAAGAGTGACAAGAAAGGGGGGAGAGAGAGGGGATGACACGCAGCAAAGGGTCACAGGTTGGATTCAAACCCATGGCTACTGCAGCAGCCATGGGTTTGTCCAGGTTTTGCGAGATCTGTCTTTGAGATGTCTCTGGACTTTACACTGCTGAGAAAGCACAAGCTTTTTTTGAGCCTGCTCTAACTTTTTATTTATTTTTGTGGTATTTACATTTTACTACCATAAATGGCAGTGTAACAGGCATTAATCACAGCAGACATTTTGACTTTTTGTAATAGGAACAGCACATGTGTATTAACACTCTGTGTGTCGCAGTAAGTCATGACGGTCTGACAGTGAGCAAGCATGCACAATACCAGGATCTTGAAACTGAAGCAGTTACACTCAGCCATCATTCATTTTATTGTTTACATCTTTGCTTTTCATACTGTGACATGTCAAAATGTGTTCCTGCTCTCCCACTCTCATTAAACAAGTCATTTGTGATCCCTTGAATTGTACAGATAATCCTCAGACGTGTTTTTGTTATTATTTACACATTTATTTTCTGGTTTTATTATAGGTTGTTGAGCTCCACTGTTTTTTTCTGCTTTCTTTGCTCACAGACAGACTTTCACTGGGTTTTCTAGCGGCCTCTTTCATGGAGATGCCCTGTCCTTCTGAATAGTTTACAGAACACACTGTCACCTTTTTTCATTGGGATTATTCCTTTGTTGAAAAGTAGTAGCAGATAACTGTTCACTACCTGAGGATTTGTCCAGAGCAACAAGGTACATTGTTTCTCAATTGAGAATTTAAACCTAATTTTTAAATTCTGTTTCGTTAGAGCTGTAACAACTAGTCAATTGGACAATTGGCCAATTAACCAATTAGTTGTCAACTATTTAATTAATCATCAAACATTTTGACAATTGATTAATCTTTGTGAGTCATTTTTTAAGAGAAAATGCCTGCATTCTCTGGTTTTAGCTTACAATATTTCCTTGTTACTTTAGTCCTATATGACAGTAAACTGAATATCCTTGGGTTACGGACAAAACAAGACATTTGAGGACTTCAATTGGGCCTCAAGATTTTTCACCATTTTCTGACAATTAATGGAGACAAACAACTCATCGATTAATCCAGAAAATGATCAACAGATTAACTGAAAATGAAAACAATCAATTACCAGTGCCAACTAAATTCCATCAGTTCTATTGTATTGGGGTGGTGGCAGAAAGAGACAAGACATTTAAATCCAATACTATCTGAATTTCTGTCTGTCAGTGACAAATAAAGATGGTGTAACATTAACACTTTCAAATAGGTTTGTAACATATCAATCCATCAAAACACATTGGGCCTGTAATTTAGCTTCTCATTTCAAGGAGAATAACTACATGCTGTATAATAATAATCAAAGTGTACAATATTGTCCTTGTTCCTACTTATTGCTGGCTAACAGAAAGTGGTTCTCTGCTCTACCAGGAAGTTTGTCCTGCTTCATATTGAATGCTGTTGCTCATAAAGTTCTGCAATAATGATGTCATCAATAGACAGTGTCCTGTTCTCGTAATGATTGGCCACTTTTTCACATTTCAGGTGAGAGCAGTGGATTACAAGTCTACATATTTGGCTTTACCTTGGAGGTGTTGATTAACGATTGGTTTTGGGGTGTGTGTACAATTGTAAGGGCCAGGGAGTTTTGGTGAAGTCATTCTGGCAGTGTTTTGGTCAGTTTTAAGGTGAGGGTTGAAGTTGAGGATCACCTTAAAGCTAATGGGATTAGAAGACAATGGTCAGGTCTTCCTGAGCACAGTAATACAAGAGTATATATGCACGTGTGTGTAATTTGTCCATCTGTTTACCCCCAGCCAAGCAGAGAGCAGCTGATCGAACACTACCTCAACAGTACCCAGCTGGAAGCAGCCTTGGACACGACCTTCATGGGGTGAGGCTAGGCCATTGAACCCTGGTTTCTTTGTCTTGTGACAATAACATTGTTCAACAAAGCCATTTCGTCTGGAAGCCAACCAATAAGGCATTCAAGGTCACTCGCATTTGAAGACAATGCAGGTGGCCGCCCATGAAAAGAGGAAAACACATTTCGAAATTGTTTTTTTCTTTTAATATATCAACCCCCAAGAGATGTTTCACCTCAGGGTCTCACTCCTTGGGGGGTCAGTCAGTGTTTTTCCCCCTTTCATCAGGAATTGCACAATATTGAGCCCATTTAATGGATGATGACACATTTTAAACTGGCATTATCTCTAATGAATTCAGGGACTAAATCAGCTGTTGTGTTTTCTATAGTGTAACAAGCTCAGACCTCACAAAACAAGTGTGTTTTAATATTTCTCTTTATTTCATGTTTCAAATGTTTCTTTGTGTGCTTGTCTTGCACCCAGCAAATGTGAATCCATCTCCCCCTTGGACGACCTGGCCTTCGACATGTACCAGGACCCCGAAGTTGCACACATCATCCGTCTCCTGGACCAAAAGAAGCAGGAAATGGTCCGGCAGGAGAAATACGAGCAGGCCAAGAATCTGAAGCAGGCCATCGCAGACCTGCAAAAGGTGCTGTGGTTGCTGGGAGACAGACTGGGTGGCTTCAATACACTGACACCAAATATTTGCTCATGTTTGAGCAATATGCACCACAAATACCAGGATGTGTTCTCTCTGCAGTGAGAGCATTTAAGAGTCTTAATGAATCACAGTCTGAAAAAAAATATATAGGGCCAACAGAAGATTTAAAAGTACTCAATTAAAACAAATACAGCGTTTTAATTAGTGAGCTTTACAGATGTTGGTAGATGTATTGTTAGGTGCCAGACTAGATGTTTTCCCCCGTTTTTTTTTTTTTATGCTCCCTTAAGCTGGCCAGCTCTACCTGCTGTAGTTCTACCTGAAAAATTTTGTTTTGCAAATTTGGCACTCTGTTTCATTCACACTTAACATTTTCCTACACTGCTGGACTGTAAAGTGTTAGTTTTGCATGAAAAGTAAAGGGACGAGCTGCCGCTGAACAGTGGATCCAGTTATATTAATATAATCTGAGGTTGGACTGCAGCATTTAGCCACGACAGTTGCAATGTTAACGGGGTTTGGAGAATGCGTCTTTGTTTCAGTACAAACGCGAAGTACGGCCAACACACAGACACACTAGCACACCCATGCTAAATATCCCTGGGTACTGGAAGAATGTACAGTTCTACAGTAGAATAGATTAAATGGAGTAGATTTTGGAAAAAAATATTTATCTTTATTCCCAGATTTCAACCTCATTCTGTACCAGTGGTGGAATGTAACAGAGTACATTTACTCAAATACTCTTACAATTTCTACTTACTTTCTGCTCCACTACATTTCAGAAGATTTTCCTTTTTACTCCACTACATTTCTCAGTTATAGTTACTTTGTAGATTAAGATACATTAAGATTTACAGCTGTTTACTCAGCCAGCTACAATATTAAAATGCTTCTCTTACACATGAATATATCAATAATAATAATGCAATATAAATATAATAATAGAGATAATAATAATAATATTGATATAATATCAATACAAACACTGAAGAGGACTTTTGATGAATTAAGGACATATAGCTGACACTACTTTTACATTTTGATTGCAGAGCCTTTACTTCTGGTGGGGTAGTTTTTACACTGTGGTATTGCAACTCTTACAGGGTTCCCACGCGCCCTGGAAAACCTGGGAAATTTAGAGACTAGTTTTCAAGTCATGGAAATACTTGAAAATGTAATAAAATGACCAAATATCCTTGTCCTGGAAAATTTAAATGTTATTTTATCCCCTCTTTCAGATGGTCTGTGTAAGCCTGGGTGTGTATCCTGTCGGTAGGACACTTCAGAGCGGGTTAACATACATGAAGTGTAACAAACCTGTGGAGATCTTTTCAGCGTAGAGTAGTCAGTGTTATGGTTAAAACTTTAGTAACCTGTAGTCAATTCACAAGAGACTGTTGCTCAGCTCCACTGAGACTACAGCAGAAAAATGAGCTGTGGTGAGAATTGTCAAGGTGTACCACCAAAGCGAGCAGATGCGAGTGTTGACCACTTACCTGTAATGAACCTGAG
The DNA here is from genome assembly GCF_905237075.1 of Dicentrarchus labrax. Lineage (NCBI taxonomy): Eukaryota > Metazoa > Chordata > Actinopteri > Moronidae > Dicentrarchus > Dicentrarchus labrax. The sequence goes on from NW_026136715.1 coordinate 21,469,438, forward strand.
ACACTTCATTGTGAACCTGCATCATTTAACAAGGAGGAATAAAACTGCAGTTCCACGTTAATAGTAGACGTACCCTTACATTATATGACTGTCAGTGAGTGCAGTCCTGTGTTGTCAGAAAAAATCCTGGAAAATGATTTCTTAAGAAGAGTGGGGACCATGTTTTACTTAAGTAAAGGATCTGAAAACATCTTCCACTACGGTTCTGGACTCCTTTCAGAAACTGGCTGTTATATTCATACTTTACGTAGTGTTTCTAAAATAAGCCATACATTTAAGGGACATAATTCAGGTCCAGCTATCACCATCCGCCCACTGCCACTGTTACCAATATACATTTTTCTTCCTTGCAAATCTCAACTTTGTGTAGCTCGTTTTCTTTTTTTAACAGATATCCATTGCAATTTCACCACTGTTTGTAACAGTAGTTGTTAAACATTGTTCAGATTCCTGTTACTGACCTCCTTTGTATATATTGTTACCATGCTGACCATGAATTCTTAATAAGCTCAACAGCTGCGGTGATTGTCCTCCGGTAGTGTCTCTCCCATTCCCAACCGCAAGCCTTTCTGTAACTAGATAACACACATACACACTAGCATCTTGTGAGCATGGCATATTAGCATTGTGGACAAAGCAGTTGCAAACGTGGTCATGCTGAAAATCCCTTGTCATCGCACCTTCAGGATGTCAGTGGGTGGTTTTTGATGTTACACGATATCAGAAAACACATGACAGAGAAAGAATAGGACTGAAGACAGAGAATAGGACTGAAGACAGAGAATTGGCCTTCCGGCTTGAAGGAAGCGGAGGGGCTTATCGAGTAGAAATAACTACATGCTGGAGATCCTAAATATGAATGGAGAAACAGCTACCATGTTTATAGCACCACTTGGTTTTGTCCAAAAGAGAATAAAGAATCACTAGCCGTTGATGTTCAGACTGTGTCGCTTGGCACCTGGTTAGCAACTTGATTCAGCCTAATGGAACTTCCTCACAAAGACATTACGTGTTTGACTTACTGGAAGTTGTTGTCAAATTTCCAGCCTGTAAATCTTAATGATTCACCATGTGGCACACTTACTGTTATGGGGCACCAGGGCTGTATTATTGGGCAGAGCAGTGTCAAACCCCAAACCAGCTCCAGTTAGGTTTTAAGGATAATTCTGGTTAATTACAACTTGGGTCTTATTTATGTAGTTTTTGGAAGTTTCTGTTGGTTATGATAACACTGTGCTGTCACCACAGTAATTGCTGAGATCTGAAAGCACAGTGAGGTCAGTGTAATGAGGTCTGAGGCCACAAAAAAACACAAGCATACAAGCTGACAATTTAGCCACATTATCGGTCACTAAGTCACTTTATTCTGAGGTAAAACTGAAAGTGAGTGCACCTGGAATGTTGTTAATAATCTCTCATTACACAGGAAAACGGCCCAACTGCATAAAGTACAGCAGGTCAAAGTTGAACCAGTCAACCTGTAAACTGTGGTGGGTGTTTATACCTCATAGATTGGGTAGTAACTTTAACGTTCACCTTTGTTTTCTCTCCCAAGTAAGTTCGACTAACCTGGGGTTTTTCTGGAACCTGTGTGATTGTCTGACTGCTCATGTTTCTTGCCCCGGCCTCTTTAGTAATGTCACTGCATTCCCAGATCTCAGCAATTAAGTTGGAGAGTGCAATGTTATTAATACCAGTAGGCATGAAAATAAGATCAAAATTGTAATAAACTTGAATGATCTTCTAAGAAAACATCACACCAAGAACTAGACCAGAGTAGATGGAATTGTATTTAAGACCAGGACCAAACAGTCCAAACAGTGTACAGATTCTATCTTTCCGAAGAGTGATTTATGTTTCTACATGCAGTAGATATAACAGCAGAAGCTCTTCTCTCATCTTCAAGATGAGTACAGATGGTGGACAATAATCGCTTAAACTGTCAGCAGTGCTTGGTAGAAATAGTAAACATCTAATAGAGTTTTAATCAATGCATAAACTGACATGAATCCACACATCATGAGGCCATCCAGTGTAGGCTCACTGTGGGACTACAGGACTGTCTTAACCTCTCTTTGTCGCGGGCTCTTCCAGGTTGGGGAGCGTTTGGCTCGATATGATGTGGAGAAGCGATGTGCCATTGAAAAAGAAGACTACGACCTGGCCAAGAAGAAGAAGGAGCTGATGGAGGAGTACAGGAGGAGCGTCTACCAGCAGCTGGAGGTCCACAACCTGCTGGACATGGAAATGGTCAGTCACCAATCACTGACGGCGATGCTTTACCTGTGTAGTAACAAAAAAATAACAAAAAAGATATATTTCTGACCAAGGTGTTAGACAAGATGAGCCTAAACCTATGTCCTCTTATCATGTCACCAGATCATGAAGGCAGCAGATTCATCCCCAGCTTATGATCCTCCCTCACTTCAGCCCTCTCCAGGTCACCGTTCAGTCCCCACCAAGCTGCTTGTTTCCACAGACACGTTCAGGAAGGAGAAAAAACCAAACGCTCCTCAGAACCAAGAGTCAGACGCAGCAACTGTTGCGCCAAAACCAAGCAGCCATACTGACACATCGTGCACCCCTGCTGCTGTACCCAATATAGACGTAAGTGCCACTTTATCAAACACCTGCAGACACTTTAACAATAACAGCTTGTCTAGTACTCATTTGTTGAAGAGCATGGATGGTCTGTGATCTAATTGTAGATAGCTGTACCTGTTGCTTGTTCTGCATTCATGAATTCCTGTATTGTTGTAAAAAATTATCTAGACCACTGCAGCACCTTGGGAACACATCTACTGCCTTAAGCCTCTGTAGTGTTGGAACATAGGGAGATTATGACCAGCAGGGGCTTTTATGCTTTACTCACCACCTACTGAGACTAGCCCTACTGTAGGTTTGGGTTTCACTATTTAATTAAAAGCGTGCAACAGTTGGCTGACTCCAGCGGCTGCCAACCTGGCCTCAAGGCAGCGCTTTGAGCCTTGTACGAGGCAGCAGGGTGCCAGTTGGCACTTGGGTACAGGAGACAGTGCTGACTGGATGGAGCTTGCGTTCGTATAGATGGGGTTAAACTTTCATTGTCATTGCGATGTTGACTGATCGACCTATTGAGTAATCAAATACTGGTGAAAGTTAGTGAAAAGAACAAGGATAGAGGTGATCAATTTTTCAAAAGTGTGGACATCGTTTTCTGGCTTGAAAGCATAGATTAGTTTTCTTTGAGCCTTTGAACTGAGGGATCGCTGGGAAATGTATAATATTGTGTGTTATGCAGCACCTATAAATATAATAAAACAAATGTATGTTGGATATGTATGTACATATTATATTCCAGGGTTCAAATACCAATGTTATTATCTTGTCCTGTCAGGTTACCAGTGTGCCTTATGATGAGAGGCCGCTGCCAACCCTCCAGAGGAAAGACGTGCCTGTTGAGGATGTCCAGAGCCCTGCAGAGCAGCACTCGCCCCGACCTGATGCCCAAAGGACTCCACGCAGTCCAGAAATGATCGGAGAGCCAGAGCCACTGACAGAGAAGGCCCAGAGAGAGGCTAGTCTTCCAATAGAAGTCTACGGAGAAAGCCTGGTAAGGAAAAAAAACGCTGGAAAAACATAGCTAGCTAAGCAAGGGTTTTACTGCGTCTTGGGTTTTTATTTCTACATATGTACTTTTACTGGACTGCTTTTTGGTCTCCCCTCAGAATATTCTGTACTTTGTACTATCGCCCTGTTTTAGCTCCTCCAGATACATTTGCATCGGCATGTATGTCAGCAGATAAGTAATATAATAGTAAGATACGACAATACAGAAATGCCAAAGATATGTTTGAGGCTAGGTTGTAACTTCTTCCTGTCTGCTGTGTGGTGCTGGGCAGGTATTGTGCTGTTTCTTTTGGTTGAGTTTTTTGATGAAAACCATTGCCTGCAGCTGCTGGAAAATAGGTCCCTGAGAGTGGAATTTGTGGGCTGGAAAATCAGTAAAAGTAATCTGCTAAATGGGGATAAAACACTCTCCCTAGAACTTGGGAACTGCTGAGAGAGGACATTTTTCACATTATATATAACATTGGCAGATATTTGATCTATATACATTACACAACATATTTGCAAATCTCCATCCATATCTGTTGTAATACCCACACAACTGTGATATTTGTGCTAACCCAACCCCTTAGCTAATTGTCCTCTCTTCTTTTCCAGGTAGCTGGGGCATATTCTAAAACCTGGTCCTACAGAGAAGACGCTCTCCTGGCTGTGTACAAGAAGCTTTTGGAGCTTTCACCCACTACCCCCAGGGAGGAACTAAAAAACACGATAAGAGCTGCAGTCTTCCTGGTCAAGAAGGCCCTCCTGGATAAAGTGTCATCTGTGAGTCATGTCCTCTAAATAAAATGATCTTGGTGTGGATGTCCAAGTTAACTGAACAGAAACTGCTGCCAGTAAAGCAGCCTCATTAAGGTGGATATGTTTACTTTGTCTTCTTTTAATCATGTTCTCTGGATTCCAGTTGCAAACAGAAATAACGTTCATGTTAGTTCACACACTCTCACATGTACACTCTTAACAATGTTCCCCCTGTACCAAATGCAACCCCAGTTCTCTCTCCCGTTCTGGCTTCCTTAAAAAAACAGTTTTGACAAGGATGGCCTTGTAACCCCTCTCTGGCAGTCATCTATGGCTTGTATGGTAATGAAAAGGCTAGTGGCTCAATAATTCTAGTGATTTATTTTCCTAGCTACATTGATACACGGAATACTCCATTAAGATGGTTAGTGTGCTGCTCCACAAATGTCAGTTGTATTCATGTTAAGTACACCTTTCTCTGGGAACTCGGTGATCTAAGCATTACATCCTGGGACTGCCCTGGGTGTATGTTATATGTAATTCCGGTCTAAATGTTTTTAGTAGAAACAAAATTCCACAAATATTGACAATGCTCTGGTAATTAAAATGACCTGTAAAAAAAAAGCAGGTTAGCAGGCGTCTTTGCTTTTCGGTCTGATATGTCTGGTTGGCTTGCTAGCGAGTACAAAAAAACAAAAACACATTATAGCTACTCACTGCCACCCTCCATCTGCATACTCTAACCAACTCAAACTAAACATTGCCAAGTCTAGCCTCTCTGCTAATTGACATCACCCCAGTGTTAGCTTTTCTTGGAAAGTCCACTGAGTTTGGCACTAAATGTCCACTGGCTCCCTCCTTAGGTTTTCCACGCCTCCTTGAAGCTCCTGCGGCTACTGCTGAGCCAGCTGATCCCAGGACTGGGGCTGGGCCGGGCTGAAGTGACCCACTGCCTGGAGCAGACCTGGCCCAACCTGCTGGCCAGGACTGGAGAGTCAGCCAGCCGCCTCCGGGCCACAGCCACTGGCTTTATACAGGTACTGTAACACACTGGACTGACATGATTATCTGGTACCAGTGGCACCAGTTGATTTCCATCAACCATTTGCTTCTTGTCTGCCTGCCCTCTGCATCCTTAGCAGTTGTGCTTTGACTGAAGAGAAGAGGATTTTGCAATCTGCCTTCAATCCCTCGACCGTCTTCCCTTGTGTAGAGCTCTGTGAAAGCTTTTGTCTGTCATGAAATTCTCTCTCTCCTCCTTTTTTACTCCACAGAACAACATCTTATTGTGCAAGCCAGCAGATTCCTTATTAAAAACAGTGTCAACATGCAATGTTAAATTTACTGATGCTGTTTTTGTTGTGCGAGGTGCACATTATCTCACTTGTTTTTATTATATGTCTAATTGAAGTTATGGTCTTTTCTTGATATTACATATCTACACATACCAACAGGGTAGAATTCCTGTCATCTTTTGATAAACACAAACAAGTTTTAGTAACCTCCCTATCCCATGAGGCAACTCTCAAGAGTGGGACATTGACAAAGACAGCATGACTGCAAGCCCAAACACATTACACATCAACTTAGCAGCAATAAAAAAAACCTTTAAATACATACAATAGTTTTAAATAATGAGGATTTACAATATTAGATTTAGAGGAGTGAGAATTATAGTACACTGGCTTTCTCTGGGAGTGACACTCACCATTCATGTATAAAAAGATTAAACATAACAGTACAACCACTACAGTGTGCTCACAGAGTAGTCATTCACAGAAGATGAACAATGATCCAGTATTGTCCTACCTCACTTATCCATATGCCATAGAAAGCCCCAGCAAAACCAGAGCTTTTAGCATGCTCCTGCTCCAGAAATTCAAAAAAATAATGTCAATAATGTCAATACTACTTGATTTCTGATTTTCTTTAGTACAGAGTAAACACTCCTGCTCCTGGGGCAGTACTACCCAACATTGGCTGCGTCACAGGACTATTGTCTGAAATTTTGGATTTCTGTATAAAAGACTCTTTGTTGTAGTGAAAATACTGCAGATTAAGGAAATATTCTAATATAAAGTTGGTGTTCAAAATACACTGATGTGCTTTTTGAGACCTGCTGACTGATTACTTCACAATTAATTCCTTATGAAGTTTTTCCAAGTAAGCTGTATTACATTTTTGTTCACAATTTCATCAAAACTGAGGGTTTTGTCTTGGGAACTCCTCTACTTGTTCTTATGCCAGTTTGTTTATGGCCCTTGGGCACGAGAGATTAATTCATAATGGCAAAATAATTTGTGCAATTCATCTTCTTTGACAAACTGTTTAACTTTTACTGATGAAAACAGTAACTTCACTGTTTAACTGTGTATCCTCTGTGGCTTTGGAGGAGCTTTTCTAAGTTATTTCATCTTTCAGAGTGAAACACTGTCTTATTCTTGATACATATTGAGGGCCAGAGATTTACCATCATTGAATTTTAGGTGATTTTGAATGTGTGATATACCTTTGGCTTCCTGTTCCCTTCAAAGAGTGCTGTTTACTAAAGATATTGTTGTGTCCTGAGGCTGAATTCCTGATGTAAGCAATTACAAAAATGATCTTGATTTTACAAGTTTGAGCAAACTGCCTTACTGGCAGTACTGTAATATTGAAAAGTGCTATGACTAGTATTGAAAGAGGATATATACACATAAAACTCACTGAATTCCTCGGCAACCACAGTATTTACATGCAGGAGAAACTGATTATTTTGACATGTATTTATACTCTGCGTTTCTTATGTGCATTTGAACATAGATAAAGGCTGGAAAACCTATGAAGATATTTACATATGCTTTCAATACAATGATGGGAAAAGTGCCTTAACAATTACACAGATTGGTGTCAGTGAAGTACCAGTGTCATAGCTATGAATTGTATTCACAGTATATAAATGCACATACAACACATTACAGTCAGTGACTATCAATAAGTCAACCTGCAGGGCAAACTGATTTGTATGCTTAACTGGGTTTGTACGTGCATGTAAACACAGATTACGGCTGCGGTTAAATAAAGGCACGTTTTGTTCCTTCCAAATCAAATCACTCTTATGACCAGCACCCACGAGTCTGCATTCAAAACGATGACTAGAAAATCACCTTATTTACACACCCCACAGTAAGCAAACAGAAAGAACAGCATGACCGTGTATACAATTCAGTCCAACTTTCCTTCAAAGGTCATTTCTGGAAAAGATTACCTTTGTATGCTTTGTACTTTTATTAGGCTAGCCTATAGACCCCATATGTGCGAAGGGAGGTTTTTACACTGAGATAAGCACTTTCTTTGTCATTCTCTAACAGAACGCGTTAGACTTAAAGGCTTCCTCTTTCAAGCTGTGAGATTAAGTACTTCATCCTCAGAACTTCATCATGCAAAGTAGTATTTTTTTTAAGTTATTAATTTATTATCAGTTTCATTGTAAATCATTTTTGTACAATTTTTTTTTTCTGTTTAACAACTAGCGAAGGGAACTACAAACTGAAGTTAATTTCAACCCTGCGTTGTAAAATGAAAATACCTTGTGTCCTTATTTTGGGGTTTTATCAGAATATACTACTTTATCTCTCCAAAACTATATAATTCTTCCAAGAAAGATGAGCCACTTAAAGGTCCGGTGTATAACATATAGGAGTATCTATTGGCAGAAATGGAATAATAATAACATTCATTAATATGTTTTCAGTAGTGTATAATCACCTGAAAATAAGAATCATTGTATTTTCCTTACTTAGAATGAGCCATTTTTATCTACAGAGGGAGCGGGTCCTCTTCTACGGAGGCCGCCATGTTGAACCGCCATGTTTCTACAGTATCCAAGAATGGACAAACCAAACTGGCTCTCGATCTTTTTTTTGCAGTCACCGTAGTTTCTTCTACATGCTTGGAAGGCTGAGCTGTATTCAAATGGTTACAGTCTGCAACTTCACTGCGATGCGATGTCACTGAATCCTACACAGTGGTCTTTTAATAAAAGGTACAGTGCATGTAACCTGTAAACATGGAAAGAGAGACTTGTGGGCCTCCCCAGGTAGATTGAGCTCATTTGGGTGACAACTCCAGTTGTCCTTAATCTCCTTGGTGCTCAAGCTGAAACATTTTCAACGTGCATGGACATATCTTTGCACTGCCCAGAGCAAATTCCTGTCTTTAGATTATTCTTAGCTTTAATTTATAGTATATCTTTGAGCGGCAGACAAGAATGTGGAGGGAGAGGGGGGGCGCGCTTAAATTCCCCTTCGGGATTTAAACTATGAACAATGCCGTTTTGGCATTGTTGCATCTTAGCCACTAGCTCTTGGATTTGGTTGGTTAGTGTTTTTTTTTCTCCTTCAGTGTCAGCAACTCACCTGGCTTAGAGGCTTTTTTAGGTGTTGGAAGGACAATTACATGCAAATACAGAAACAAACTTCCACACACTCGCATCTGTGCTCTCTATTTGACTAACTGCAATTACATAGAGTGTGCAGTGTGTTTAAGTTATTTTATGTATTTTAAAACTTTAAATGTCACGTTGCCGTGATATACTGGATACGTAATGTACATTTGCTTAGTGGAATCTGTTGCACTGTACTCATGCATGGGAGTTTGTTTGTTGAGTAAGATTGGGAGGATGTCTTTATGAGCTACAGTAGTTTCTGTTTCAATGAGTTCAACTCAGGCCACAACTGTGCAAACCGTTACCATGTGTCTCAGCCCTCTGAAATCATTGCCCGGCCCTTCTGGATCTTTTCAGAGCTCCGTTAGAGCAATGACTGAATGCCTCTTTGTACATTGAGGACAAATTATATGTTTACATGTGTCTGTCCCATATTTCCGACATACATTCCACTCACCTGATGAGGCTAAAATGGCAAACAACTGAGAGAAGTTTTTCCTAGCGCTTTCTTCCGGCTCACTTTAATTGCACACTTGTATTCTCTGTTATGACTTGTCTCTCTAACAGATGCTTGTGTTGAATGACAAATCACCATGTGTAGCATCACATAGGAGTGTTTTTAGTGGCTTAGTAGTACACGTATTACATCATTTAAAGGTACGTACTGTAAGTCTACAATGACATGGCGCGACTTTTACAATGTAAATTTCAATTGTCATTGTCATTGTCTATTTCTCATGTCCATGTTTTAGGAAATTGCTGTTTTGAAGGATGTACGGGCCCTGCAGGTTATTCCCGGTGAGCTGGTGAAGCCCTTCAAATCCAACTTCCCCTCTCGTCTGGCTCAGAGTCGGGCCGAGCTGCTCGAGAAGCTACTTACTGAACTGGGTACAGAGAACTCTGGCTTCACCCTGGACAATGTCATGAGGGTAAAGGATCATGCATGCATCATAATTTGAATTATTTTAAGTCTCTGATACGGAATCTGAGAGTGGCCGTGGTTGCAATGATCTTTTTAGACGAGTTGTTATTTTTAAAATCTTTTGGGATAATGAGAGAATTTCCATTATCCATTATCTCAAGAACAACACTTCAACCATAGCGTTCCTCGTCTTCCATACTTTTTGGATCACACTGTCTAAATTTGGTTTTGAAGCTTTTCTTCCATGTCAGAAATATTCTGAGGATGCCACTGTAGGTATCGAAGGTCAAAATCAGGACATCACAGATTTCTATACTAAAGCCCAAGCTGTCAACAACTACTGAATGTCAACTCCCCGGTCATATTCTCTCCAATCTGAAAATAGCAATTACGACATATCCTGTTTAACATGATAGCACATGTTCTGTATAGAGATACATTCAGTATAATGCCTATATTATTCCACTTTAAAAATATGGCACCCATCACGATGATTTTCTGCTACATTTGACTTAGTAATTACAGTGAGACTAACTGAAAGGGGACCAGTCCCTCCCTGGCTTTCTGTGGTCATTCAGTTCACCCACACAGGCGTTCAGTAAGCTCCAGTCAATTGAGTCAATGTTGTCACCATTGGCATCCACTTTACGTCTCCTGCACTGCTCTGGTTTCCAGCAGTGATCTAATATCTACATGCAAACCATCCAACTGTTGACCAGGCCAGGCAGGGACAATAAGCCATCCCGTCCTCCCCTCTTTAGTTTATGAGCGGTCCTCCACCCATCCCCCTCCACTCAGCCCTCCTCCTGACTTTACACAGCTTTTATCAGTGAGAGCAAATTGTTAGGTTTGTCCTCTGAGTTTTTCTACCTTCTGAAACCAAAGCCACACAGGTGGCTTTGGGTAGTCTGTGTTTGCATGTTTGTGCATGCTTGCTCAGCGTCTGTCCCCTTTGTGTTGGCTGCCTCCCATGTTTGCTAGGAAAACATTTCCAGTCTTGATTGAGATGTGACAGGAGGACTGTGCTTTATTCCACAGCTTGCCTTTCCTCCGGACTGTTAAATGAAACAGTTTGATGAGAAACATGTACTAGACGGCAGGTTTAAAATGGAAACTTTGTTTTATGGAGGAATGGATTATGAAATAATTGCCTTGTGCTGTTGTTCTGTGGATACACCTAGTAAGCCACTGTGCTAATCAGATTTGATTTTAGTTTGCCTACAGGCTTATAGCTAATACCATTTCTTGTAAACTTCCGGAACTTTGCATATCCTTAAGCCTTTATCAGCCACCAAACATCTGAAACAGAGGTTTAATAGCCATCTGCACTCTGGACAAATATTCCCTAGGTCCAAAACATGTTTTGGGTCCTTGATTTTTTTCACTGTGCATGTCTGAAACCAGGCTAACAAAGACCTTGTTTGATACTATTACATGGCCCCAAGCAATATATCTTTTAATTAAAAAGTACAGAAGTCTACTTGATTCCTGTGAGAAAAAGGTGCCCATCAGGCACTACATGGAGAAGGATACACTAAACATGTTAGCATCAGCATGTGCCACTAAAGGTGTTGATGTAGGTGGGGAGCTTACAATAAATCTTCAACATCAGATTTTATATTTAAAACTTCCTTTCCAAATACAAAAATAAAAATGTACACAGGTCATATCTTTAATATGTTTATAGCTAAGTATTATATATAATGTAAGTAATTTAATACACTAAAGAAACTTGATAACAAACATGAATCCTTAAAATTCACAGCTTAAATCAGTACTGCTATCAGCCTCTTTCAGCTCATGTGACTAGCCCTCTTGACAGCTCTACAGTGTTAGCCTGGCCATGGTTTGAACATTTTTCCTTTTTCCTCTGCTGTTACCTGGGTGATCTGCTCCGAGGTGGGAGACAGAGTAAAAAACTGGGGTGATTGAATTTCCTGTAAATAAGATGAGAAGTGGTCGGCAGAGAAAACAGAGCATAATGGCAAACTGTTCCTGAGCCTGTTGATTGAGGGATGGGCAGCCTTTGTACACAGTTTACCTCTAAATGTAATGTTGTCCACTGGCGTGACCGCCATTATGTCGCGACTCTCTTCACAGACATTATGTCGGATATTGGGCTCTTTTTACATCATCATGTGCACTCGTTTGAAGGACTTTCTCAGCAATGTAAACAAAATGAGAAACTAGATTGCACATATAGCAAATATTGCTTCATAAAACTTGTTTCTGTTAAAAAGCAGGCACTTTATATGTTCTGTGGCCTGCCTTGTTTAGCCAGCGTACAGCAAGAAAGACGAGGCAATTTTTTTGAAAATACCTTTTCAAACACAGAGGCAATAAATGTCCTTACACAAGGCTAAGGAAGGCATTAGAATAACATATAAAAACACAGTAAAGATGAAACATTTTTGATAAAGTAATAGACAAAAACCGACCACACCCCAAAGTGCGTGTACTGGTGGTGATTTGCCATTTTTTTCATTTTGTATTATTTATCATTTAAAATTAAATTGTACTTGTAGTTCCAAATACGTTTCATGTCAACAAAAACAAACATATTTTCTTTCAATATTTTTTCAATGAAATTGTCTCTGTTCAGTGGGTCAGAGCCAAGTTGAAACTTGCCTAAATGCATATGATTGAACAGTAATATCAAGTCAATCTTGCTTAATGTTCACAATGTTAATAGAAAGCTTGTTTTCCTCTTTCAGTTCTGTGCAGCGGCGTTGGAGCACAGTGCATCAGCGGTTCGAGAGCTGGCGGTGCGCATTATCTTATCCATGTACCAGCAGCACAGAGCTGCTGTTCTCAGCTACCTTCCACCCAACGATGCTACCACACGGAAGAACTTCCTCTACAAAACACTCTTTGATGGCTTTGCCAAGATGGACGGAAAGGAGACTCAGGCAAGAAGTTTTTCTTTGCTCTTCACTGCAAATGAATCTCTCATTGTTACTTAACATCTTCTTCACTTAAATAAGGAATATTAGAAATAACTGAAAACTCCTTTTCCTATGTAACATTTCTTAAAATGTTAACACTTCTAACATTTATATGGGTGTGTGCATTCCCTGTGTTGAAATTATTGGCATCAGACTGCTGGACAGTGGGTGTGTTTGAACTGTTCATTTATTTCAAACAGATTGTATTCAGCGAGGAGCATCTGGTAGATGGACAGTGAAACTGTCAGACATGGCAGATGGGAGCACTCTCTCAAGCTCACAAGAGTTGAGACTACATGACGTCATGTCTTTTTATTTTTTAGTAGAGTAACAGGTGGGAGGTGGGGTTTCATGTTACAGAGGAAGCTAACTGGCTCCACTGTTTCTTTTGGCAAAGCCAGGATGGGCACTTTTGTCTGTGTTTTACCCATTTGGTTAAGAAACCGCAGGATTCATGCGCGTATCTATCCATGGTATAATGTAGAAAAAACTTAAATTTCTTTCAAATCCTTCATGTCAACTGAACTGTGTAAAACTGCACTAGCAACAAACCTGACTGAATTTTCTGTATGATCAACACAGAATACTGTAAAGGATAACCTTGTTGTTGTGTACTAGTGTAACCACAAATCCAGCCAGTAAACAAGTCAGCTTGTGTTCCAAAGCTGGCAATGTGCAATATCATTTTACCGTAAAGTTTGTGACTCACCCAGTGACCAAGCTTTATTTCTTACTAGCATTATTAGAGACCTAGCTTTCCCATGACATAATGGCCATGCTGCTGAGTAGAGCTCAACTGCTAAAATGTCTGATCATGCGCTCATCTGCGTGCGTCGTTGCCAAAACAACCACACCACGTAACTGCAGCCCTGACAGTCTGCAGAGCTGTATGGCTTGCAACTTTAAAAGGGAGAAAATAATGAAATATAAGCTGGTGTGGTGAGCAAAGAAGATCTGCGATGCTTAAATTCTGTTAACTGAAGACAGAGAAAAAATAGGAAAGCAAACAGGAAAATGAAAAACTGCTATGAAGCTGATGGCATGTCACTTTTCATCCAGACTTTGAAGAAGGGAGGTGGTCAACAGGATGGGCAAAAGGAAAAGGAGGAGATCCACTCCCTTCAGGAGCAGCTGGCTGCCTTGAAAGAGATCACAGTAGGTGGAGCTGTCACCAGAGTGCGATTACATCACTTTTTGTAATGGCTACTAATTGTTAGTTATGACTCCACACAGACTTTTAACTCTCTAGGAAGTCAGATAATAACACTGGTACTTTAAATCTCCTTAAGAGTCCTGAGAAGAGGAGTTCCACCATTTATCCGAAACTACCTATATCTGAAGTCACTGTTTAATAGCATCTCTCTTTGGTTTTCTTTCTGACATCTATTTACACTTCTCTGTTTGCTTGTGAAGGAGAGGGGGGATGAACGCTCCAAAGGACAAATGCTCAAGAAAGAAGCTCCCAAAGTTGAGAAAGAGTCCCAAAAAGCTGGCAAAGGTACATGTTTAAATAAAAAGAAGCAGACAAAAGCACCTCAGGTCCTACTCACACCAAATATATTTTTTAGTATATTAAAACATCCTTATGTACTGTACACCAGCTGGTCTGATATAGATTACTTTAAAGGGAGATTGCTTTATGGCACAATACACCAATATGGTGCTGATATAGTCTTAAGAGATGCACTAGCACTGACGCGGTCACGCCTTCAAATGTGAGCTGTTCATATGCAAGTGGAAAATCTGAACATAGCTCCAAGGTCACGACTTGTGACAAATGTGAGAGCTCATGGTAGTTTGTCACTTTTGTCCTCATTCTTTTTTTATGTCTTCAACATGACATCAAAATGCAAAAAACTCTAAATCACTGACCATAAAAAGCATCTACTTTGTTGTCAGTGTGGTAGTTGTGTTAGCATGTCAGTAACAGAAACAAAAGCTCCATTTGAAGGCAATATAACAGTATCTAAGACATGACACTGACCCTAACAGTCATTTCTACCATGAACCTATAGAAAGAAAGATCCGGCACATCAATAACCAAGTAACAGCAAACATGGCAACAAAATGTAAGAACATTATGCTGATTACAACTTTAATTTTGATTCCTTCTTCCTGAAATATTTTGATTTGTAGATAGTTTAGTGCCAAGTGTGGCATAGGTCTGCTCCATCTTTACAGCATGTTGAAGTTTTGTAAGGCCTTTTATTTCTGTCTGTTATAGAGTTCTGGATCTCAGTTGGTTGAGACTCAGAAATGTGGCCTCAAATTAGTGCAGCCATGCCAAGTAACACTGTCTTCTTAATTTCCAGCAGTCATAAAAGTGCCCCAGAACAAGGTAACCAACAATATTGACGTCCAGCAATCCATCAACTATCTGGACAAGTAAGTGACTCATAACTCTAATACTGTAATAATAGAAAGGGTTAGTGTTTTCTGTGCAGTTTTCACACACTCAATAATTGTTTTGTGTATTATTTTTATGTGATTAGTGCCCCACTACTCAGGCCAATAGTTTGAAGGAATGTAATCTGATCTGCAGCCTGATCTGATATTTCAGCCTGTGTATATTCTGCGGTAAAAAGGATGAGTCATTCACGGAGGATGGATTGGACCTTCACTACTGGAAACACTGTCCTATGCTGAAACGCTGCGATGAATGCAGACAGGTACACGGTTATATTGTCAAGAGTGTTGGCATATTTTTAGTAAGACATCTGCCCAGCTGTTTAATCACCTAATAAAGCAATGAAGCTCGAAGACTCTATGTTTTGTTCACAGGTAGTTGAGATAGCCAGTCTCATAGAGCACCTGCTGGGTGAATGTGAAAGCAGGTCCAAGTTCAGCCAGTGTCCACGCTGCTCAGAGGCTGTGGCCACTGAAGATCTGACTCAACATGTCCAGGATCCAGCCTGCAACCGTGAGTTCTCAGTCTCACTCTTTAATGCCATTGGAAAATGAATGAAAATGATTTATGTGATGAAAATCATGCAATTTTTGTCTTTGTTAGATGGTGCCAGTGTAGACACAGACAGGAAGAATGGGGAGAGAGATAGGGGTATGACATGAAATATAGGACCCATGTGGACATTGCACATGTGCAGTGACACCCAGGATGTGAAAGTGACAGAAAACTGACTCATTTTCAATGTGAATTACAAATGACTTAACCAGAACTGCTAAATATGACCAAAAGGGTTAGGGTTAGAGTAAGTAAATAAAAGAAGATTCCACAAATGTTGCTTCACTGTTGCACCTTGCTGGGCAAAGGAGGAAATCTCTGGTGCAGTGTATTGCAGCTTTGTGAATATACATATTAACTACAATATCTCAAGGCAGCCTTAATCATTACATAAGACATCATGTCATCTTTTGTACCAAAATCTGTGGTGTCATAGTTAGTCCAAATTTTAAGTAAATAAAATAGATAAAAACTCCTCTCAAACACTTACTTTATCTATGCAAATGTGCAATTCTACATATCCATGTTTTCCATAACTGTTGCTTTCACAATTTGCCAAAAGAGAATTTAGAAACATTTAGCAATCCAGCGTTTGGGATTTAAGTCTAAATGCAATGCAGTCACATTAACAGATACAGCACAGACAATGCTCCTGTGATCAGTTTTTGTTGGTTTGGCTCTAGCTTATTATATGTGAACTGGAACAAGAACTATGAGATGAAAGTGTTGTAACTTGATGGTGTTTACATAATTCTTACAGACAGTTCCCCAATTTCATGGGACATAATTTAATTGAATGAGTCAACATCATCTAGCATAAACATAATAAAGATAAAGCTTATCATATTGAATATTTGGTTGTAGGTATTTCACAGTAAATGACTGGGTGAAACTGTATCTTCCTTGGGGATGCTCTTTCAAGTCTGTACTGCAGCCAGCTGCACATCTTGCTTGTTAAGGGGGTGTTTTGCCTTCAGTGTGGTCTGCTTTAAAAGAAACACAGTTGGACTGAGGTCAAGTCCTTGACTTGGCCATTTAAAAAGATTCCACTGTTTTGCCTAAAAAACTATTTGGTTACTTTGGCTGTATGACCGATGATTGTTAAGATCCTTGTCCTGCTGTATTGTCCTTAAATTGGGGGATTGCTCAAGGCCACGAATCCCATGAAGAATAGTGAAGTGACTACTTGTGGGGCTGGTCAGTGAACTAACTAACAAGTTTATGCAAAGGAAGTATTCTCTTTTGTAGAGCAGAGTAATTATAAAGTTAGATAGAAGTGGACTGTGTGATAAGGTGGAAGCTTCCTCCATTTATCTACATCAGGACATGTTAGATCTTTTTTTACCGTTTACCTCATCACTCTCATAAAGGACACGTAAAACATAATATCCTCATTTAGATTAACCATTACATTTGTTCCACATAGACACATTTCCTGAAACATTAATTCACCAACCTTGGGCAGATAAACATACTTCTGCTCGGGTATTTGTATTTCCTTGTTTTTAACTTGATTCTCCACAGCCTGGACATCATAGGTCGACACTGATTAAGCACCCAGTGCAGCTTTTAATGTATTATGCTCAGTTTATTGAGTAGTGACAGGTACAGTGCTTCTGTGGCCACAGTAAAACCTTTAATAAAATAAAACAAATATGCTGTATGTTTCACGGAAGGAAATCAAGTCAGTACTTTTCCATAGTGCTTGTGTATATTTTTGGTAAACTACCAAGGCCTCTTACCAGTATGCTGTCTGAAAGCTGAGGTCTGCTGTTCTTACAGGATCTTCTGTTTGTTTTTTGTCCAGTTGGATACCAGTATACTGTTACTGTAGGTACTAACCTGAACAAAGACTTACACTACATCTCTATCACCAGCCATATGTCTCCATACATAATTGACACCAGTGAGCCTTTTACCATATATTTTAAGTCTCTTACCCCCACAGAAACTAGAATTGTGAATTTGGATGTATTGTGTTTACCCTAATGAGCCCATTCTTCAAAGGTGTATTGTATTTAAAGCGGTTCTCTTTTGTTGTTGGGGGACTTTTTCTGTAATTGTGCAGGTGGTTTAATGGTGTCATGTTTCTATTTCAGCCCCCATATCGGGTAAAGGCTCCAACCACTGTCCTTTGTGTCACAACAACTTCATGCCTGGAGAAGAGGTGAGATTCTGTATGCACATTACACATAGAAGAGATTAAACTGTACCAACTGTGTCGCTCACATTTCTCCGACATCTCTGTGACTCTGTGACTGTGCTCGATTAAAGGAAAGGTGATGTACAGCATGTGGCACAAGTGACAGAAACGTCTGAAGTGGAACATGTTTGTCTCTCCCGTCATTAGGTGGAAAATGTCAATTTTGAAGCAGAATTTGTGCATACCAGTTGCGGTATGCTACATTATGCTACTTGTTTCTTTCTTTCTCTAAACTAAAAAAGAAAAACAAGGTCACTTGTACAGAGCTGGCTCCTAGATAATATAATACTCCATTTTATGAGAAGGAGAAAAAAAAGAATAGCTGAATGTGGTAACTCTCGGTTCTATAAGGGTTTTAACAGAACTTGGACCTGAGCGTCACTCGCTGAGTGCTTTTCTATTTTCCCTCTTTTACATCAACACAGAAACTAAAAAGCTTCTAATATTAGGCTTAAAGAGCAAACAGGTGTTGAGGTAAAACCACGCTATTGTTGGCTTCTGAAGACTTCAAAGCAGGTGAAGCCTTTGTTCTTAATGGGCTGTTTCATTTGTCTCCAGATGAAGTGAATACCATCACATTCTTCACATTCCTACTAGGTTAAGGAGAGGTAAAGACAAAATGTCCTGATTAGCTGTTTATAGATAAAACATATATATATAGTATAATATATATTTTTGATATAATTTTTTTTGTAGTTAGGGTGGTTTAGGGTTCTTTTGATACTAATACAAAAATGAATCATTCTCTTACAATCGGACCAGTTCAGACAGTAGCATTTGCATTTGCTAAATGTAACCTCAGTGATCTCTCGTAAGTAAGCAGTGCTCATAATCAGCACCCTTGGAGCTGCTCATACATTACTAATCTTTAGTCCACTCTTGGTGTGATAGAGAAGTTTAAAATGTATATGCAATGTACAAGATTCTCTGCCCCGGCCACTAAAAGATGTAACAGTGTCGCCTTGCATTTGTCTTCCGTTTCGTTTCTGTCATTGTGGAGTCTAATGAATCATGCAAGTCGTCTTTCAAGGAGCCACAAGAGCTACGAGAATCAGTCTGACCAGCTCCTGTCCTCGCACTGCCTGTTCCAGCCCGCAGCAATGAAACTCCTGGACAGAACTCGAATACAAGAACTCAGAATTTGATACTGTCGCTCCTGATTTCTGATTGGCTGATCCAGATGGAACATGTAAACTATCTGATAAGAAAAAAGTAGTAATGATAATAATAATAAGTAATTTTTTGTTACACCACTCTCTTTTGCCCACTTATACCAAACAGTTTATGACAATAATGTAATACTAAAAGTGGCAGCAGTTGGTTTGGAATAAATATGAAAGGGCTAGAATAAACAAAACTATAAGACGTAGAGGTCTACATCTATCAGTGATGTCTCAGCAGGTGCTTTCTTATTGCCAGCTAATGGAAAACACCTGTCGTTACATCACTGATTAGGTTGGGGCCAGATTACGCTAAAAGGTCTAAATCCATACAGAGCAGTGCAGCAGCATTTTCCCGCATTATTTAATTTAGTCTGCCTCTTTCACAGCAGACATTTTGACTCACAGTTGTAACTAATATCATTAAAGATGGCTCTGTTCCATTTCCAATGTCAGCATGCCCAATACTGGAGCTGACACCTGTAGTTGGAAAGATCCTTTCCCTCCCATGACGCAGTATTTGCTGTGAAAAATGCCTATTATCATTTGTTAGCGTGCTTATCAGAGTGTTAAGTCAACACTGTGGCTGGTCTTGGCAAAATAATTAATGATTATACAGCATGGTACGCATTACCTTTTAACCATTCTATTCCCTGCAAATCATTTAATGTCCAAATAATATGAGAGATCCTGAGATTATGCCCAAATGTGCAGTGAAACTCATTATTCAACCTTTAGTTGTAACTCATTTTTGTTCTCCTTCAAACTCACAACATGCAGTCTCTCTCTCACACACCCTTAAAAATTAATGAAGAAAAAAAAAAATCTCACAGAAAGTCACACTCTGGCTGCCAGAGCTCTGAGCATAGACCCAATGAAAGACTGCAGTGTTAGTTGGAGGGAGGGCAGCCGTACGGGCCCTGACTGGGCCTACAGTCACCCGTGGTTACCCTGATTGAGAGAGTACCTGGGAGAGGAATGGACTAACTGAGATACTTTGTCCCTGTTCCAGGCCTGGAAGGCTCACCTCATGGGCAGGGAGGGCTGTAAACAAAACTCACGCAGGACTGCGGTGTCCCAGAGAACCCAGCCGGCACAAGGTAAAGCATTCATACTACCTCTGCTTACACCAGCTCCCCAACGTTCACTGTGAGAGCTATACAAAGTGTCCATGCTTGTTGGTAAAAATTTCATGTTGCAGCTTTTCCACTACTGGTTTCCTGCCTCAGCAGAGAATGAGGCACATAAAAATAGTGACAGATTTAATTTGGAGCCTTGTGTAGTGGGTGTTTGTGTATCCATTTTGAGCGATATTTCGCAATCATGGTAGTGGTTGTAAGCAGATTGTTAAAGTCCAGGTGAAATGAAAATGTTTTACCCTTTAAGATTGCATCCTCAGATGAAGATTCAATAGTTGGTAAGCAAGCAAGCTAACAGGACGGCTCGCTACTGTACAAAAACAGAACTTTATCAGTGATTCGGTGAAACTGAAACATATTTTATCGAGAAAATATTATAAGATATCTTCCCTCTGAAAGCTGTAGCTGCTGTTGCCGTGCAACCGAACGGTGCTCAGCAGCCTCCCTGTGAACACAACCTCAGAGACAGACAGAGGACAGTTTGACGACAGTGGTACTGAGGTGATTTACAGAGTTTCAGATGGACATGGTGAAGTGTCGCCAACAGTAATGTTAGATCCTGTTTGCTAGTTTGCTTGTGCAGCTAACATTAGCTGCCAAAACCCAAAACTGGCAAAAATACCCACCTCGGTACCGTATTTCCTGCTGTCAAACTGTCCTTTGTCGACATAGGACGCTGCATTCAGTCCCAGTCTGGATGTGCAGTTCACTGGAAGTTCACTCACACTAGAGGACCACTGCTGGATATATTAAAGTCATAATCCTTAAGGTTGTCATCATATTACACCACATTTGTGATACTGTTTATGGTTGGCATCAAGCAACAATTAATCAATGTATTTGCACTCTGTAATTGCATCTAAACATAGCAGTTTTTATTGTTACTGGTAGAGTTGTGTGCCCATGTAGCTGAGGTTCACAGCATGTACTTACTACTACAAAAGTTGATGAACTGAGTATCATTGTTGCACAGCATTGTTGGCTGTCTCCTGTAGTCCTCTTTATTAAACCAACATGGTGCCATGAGGCCTCTCAGCGTATGGTTTGTTCATCTGCGCTGTGAACGGCTGTAAACCTCTTCTTCTGTTGCATTTCTGAAGGAGTCACAGCTCAAGGCGTGTTTGATGCCCCCAGTGGTTGATATGTGTCATTTTGAAATGAGCTCCGGAAGCTGTGTTATTAAAACGCAACAGCAGTTACCTCAAATAACCACCAGGAATGAAATCTTAAGGATTATAACTTGAAACAAGTTTGCTTGCTTGCTGTTCTTCACTTCAGGAGTGCCACAAGGCATCATTAGGACCCCACTGACATACAGACCCTGAAAACTTTACAAACAATTCAATCCGTCTTGTGAGTGCTTTGCTACCTTACTACACAAGTTAACACTCTGAAGGGACCATCGATCACCAATGGATGCTTCTCAGGGTTTTCCCCCAGGAAATAGTTTATCAAAGGTGCTAAGCAACTGAAAACATCCTGTATCTTGATTTATTTGGTTAAGAGATAACAGGCTTCCTGCTTTTAATTAGGTCAATAATCTGTGAACTATCTGACATTTTTCTAATTCCACTAATAGGCTGACAGAACACGTAGCTTACTGTATATTGATACAGTCCTGCTCACCATTATTGGCACCCATGAAGTTTAAGTATATAATGTGGAATATCTTCTGAAAAAAATGAATCAAGTGAAACATTTCTGTTCTATAGAGAACTCGTGTTTGATACAAAAGAGCAAATGATAAACAACAATTTAAAACAATAAACAATGGGAGGACAAAATAGAAAAACTTAAAGCTTGCTGTGTCACTGGTATTGGCACCCTTTGCTGTAAATCAGTATGGAAACACATTGTGACTCACCTGTGGTAAATCACAAATGAGAATCACCTGTGATAAATTGTCTGTGCCCATGTGACATGAATTAGCCAATGAATGATGACTTCCGTGTTTTAAAAAGCCATCCGTTATCCCCTTCACAAGACAAGACAAATGAGCTGTCTGAGGACATCAGAAGAGCGATAATAAGCAAACACAAGACTTCCAAAGGGTATAAGGCCATCTCCAAAGACCTTGGTATCCCTGTTTGAACAGTGCATAATGTTATTAAGAAGTTTGCCAAGCATGGAACTGTCAAGAACCTCCCTGGACGTGGGGGGGAAGAGAAAAATTGATGAGAGAAGTCTTCGAAGGTTGGTGCGAATGGTGGACAAAACACCACGTCAAACATCCAAAGACCTGAAGGCCAACCTGGAACAGTCTGGGGTCATGGTTTCAACAAGTATCATACGCTGCACACTAAACCAAACAGGGCTTCATGGGCAAAGGCCAAGGAAGACACCATTGCTGAGGAAAAGACATAAAAAGGAACGACTCATCTTTGCCAAAGAGTACCTGGACAAACCACAATTCCTTCTGTTCTGTGGACAGATTAAATAAATAGAGCTTTTTGGCAATGCACACCAACAGTTTGTTTACAGACGGTGCAATGAAGCCTACAAGGAAAAGAACACCCTACCAACAGTTAAGCATGGTGGAGGATCCATAATGCTGTGGGGCTGCTTTGCTGCATCTGGTACTGGAGGCCTTGACCGTATCACAGGAATCATGAAATCAGAGAATTATCAAGAGATTTTAGAGCGAAATGTCCTACCCAGTGTAGGAAAACTTGGTTTGAGTCGAAGATCATGGGTCCTCCAGCAAGACAAAGACCCAAAGCACACATCCAAAAGCATGCAGGAATGGTTGAAAAGGAAAAAATGGACTGTTTTAAAATGGCCAGCAATGAGTCCTGATCTCAATCCGATTGAAAATCTTTGGTATGAGCTGAAATCTGCCATTGGGGAAAAGAAACCTGCAATAGTTCAAAAGCTTGAACAATTTGCAAAGAAAGAGTTAGTAGAAAATACCAGCTGAGAAGTGCAAGAAGCTTATAGATGGCTACAAGAAACGTTTGGAGGCTGTCATCACTGCCAACGGGTGTGCAACCAAATATTGAAGAGGGGTGCCATTATTGCTGCACATGCTGTTTTTTCTGTTTCTTCTTTGAAATCACAATATGTAAGTTGAAAAAACAATTTTCTTTGTTAAATTACTTTGGACCTCCAATTAAAAGGTCCTGATGATATAAATTTGGTACATTTCTATTTATTTCTGAAGATATTGTAGAGGTTATGCAAAAAATGAAGGGGTGCCAATAATGGTGAGCAGGACTGTAGATGCCGCCACATCACCACACCCTGCCCACATTGTGAAACCTCCCTGTTTATACTAATATCACAGGTAATGCTTTGTTTAGTGGTAAATAGTACACAAGGAGTGTCCTCGGGTTAAAGTTCTTACAAAGATTTACTGTAAGAATGTAATTGTGTGTGTGTGTGTGTGTGTGTGTGTCCAGGCAGGGCTGTTGGTGGAGCCAAGCTGAAGCAGTCCTGGTCGGTTGGGGCCAGAGCCAGACCCAGACCCATGGGCAGAGGCAGTCGGATCCCAGCCCTGGCACCTCTGGCCAAAGGATATACACCAGGAAAGCACTGAAACTGGTTCTAAGCACCCAGTGGATACCAGGAGGAGGAACCCAACAGTAACAAACATCCCTGTAGTAATTCCACCCCACGCCCATATGTCCCGCTCCCACGTTCCTGCATAACAGCACTTTCAGAGAACAGGTTTCAGATGTTTTCACTGACATTTGCAATAAGATTTTAAAGGCCAATACAGATTTTTCATTCAAGCCATATAAAAAAATGACTAAAATATACCCGTCTGCACAAACTGGCAATACAATGTGGTGTTGTATCCATTTATTGAGACACTGTATTAAATCTAATTACATTCTAGTCCTGTTATGGTCAGTGACAGAAGGTCCACACAGAATAGAGACAGCTGGACCAATATTAGAGCTCTTGCCTCTTTTGTCTATATGTTAAACCTCTGCTGTCACACACCTGCCGGGCCAGTGAACATGAGCACACTGTGTGCTGTCTGTCGAGATCTCCTTACTTTACTCCTTCCAGGTTTGAGGCGTATTTTTCATATTGCTCACTGCCGTTTGGAGCCTCCGTGGTGGGGACAGTTTTTAAAGGGGTCGTCCATTGATAAAATATTGTTCTTCCATAAGTTTGAGTGACTCAAAAGAGACAGATTTTTAAAAGAACAGTCAAAATGGAGGCCGCACTGGAAGACATATCCTGGCTTTTAGTCGCTAATGTCATCTTCTTGTTAGACCCTGTGAGTCTGGTAAATACCCACATCTTACAGATTCAACACAGTGCAGGCTTTCTCTCATAAATGATTGTTTCCGAGCCCAAGCTGAGGTAACCCTGATGACATCACTATGACATCTTCAGTGTTATTTTCTCAGACTTGAAAAAGCTCCTCCAGAGCCGCAGAAAACATTCTACAACCGTTCTCACCGGCTAGTAAATGAACCTTTTCTGTAAAAAATGTGTGAGGGTTCTCTTTAAAGCTGCACAAGCTCTCCAACGCTGCTATACATGTGAACATTTTATTAAAAGATGGTAATAATTGACAGTTATTCCATAAAAAAAATGGCTTTCAGTATTGTTTCAAATCATCACAACCCTTCAGTAAAACCCAGGATATACATAAAACCCATGGATAACCAGTGTAGTATCATTAAATATGTAATCAATCACTACATCTCATCAGAGGATGATGACAAACAACACTCCTCGTAGGAGGCGTAATGGGAAGAGAGGAGAGGACGAAGGAGCTTTAGTTACAAGCACAAGTCTTTTCCTCACTTGGCAACCCTCCAGCAGACGAAGCTTTAGTACTAAATCCGTCGGCAACCTGAGTGTAGCTTTGCTGTCTGTTTACATTTTCATTTCTTGTCTTAAATAGATTATATAGAGGGAACGAAGTAGCACTTTGCCAAAGGGATGATGATGCTTTAGCGCTGATATTTCAGTATAATATGGACATAATTTATTTTCCTGCTTATTGCCTACTGACAATCTTGAGTAGATAGCACAGTTTTATATGCTCTACTAGACTAGTGACAGAACGTACACCTTTTAACCCAACAGAACTATTCAAATAAAATGGAGATTAATGTACTGTATACAGTAGAATTTGTGTAGCGCCTGTTTTTCTTCAAGTCCACTTGATTTCTGCTGAATATAACTTTAACCCCAGCAAACACTTTGAAGCACTTCACACATTCTTTAAGAACTTTAAGAATAGATAACGATATAATGTTGCTACTTCTGTTTGTACAACACAGTGTTATGACGATGCTGACTGTAATATATCTGTGATTCATCTGCAGCCAAGAACTGAAAGATCCTTAAAACTCCGTCCGAGGCAAATTGTAACATTAGAAAGGCAAATTCTTCATTAATGTGTATGATAACACTAACTGTTGTATCAGTGGAGAAGCAACATCCATATAGCTGGTATATAAGAGAGTATATTTGGTTTCTAATACGTCAAGTTGACTTTATTATGCGTCTGTATTGAGGACTATTGCAACAGTGGATATTTTATGGTGTTTTTTATGTGCATAGTAGTCAGTATTTTCTGAATAATAATAATAATAATTTTGGCATGAAATGGCTATTTTTTCTGTATTTGTTTAAATAAAGCTACATGAAGCTCAACATTGCAGGTGTGGTTTCACATGACAATCAAAAAGTCTTATTCCAAACCTCCCCCAGTAATAAGTGTGCACACATCGATATGAATCATAAGTCCCGATCATAAGTCTGTATTTACAAAGCCGACAGACTTTATTTACACTATCATACACAAATCTACAGTATTACAGCCATTTAGTTTCTTTAGTTTTTGGCCTGCTTCTGGAAATTATACAGAAATGAACTAACACTTAAAAAATAAAAGGTGGAATAAAATAATATATTAACTTACAAAAAATCAAATCATTTGATTTGTACAATGTCAGTACCCTACAAAGTCATCACTCCCCAATGAAGGCAGCTGTTTGTTTTGTGCTGAGAGTCCAACATCATTAACTTAAAATCAGAAATTGACAATAAAATCAGCAGTTTGAGAGGAACACCTGGATGTAACAAGTCAAGTCTTATTCATGCCTGCACAAACGCGCACTAAAACCATTACAGCCATGTATCTTACATCAACACTTGATCACAGATGAACATTAATGAACTCCAAGCTGAAATGGCACCAAGAATCAGGAACCTACAAACCTTCCTGGGACTCTGGCACAGTGTGGAGTTGTGTGGTAGTGGTTTCACAAAATGGAAAAAAATAGTATGAGTACAGGGAGTATCAGGAGGACTAGTGGAGAGGAAACCCAACCTTTTTAATCTGACATATAGAAAAAGTTCAAATTAGTGAACACTGAAATGTTGACTGAATAAAAACAGTTTTGATGAAAACATACATTTTTGTATCACAGCTGTTTGCTATGAGAAATCAGCAGATTGAGTAAAGATCACGATCTATGATGGTCTTCTACGTATCCCGGCTGCCAGTTCGGCTTTAGGAGAATTGATTCATTAACAATCATATGGAGGTCTTCTGAGCGCATATCAGTTCCGCGTTGTGCACCACGCTCCACATCCTGAGCAGCTCCTGCGCGCTCAGCTTGTGCACCACGATCAGGTTTTTATAAAAGCAGGGCTCGCTGTTCATGGGGCTCACCCTGCGCCTGGTGATGCCGAAGGTCCTGAAGCCCGGGTGCAACTCAGGGGCCAAGTGCAGCTTCTGCAGGCACATCCCCAAAAACACGTCGTCAATCGGGTACAACTCCAGGTCCTCCGAGACCACGAAGAGCCTCCTGGCCAGCTGGGAGGACATCAGAAACCCCCCACCTCCGACGTAAGGGGGATATGGCTTATCGTACAGCTCTTTGGGGATGTAGTATTTGCTCTGCCGGTTTCGGATCGGGATCGCCTTGGAGATGGTGTCCCCCACAAACAGGTCTGCTTCTTTGCGCTCGTCCACCTTGAAGCCGATGAGCTCCAGCAGGTTGCGCGTGTTCACAAACACATCATCATCTCCTTTGAATATGAACTGCACCCCGGAGCAGTAGATGTCAAACCACTTGAGAAAGTTGACCTCCTTCAGGGTCAGGTTGAAGAAAGTGTCCATAAAGTCCCACTGGAGGATGTCCCCGTAGATCCGGTCCTCGTACTCGATCAGTTTCTGGAGGTTCTTGGTGTCTTTGCCGGTCGTCGGGCTCCCCAAAAGAAATAAAGTTTTGATTTTCTTCCCATCCACCGTGTGCTCTTTGCCCCAGGTTTTGCGCACCGCCTCCCGCCGGTCGTGCTGCTCGATAACGGATTTGACCACCATGAGGAGGTGCACCTCTCCGTCCGCGCATTTCTCCGGGTGGTTGATGAGCATGGGGAAGTACCTGCAGTGTCTGTGCAGGACGAACTGGTGAAATCTCGGGTCCAGGCGCCGGAACCAGTCCTGGGTCCTCACCGACGCGTCCTCGCTGCAGTTGAGAACCTGTGCGTCCCAGGAAGCCGGGGTCACATTGGAGACCCGATGCGCGTCCAAAACGTTGCTTAGCGCCGGAGACTCCGAGCTCCCCAAACTATTTTTCACGACCCCCTTCTTGAATGAAAAACACTCCGAGCCGCACCAGCCGGTCTCCCTGGCGTGTTTAACCCCCACTCCGTCCTTCTCTGCCAGTTTCAGCTTGTGGATCATGAGGAAAGAGGCGAACACTAGAGACAGACTCAGCAGGGGCTTCAGCAGACCGACCCGCTTCCTCCGGAAAAGGTGATCCATGGCTCTCACTGCGGCGCCCAGAGACCCTCACACTCTGTACCTTTTGCCTTCATAGTGTTTCACAACTGTGATGGAGTCCACCACCGCCGTCCCTGCTCTTTTGGACACCAGAGGTCGCGTCCTCGGCTACGTGAGACCGCTGACACTGAACTGGCCCCGGGGCCTCTTTTGCCCATGACGGCACTCAGGAGTCATGCGTCGCCTCTGGGTGCGGGGGAATGATGAAGGATACGCAGCATGTCCCCGGGCTTCCTCTTCTCCGTCCTCTGTTTCTACACAAACTGATTGGAGACCTGCTGCAGGAGACCTCTCTCTCCCTCTCTCAGAACCCCCCCCTCCTTCTAAATATCTCCTCCCCCTAATGAGCCACACTGGTCTGGGATCAGCAGGTTTTCCATTCCTCACACTCACAAAGGGACAGATAAATAAAACTTTTCTTTCTCTGTACTTATAATGATTATTTCAATCGTCGTCAGATTAATACATCTGTTCGTACGCCTGAGTCTGATTTATAAATGTCAATCATTGTGCAACTGCTTTTCCATTTACAATTATGGACACAGATACGCCCTCAATCATCCGTTTGCATATAGACACTTGTGCCAGCTCCACTACTCATTCATCATTAGCACTCAGTAGACCTGTCAATGAGAAAAGGTACAACTGATTGTGTTTATTCAGCGAGGTTGACCAACAGAGCTGTCATTACGCGCGACCGTTACGCACAGCTGGAGTTATTCATCGCGCCCATACCAATAATCTGTCACATGTACCTGCAACCCATCAACCTGGGGAAGTCTCAATCACCATTACTGAACATCAGAGCAATGATCAGTGATTATTCTACAGAGCTCATGCTGACATAAACAGTGCTTCACAGCTCAGGGGTGAATGAAAATGTTTGTTAATGATATTTTCATTAACAGGGAAGG
Organism: Dicentrarchus labrax; assembly: GCF_905237075.1. Lineage (NCBI taxonomy): Eukaryota > Metazoa > Chordata > Actinopteri > Moronidae > Dicentrarchus > Dicentrarchus labrax. The sequence goes on from NW_026136715.1 coordinate 21,498,221, forward strand.
CTTAAGGTAAACAGAAATAATGCTAAAATTCATCACTCATAAATAAATAAAAAAATTAACATGATAAATGCGCCTCTGAATAACATTTTTCAGAACCCTGTGTAGACTAACTACATAACAACCATAAACCATGTTTTATTCTAGGGGTTACATCTCCCTTTTATTTGTATGTCCACCTCATCGTTTCAACCTCCGCTGTCTCTTGAAAACTGCTCTGAAGGGTGGAATAGTTCTGTGGGAAAAGGCGAAGCTACATCCTTATACATCTGGCCCCATCCGGTAATAATCACATACAAAATACAACAGGGATTATTTGGAAATAATAAAAAACAATTTAACAATGACCTTTTATCAACTTTAAATATACTATAGATGAGCACAATAAAACAAGCGGAGAGCAGAGCAAAGGCATACTGAATATATAGTAAATAAAGCACTGGAAAACTTTACCCAAAAGTTAATTTTAATTACAAGTAAGACCATTTAAAAATAAGATGAATTAGCCTGTAAAATATTTGCTTTCACTGTCCCTTTAAGAAAAAAAAAAAATCTTCCCAGTGTGGATAAAAGGACAAAACAGATGATCAGTTGTTTCAGAAATGTACTCACACAGGAAAAACAAATGATTTAGCTGGGTAGTATTGTTGGGTAGTAAATGTGACTTCTCTCACCTAATCTGTTAACAGGTATTTAAAGGGCAACTACAAACTTCAACTTCAAGGGTCAACTATTCTATCTCAGTATGTGATTAGAAAATGAAACAGCAATTTTACATCAACAACATAGAAACTAAACATTACAAGTGTCCTTTATATCCCCAAATAATGCCATCAAATGGCATTTTGGTGTCACTGGAGTGGATATTGGAATAGATATTGGATATCGGAGTGGAGTAAGTGGTCAAACAGTACGACGCAGTTTTTTAAGAACCAATTCTCCAATAATAAGTCGTTATTATGTCACCAAACGCATTTACCGCACAGAGGGTGGACTTAGAAAGCCTCTAGCAGCCTCTTGTGGACAGTCTCTGGAGTTACACTTTGTTTCCACCCTGCCTGTCGAGTAGTCACCTCACATGACCCACTTAAACCAAAACCGACCCAAACCCAGCGCTGTAAACCGAGTCAACTAAAGCAGTCTCCTCACATATGTACACCGACACAAACACGGTTTATCGTGTACATATCTTTACATGTAGCACAGAGTAGAAAGGAGGTCCACCTTATGATGAGCTAACAGTACAAGTATTGAGTGAGAGGGCGGAAAAGCGGAAGCGGGCGAGTTGGCCTTCAAAATAAAACCATGGAAAATCTTGTAAGGATGGATAGCGGGGGTGTATCAAGTCTTAGAAATGTCAACATAATGTATTTACGTAAAGTAGTCAAGCAGAAACTTTAGACATATAACACAGAGCCAGCTGGAGCAGACGGTAACACTGCAGTATGGACGGAGACTCTCTGACCTCTGCGTGAACCTCAGCAACAGGAAATACGACTCCACATATCGTTCAATTACTGTGGTTAGGTAGTTCGACTGCTCTGAAAGCTAACAACCAACAAGAGAGTCGAAACTTCAGTCTCGGGGTCGCTCAAATACAGAAGCATTACGCCGGCAAATGGTGCACAAGGTAAGGGTATAGCGAGACTATATATATTATATATATGTTACCGGCTGCTATGCTTGTGAACGAGTTGCCGGCGGCAGCTTATAGCTTTCCAGCTAGCACTATATTAGCTAAGTTGTAGCTGATATATCGAGGTCGATTATCAGACGCGGTTTTGATAACTAACCCCAACTAACTCCTGTGAGAACTTAACGTTTCCCATCACATCCAAGTTTGTGTCATTGTAACCTCAGACGACGCTGAAGTCGTTGTTGTGCCATGTGACTCGTTTGTTTATGATGCATGACCTGAGTTATCTCGCCATGATGTCTTGTTTACCGACTGTGCGCCTGGAAATGTATTGTACGAACTTCAGTTCTGCGTATTCTGGTTAGAACTAACGTTAAATGTAACGTTAAAGGAATAAAGTTAATTTATTGGAGGTTTCTGAGTCGTCGTGTGATGTTACATTCAGGGTCCCCACGCGTCATGGAAATCTTGGACATTTAGAGAGTAGTTTCCAGTCATGGAAACATCTGGACATTGATACACGTGAACAAATATCCTGGAAATAATGTATGTTGTCCTGGAAAAATGTAGTTTTATCTCAGCCCCTCACTCAGAGCTCCTACATGCACAGCAATGTTAACTGTGTTCATAATTCATCTCCTACAAAATAAAAGTGTTTGTTGCACGTAGAATTAACTAGTGATGGGCAAATGAAGCTTTTGTGAAGCACTGAACCACTTGAGCCAATTGTTTCAAAAATGGGTTCACTACTTGAAGCTTCAGTTACAGTGACCTCTACTGGCAAAGTGCAAGGCTGCAGTCAAATTAGGAAGGCTAGTTGATGGACATGAGGCTTTTAATTACATACTCGCATGCACGCACACGCACCCATCTAGCGAGCAGTGTTTTTGTAGAAAACACCTCTTGTTCTGAAGCATGTTTGCTTTGATCACCCAGGGATTTAAAGTGTATTTGCTTTGAAAATTCTTATCTATATCATGTTCTATTTACAAATAAAGATTGATGAATGTGTGTATTATGTTATTGAGGAGAGAATGCTGGGGAAATATTGAATAGGTTGGGGTGTGCTTGTGTAACTATGACAGGAGGGGATTGGGAACAGTCAAAGATTTTTATTAAGGTACATTATTTTTTCAACGGTTTTTGGATTGAGCCGGTTCCTTTTTTTGCTCACGATTTCTCCACATTTGGAGAATACTCGCTCACATGGAACACTTGATGCTGGTGTGCATAAAAATTGTTTCGCCAATATATACAAATGAGGGTACACATTTCGATGTTTGGACCAGTAATCTAGTGGATCTTCAGATCTTTCCAGTGGTGGGTCAACCATGTACCGCTGCACCTCTACTGTGGCATCAGCTGTGGCATTCCTTGCCCTCCTGGCTTCAGACGCATCTCTATCCAAAGTTGCCCAAAGGTTAATATCTGAAAGACAAACATGATGGCAGTCATCAGTACTGAAAGCTTTCAATTTTTATCTAATTTAACTACTTATTTACTTTATACTTATTTACTACTCTATTATAACATTACCTGTGGATGGTGGATTTCCAACATTTGCTGGTTGATCTGATGTGGAAGGCTGTTCCTCAGTAGGGGTGTCTCTTATTACCTGGGAACACTGTGCAGTCAGGCGTTTTACTGAGGATTGTGCTTGTACTTGGTTGTAAAAGCCTAGGGTTTTAAATCTTGGGTCCAGCAATGTTGACAGGTTCAGTGCAGTTTGGTTCTCTGTTGTGTCAAATTTGTTGAGCATCACCGACACCAAGTTCTGTCCCAGTTGTTTTGCAGTGTCATGGCTTATGTTTCCCACTGTGTCATATAAGTACAGCATCAACATCTTTATCATAGGGATGACCTTTGACCCTGAGACCCTCTTCTCCTCTGACAGCTCTACTGTTGCCTGGTAAAAGGGGCCCAGCAATTGCAGGCATGCAGAAGCTGTCTCATATTCCTCGGAGGACAGAGGTCTCACATCTGTTTTCAGCGTTGCAAGAGCTGCCCCCACTGACTGTCTCTCTTTAAAAAGACGTTGCAGCATTAGGAAGGTGCTGTTCCAGCGTGTGTCCACCTCCTGAATCAGCTTCATTACAGGACGGTTCATCTGCTCCTGCACTTCTTTGAGCTTTTCTCTTGCTGTTGTGCTGGTTTTAAAAAGTGTGACCACTTTGCGTGCCCTTGTGCGAAGGTCTTGTAGGCCAGGAGTCGCATCAAGAGACTTCTTCACCACTAAATTAAGCGAATGAGCAAAGCAAAGTGCATGTCTTAAATTTAAGCTTCTGACAGAGGCAACCATGTTAGGTCCTGCAATTGATGTTACTTTGCCTTCAATGCTCCATTCTTCCATGAGAGACCTCGTTGCAGCAGTAATGTTGGCAGCTGTATGGGCTTCAGGGAAAGGCAACACTCCCAAAAGCACTGTGGCCAGCTTCACAGACTCATCCAGATAATGGCACGTCACTGCTAGATATGCGTCCATATTAATGGAGGTCCACATATCCGCAGTCAGGCTCACAGCCTCTACCCTCTGAATTACAGCCTTGGCCTTTGTTTTCTCCACCTCATACCTCTGAACCACCATGTTCTTCAGAGCCCGTCGGGATGGAAGACTATATGTGGGATCAAGTAATGCCACAAACTCCTTGAAGCCACAGTCATCCACGATGGAAAAAGGCTGCGAGTCTTTCACCACCATATTGACAAGAGCTTCATCTAGCTTTCGCTTTTGGTCCACTAAGAAAGAAAGAAAGAAAGAAAGAAAGAAAGAAAGAAAGAAAGAAAATAAGGATTTATGTGAAATTGCATTTCTATGAAGCAGGTCTATGAGTCATGGAATACAGTCATATCATATTGTGTTAGTGTGTCTAGTTAATAATGATATAATACATACCTTGATTTGTGTTGCCCTGGTTCACAGCAGCTCCATGCTTGGCAGTGAAGTGCCTTATCATGGAGGAAGTATTGCCATTGGACCTGTAGAGAAAGCAATTTGTAAATAAAAATGTCTATACAGCTATAGCCTAATGGCTACACTAATCATACACATTATTTTAGTGTGTTGCTACTTAATATAAACTTGAGATGGACCATAGCTATAGTAGTGTACTGGTAGTTACTGTTGTATATGTAACTTTACTTTTACTACTTTACATATTAAACAGCACACCTACCTTATCAGGAGCGACCAAATTGAAGTGTTCCCACATGTTAGAACGACCTCTCTTCCTGGCTGGCTCCATAATGAATCAATACAAACGCAATGAATCAATACAAACGCAATGAATCAATACAAACGCAATGAATCAATACAAACGCAATAACTCTCCAACTACGATAACAACCCACAAATTGTGCATTGTTTAGAGCGTTTATAAAGTGTTAATGGCGCTCAAATTCAAAACTGTTTCAACCTGTCAAAACTGTCTCAACCTGTCACCTGTCGGAATCGGGGCAGTGAATCACCTGATTGGACCACGAACCAGTCAGCTGATTCATTCAGGCAACGAAACAGTTGCTGCTTCGGACGTCATTTGTCACGTGATTTTTTTTCGGACCAAAGCAAGCTTTGAAGCAGTGGTTCTATGGAGTTGTAGTTCAGGGTTCGAAGCACGTATCGAAGCTTCAGTGTCACACTGCCATCACTAGAATTAACGTCTCAACGAACACCTTCACTTTCGACAAGATACATTTTCTGAAAACTTTCTTAAACAAACTCTACTTGTTTTGAACTGTTACTTATGGGCTGTGGCCAAATTAATGTCACGGTGAGAGAAAAACTGTAGTAAACTTCAACATGAACCCAGCATCATTATAAAGGGAGGAATACAACTGGAGATAAATGTGTCAACACTATGTCTGCTGGTAAATTATATGGCAGTGTGTGAGCAAGAGCTGTTCTGTATTGTCAAGAGAAAACTCCTGGAAAATGATTTCTTAAAGAGTGTGAACAATGGTTTAAACAATGTATAAAATTGTGAAGTGTTTCTGTTTCCTCTTTAACATTGTGTGATCTGAATCCAAAATGTAATTTGTCACTCAATATGTGAGTGGAGGACACAAATATCGAGACGTTGCCGGATGAAAATACCCCACAGACTTTCACAGTCATCAATGTTGGACAGAAAAATTAAGCATCAACATTTCTACACAGCCATACATCTTTGTCTCAGATGTACACAGAACATCTCAACATTGTAAACACATCAGAAAACCACCTAAAGCTGAAAATAACAATCCTTAATGTAAGATGTTATCAGGCAAAGCTTGCAGGCCACTGTCCATCTGCGCTGTCATGCTACACGCCACATCTGTCAGCTGGCTGCTTTTCTGCCATCTTTTTATGTAATAACGAATCACTGATCTCTTAAACTAGCACCTCTTTTCTACATCCACTTTTACAGTGTAACAGATTTATGTGTCTTCTGCTGTTGTTTTGTGTTTCCTGGGAGCTGACTAAAACCATGCATAACATCATTAACATGCTAAACTCAAACAACATAGTGATTATCTGAGGCAGCCTTTTCAAATGCTCACAGACGTACCTCAGATAGCCAGCTTTATCTGTTCGCTGGTATAGACTTTACATCTTTACAACATCCTGATGCTCTTAAATTGAGGTTTTAAACCTGGCTCGCATTAAAAAAAGCCCAATAAAATGAAGCTAAGCCACTCTTACATGCCTGTGTTTTGGAAAGTTACCCAGCTTGTGATATTGTTAAAGCTAGAGAAGCTCAGTGAAAACATTTAAATAGTCTTAGCAGGAGCCCCGGAGCTGCTGGGATAATGACAGCTGCCTCCCTGTCGACTGAAACCATCATTAACACATTTCTATAACAGAACATTGCCTCAAGGGATTAAACAAACCTCATTCTGTTGCTTTGCAGATGCCTGGTCAACTTGACAGCTTGAAGCCCAGAAAGAGGAAGATCAGCGCTGAGGTCAAAAGCTCCAGAAAGGTTTGTTAACTTGAATACAGGAGAGAACAAGTTCACACTTTAACTGTATCATCCTAACCACGGTCTTTAACATTCTGTCACCAGGCTTCTGCGACAAGGAGGAGATGTATGAGAAGTCCGAAGAGGCACTCGGCAGCAGAGAGCAGTTCAGCGGTCGGCGGTTACAGTAAAGCAGACGGTCCCCTGGAGAGACTCTCTCGCATCAGCTGTGAATGCCACCAGTCTGCAGGCAGGAGGAGATGCTCGGCGTCACCAGAGCTCGAAGGACAGGAGGGCAAAGAGAACGAGCTGAGGACGGGGCTGGATATGGAGGGCTGCAGAGTGAACGGCACCTCGGACAAACAGGAGCCCGAGGACATGGAGTGTGAAGAAACCGGCAAAAACATCTTCCCAGATGACGACAGTAATCAGATTCTTCCTGTGGAGCAGTTCTTTGGAAACCTGGACACTGTGCAGGTGAGGCATTACGGCTACTGCACGTGATTGATTAGCTCAGACTGTGTTATGGAGTGTAAAGTGTGTTATATCAGGGATATTTCTGAGGCTACATTTGAGCAATAATGTGTACAGTTTGTGTTGTTTTGGTGAAGATGACGTCCATGCTGAATGAATCACAACACCGACTTTTTTTATTCTGCAGGACTTTCCGCAAAGATCGTCGGCGACTTCTGCCCGTGGTCATAGGGAGAACAGGAGACGACATTACTACGCACGAGAGGACAGCGATGAAGAGGAGGCGGGCCTCAGCAGTATGCAGCACGACGGCAGAGGGGACGCTTAATGAGGAGTGACTGAACTCATAACCGTGGTGAACTCGAAGTTGGACTCAGCACTTAGGAAAAACGCATTTAATCAAGTTTAATCAGTCATAACGAATATACCACGTGTGGCCATGCTCATCAGTCACTGCGATGTGAGCACGGTCAGCGTGAAGCTGAATCTGCAGCTGTCAGCCGACCATCGCTCACAGACAGGCCAACATTATGAGGGTGTATTTGCCTTAATCCTGCTTTCAGTACCCCGCTGTGTGCTGAAAAAAAACCTTGAGCATCACATAAGTTTTACACAGGTATTCATGACTTTAACTGTTTGAAAGCAAGTTCTTGATGGCGAACTTGGAATTTTTAGATTTTGAACTTGTTGAGGACCGTCCAAATGCACAAAAATGCCAAATTGTTTCCATCCCGTAACATTTGACCTTATGCCTGAATATTATCTTTCACTTGATAATTAGCGTAGCTACATTAATGGGGTTCGTATAGCCACCTGTGATGAATACATACAGTAGCACTTGTTTAATTATTTATTGCTGAATATCTGCTCACGCTACCCCTAGTTCAGTTGTGTTTTGTCGTATCTGGAGTGTGTGTTGGCACAGCACTTTATTCAGACAAATCAGTCCACATAACAGTGTGCTTCATCATTTGAGAGCAAGTTTGCAGCTTGAGATTAGCCATGAGAGATGGCAAACACTGCTGGATTAAAATAATAAATCTACAAGTGACAAGTTATAAAATGTACAGTGTAAAAGTCACATAAAAGCAGCATATTCATAGATATCATGTGCTGGCTTCAGACTATAAATGTGGTGAAGGAGGAGGGTACACACGCCAAAGAGCAGTTTCATGATGAGAGCTTTTAATATCACATATTCAGTGTTTTAGGATGAAAGAACCATAGTTCACTAACCTGCGTTCACACTGCAAGCCTTAGTGCTCAATTCCGATTTTTTTATTCCAATTATTTTTCTTTGGCAGCTGTCATTATTTTTTAAATGTGGCCCATATCAAATTCCAGCGTGAACAGGTCACAGTCCTGAATTGTCTACAGTAACAAAGTCACATGTATCCTGATTGAGATTGAGGTCGCATTGCAAAAAAAAAAAAAAAAAAAGATTCCATGTGATTTGCTCTGTTCACACTGTCATGAAAAAATCTGATCTGAGTCACATCAGAGCAAAAAAGGCCACTTTCACCCACAGTGTGAACGCTCACATATGCTCATTTATTTTGGCAGCTGCTTAACATACAACACATCTGTACAAAAATAAATATCAATGCAGCTAATAATTTTCCCTGATCAGGATTGGTTCATATTTGCAAACATGACATCATGTACGAACGCTGTATTATAAAAAAAAATAACATTAAGGTTACTGACAAACCCTTAAACCTAGTAATTGCACTAGTGCTGTTCCCATCTTGTAGTATTTTGTATATATTGATTGTTCTGACCACACAGTCAAATGTTTTATATATTTTTACTGCCTTATTTATGCAAAAATGCTTTTCATATTCTCCTATGCAACTCTGTGACTGAGTGAATGCCTCAAGCAGTCATTGTAATCTATTCATGCTTTTTACATCATTGTGCCAACACAAAGAACAAATAAATGTTTTTCATGATTTCAAGGTTTGTTCCAGTGTCATTGCTTGTCCCTAACAAACAACTGCCAAAAAGTATAAAAGCTGGTTTAGAAACATCATAAATACGTAAAAAAAACCAACAACAAGTGAGGTTAAAAGACAGTCACCTTGTTGTGGAAGTGGACCTGAGATAATTATTCACAGAACTGATCAGTATAATGCACCATGTGGTCACAGTTCATACAAATTAATACAAATCTTCATAAAAGTAAGAGTTAAAAATATTCACACCAAGCGCCTCTTCTTCCCTTTGGCCTGTTGTTTTCCTTTGTCTGTGTTACTGGCTTGTCTGAAAATCTTCTTGGTGTCACACAGCAGGTTGTGAGCTCCTTTCTTGTGGCACACGATGTGAACCAGCTTCAGGTTTTCCCTGGTGAACAGCAGGCGGTAGAAGTAGTTCAGGTTGACGTCGGCGCTCTTGTGCTTCTGCAGAGCTTCCACCAGAGCGGGAATGACCGACCTCTTCTTTTCAATCCTGCACACCAGATTAAGAAGAAAAGTTTCAACGCAGCAGTGAAAAGGCTGTGTAAGGCTCATACAGCAGGTACAGACTGCATTTTAATAACGGGAAGAAATGGGGTCAAAAGGCTGATGTCTTCACAGTGTATTTAATTACCCCACCATGTGGTCGGGCTTGTTTTTTTTTTTTTTCTTTTTCTAATGAAATGCTTTTTAACTCCACTTAAGTGTCCAACCTGTGGTCTAGATTCCATGTGCTGAAGATGATCCTGCTCTCTCTGCTGCCGTACGGGTTGATGGAGTGGAAAGACTGGCACACTTCCTGGTCAAATGATCCCTGAGGAGGCAGCAGAGAAGAAGAGTTTAACTGTAAAAATGGTCAAAATCACACTGCAAAACATTTTTTTGGTTTTCATTGGGGTCCATAAGTAACACAACTGACCTCAGACGAGGTGTAGTGATTACAAAATGGTTGTAATTGGAGAGATTCGTGACAGGCAGATGCCAGAGTGCCAGTCGGTTTTGGTCTCAGATTTCAAAAATGTGTCTGGGGCATGCCAGTCTGCGCGGAAGTCATGTAGTCTGCATTACATTTTCTTAATAATTCAGCTAATACCTGGCAGGTAAACCATCCTTCCCGAGTACAGAGGCGATCTGGCTCCTTTTCAGTCCTGTCAAAGTAGCAGCCATTGTACTTTGCAGTCTTCAGCATCTCCACCAGGCACTTTGACGCCTTCAGAAACTCTGCCTTGACTTTGGCCTTCTGTATGCTTTTGGTGGCATCATCGACCTGCGGACAGAGACAGGAAACCAAACCGTGAGGATATGATACCAGACGGCTGAAGTTTCATTCATAGAATCAGGAGTTCCACCTCTTTCACGTAGCCTCGTATCCTGCTTTCACAGTTGTACTTCATGTATGCAGACTTTGTCTTGAACCGAGCATCGACACCTGAAACGAAACCACACTTAACAACGAACTTAAACCTCAAGTGTTTTTTTATGGTCCACAGACACTTTTTTATTTGTTCTTTCTGCTTTCATTTAATACTAATCAGAAGAAAATATGAATCACTTCACGACCAATGTTACCAAACACAGAAAAATGTCAGTGTTGCTGCAGAGTCTCCACTGGACTTTGTACCTTTGAACCAGTCTTCATCCTCCTCTCTGCTCTCCAGCTCAGATCTATCCTCCAGGTTCAGCAGCAGGTCAGTCAGGATTTTACGCCTCTTAGGAGACTGCTCATCAGACAGGAGCCCTTTTGCCGCTTCGATGAGGCCGTCGGAGTACCGGCCTGGGCTCAGTAACTGACCAATGTCACACACAACTGAAACCAGAAGCACAGGGTTTATAAGGGTCAGACAGCAACACTATGTGGCTCTAAACGTACAGTTTGTCTCTCCCCCCCCCAATTGTGTCTGAGGTTGATTCACCTACCTCCGCTCCATGTCTGATCTCTGGAGAGAAGAACAAGTTCAGTGTTGTCCGGGAGAGTCGGGAAGAATTCCTCCGTCACTTTTGTCCCATCAGAATACAAACAAACATGTGCACCAGAAAGCGGCAACTGGAAATAAGGACAACATAAGATTATACACTTATGAGAATAATAATATAAGATGTTCACATTCAAGTTAAAGGTAGAACAGAGATATTCTCTCTTTCTATCCCCCCAAAGATGTTCATTTTATTTTAATTGTGTCAGACAAAGCCTATTTGGGTAGAATGTATTTATTTAAATGGATTTTGTCACAATATTGAAAAGGGAAAGCTCACTAACACTTACTATCTCTCACTCATTGTGTTACACTATGACCTGTGATACCCATCCATGGACAAAAGAACAGGCTGCCCTGAAGTGAGGACAGGCTTGTGTTACTGTCAGCTACATTCCTATTAAAAGATATCTTACAGTTTTTACAGAATGTGCAGACAATCTGGAGACAACTTATACAGACTACAGTGATACTACAGTGATAAATGTATTTCTTCTTTCTAGTTCTGTCAACTCCTTTGAGATCTCACATTGCAGGCCTATCTATGACACAGTCTGTTCAGATTAAATGTATCTTGTGTCTCCAATATGTGTGTCTGCAGAGCTCCTGAGTATAAATAAAGTTTTTTGTCTCATCTTACATGCAGATAACTGTGTCAGGAACATGTTAGCATGTCTCTTGTGGCTCAAAGTCGTCTGAACATAAACAGTTTGGAGATTCCCCAAATCTTATTCTAGGTGAAGATGACCCTAAACTAGTTCAAATAACGTGTCCGCAGCTCCCTGAAACAACAACTTGTGTAGCAGCTAACAGCTGTGTTCCTTTTGTTTACCAACAGTGTTGACTTTTTCTTTCTTTCTTTCTTTTTTTTTTTTACATATCCTTGGCTCGAAGAAGAGAAAGCGGAACCGATAACTTGTTGAAAAGAAACCTGAAGACAAATCCGGGCTCACCTGTAATATCTTGCAGCCTTTTTTAAGCAGCTCCTTCACATCTTTTGCTGCAACTCCGTACTTTCTGTTCTGATCACAGTTCCTAATTTTAACAGCTTTATTTTTCCCGAAGAGTCCGAACATTGCACTGTTTTCTGTTTGTACCTACCGCTTCCGTCTTCTTCTTCCTCTGAGGCTGATACAGGCAGCGGTCGCGTGTTGCTGCCCTCCAGTGTTTCTCTTCCTGTATTGTCTTTGCTCGATAGGAAGCTTCTGAGTATGATGGAGGAGGTATTCAGGTATTTTACTTGAGTTAAAATAGCTATACCATTAAAAAAGAAAATCCCCATTACTGGTCAAAGTTCTGCAATCAAGCCCATCTACTATAATAATGATACAACACAAGTATTATATTATATGGTAACAGATGTAGCTGGTCAATGGGAAGTTAGTAAAAAGTACAGGTACCTCAAAATTGGCTCAGGTACTTGAGTCAATGCAGATTGATAACTGATGTTTACATTTAAGAAAGTGCTGAACTACATGACATGTCAAAAATAAGATCTGGCACCCAGAGGAACCTAAAGCAATAAAGACAAAGTTGTGGCCTTCTTCCTAATGTGCTCAACGTTTTAAATTCACCATACTTAACCTCTTGGCTGTCTGAATGGCTTTTCCTGAATTATTTATAATGTCTATTTTGAACATTGTACAGCATTACTTCCATTGAAGTATCATCCTACCTTGGCTGTATCTGATATTTTTGGGATATTGTCTCTAATAGGGATACAGTTGCAGCCAGGCCGGCCATGTCAAACAGTAAGTGATTGAACCCCCCTTGTCCCAGACACACTGAAGTCAGATAAGGCAGACCATCAGCTGAATCAGGACAAACAAGGTCTAAACATTATGCTCCTAAACTTTAGCAGCCAGTCACAAGAAATTATCTCACATTTGCAATAAAAAGGGCCACAAACTTTTTTCCCATATACTGTAATGAGCTTGTAATGTACTATGTTTCCTGTCACACACTACCAGGACTACTACTAATATGAAACACAACATAACATATTTATTATAATCATTAAATAATGTTATATTTATTATAATTTGCATATGGCACTAAATAAATGTGGAGTATGACAGGCCCTGACAATTTCGTTTTTAGTTTATGGAAGAGTGTACACTGCACTGTAGCCCTGCATGGCAACGTGAACATTACCATAGTAACTGATGCAGCGCGATGGGAAATACCAAATGAAAGGTTAAGAGGTTGCGAGACAATTGCGGATTTCTGTTTGGATGTTTACTGAAGGGGTAAAACGTGTAATTGCATGAGCACCGTCTTCGTACATTAAATTCCTACTACCTGTATTACTCTTATTACTCGAGAATACTCCTGAGGGAATCCTTGATGTACGGGTATAACCCCCTCTGCACTTAGTAGGAGAATCCGATTTCAATATGGCGGCCGCGGGTTTGAAAATCTAAACGGGTGAAAAGATCATTATCACACTAAAAACTCGGTTTGTGCGCTATATTTATACATTTGTTGTAATGGCACTCTCATTCTGTATTAACTAAAGGATATGGTCAAAACAGAAGACGTATCCGCCATGGCGGACGGCTGGAGAGAAGTGTTTGAGAGAAGCCGGTTGGTACCCCCGCCCAGCCAGACTATTCGCCTGGCTGTGGAAAGCCACTTCACCCAGTCCCAGGGCTTCCAGCTCAGCCTCAGCCGGCTCACCACACCGCACCTCCCGCAGGTGACTGCTCACAGCTAACGCTAAATGCTTGGTAGAGATGTAGAAACAGTTCTGCTTATGGCAGATATGCGGTGGTGGTCAAACGCACATAAATTCTGTGTAACTTTATGTTGTGCTAATTTGTGGAGTAGAGTCTTGTGTCTTTGGGCTGTCATTAGCGAAAATATGATAACGGCCATTAGTATCTCACCCCTATCACTTTACTTAATGAAACGCCACCGTGTGTCTGAAGAGAACTCGCGAAACTCCCTCCAAAAAGTTTTATAATTAAATGTGACATTGCATTTGATCAGTCAGTACGTTGACCAGTACAGAATACCAGTGTACGCATGCTATTGGGGCTCTTGTAAATTCGGTTTAGAGATAATCCACAAAACACTAGTGCAGTTAATCTTTCCAGCCATAACGGTCTCACACCGAGGCAGCAAGCAGTGGTTGTTATTAAAACCTCTGAGATAATAAAGATGCTTGTGGTAACTGCTGTGCTACATCTATGCAGAATTTAAGGTTTGGATATTGTACAAAGATCTTTGGGGAGGTTTGCTGAGATGTTGGGTAAATGTTAAATTGGAAGATTTGAAGGTTTTTTTTTTTTTTTTTTTACTTTCTCATACATCCATTTTTTTTTAGGGTGAGCATTAACTCTCATATGGGTGTCTTCTGTTTTCACTGGCAGGAAACATCAGATGGGGACCAAAATGTGACCTACCAGCTGCGAGTGACCCTGTTTGATAGAAAGCACCAGCACTTCTTTGGGAAAACATGGAAGAGCCGGCCTCAGAGGATGAAAAACACCAAGATCTCCTTCAATGAGGTATATTTATAATATGCACTTGCACCCCACGGAAGTAAGGCCAGACAACTGGAGATGTCATGCAGCTGTAACTTACTGCTGTTAGGTTTTTAGAATCTATTTTAAACCCCTCTCGTGTTGTGTTGATACGCAGTGGGTTGATGATTATATGGTAAAATCAATGCTCATTCAAGCATAAATAACATTCATTTAGCACAGCCATTATTGAATTAAAAGCAACTCAGAAGCTCCACCACTCAAGGCTTTAAAGTAGCAGTGATGATTGGACTGTGTTCTGCTACGCTCTTGAGATGGTGCCAGCCCAAACACAGCGAGTTACAAACTTCCCTGATTGCCAATGAGTGTTTCCACTTGCATCCAACAAGTCCCATGTTTTACTGTAAATGATCCAGTCCATTTTCCCACCCTGCAAGTTGAAGATGAGCACATTTTAATGTGAAGTAACAACTTGTGACAGTTATTACAGGGGATTATCCAGTCCAGTTAGATTTCTAGGTTAAGAGATTAATATATTTAAAATGGGTCTTAATCACACAACGATGCAATTATGTCTACTATGCAATTTAGGAACTTCTTCTTAAAGGCCTTTAAAACCTGGCTTAAATGTATTTCTCCATAACTTTAAATTGACAGTAATGAAGACACAATAACAAAGTTTAAGTTGAGAAATATAACATCCAGAAGTTTAATACTTGAAAACTCCTTCATCAGGGCTGTGTGGGTGGGGTTTGATCAGATTTAGTTGACAGTGATCTATCACTGATGATATATACAGGAGATTAATACAGAAATGAGAGTGAATATTTTTGACTAATGCAGATAAGGAAATACCTGAAAAAATATATATGTAGGTTATCACATTGATAGAATATTCATCCAGTACTACTATACAGCATTCCTGCTCACCGTTTGGCAAAATTGCCCATAATGACTCAATCCACCCTGATATATTTTAGGGAGAGCCTACCAAGTGCAATAGTACTTATATGATAGTCAGACCGATGTCAATCAAGCACCCCCTGTGGACAAAAACGTTAGTGTAGGCATTAAGAATAACTACATTGAAATAGCTAGTCTTCTTGCTGTTGGCCTTATTTGTTTATGTATGTCATGTAGAGACATCAGAATTAATTTGACACCATTTCATAACCAGTTAAAAACTTCTTTTTGCACCAAAGCTTGAATCCGTCCTTCGCACCAGCTTCAATAGCAGTGAATTGGAAAACAGAGCAAATATTCCTAGCACGGCAGTATAATGCGACCATCCCTTTCAATGAGGTCTAAGTGCTCTAGTGCTTTACATTTGTAATATGCTGAGGAACCAGGTAAAACCATCTGGTTCATGCCTTTAACTTGTTGTGTGGTCACTAATTGTGAGATGCTGGCAATCATCATCCTTCTAAGTTTTCTCGCTCCCACTGAACAGATGTGATTGAAAAGATGTGATTGATTTCCAGTTTGCATGTACTGGGCAGAGGAATTCAATATCTAATGGTTTCCATAGCAGTATTTCTACCTCCTTTTAATGTGTTCACAGTTTCAACTCATTAGTTCTCTGCTCGTCCTCACTACCGAACAACAACAAACACTTCTGCCATCTCGCTGTCACTGTCATAATGGGTTTAACTCTCACGTTTGACAGGTTCAGCAGCCCTGCGAAGAACCAGCGCCAGTTTTGTATCAGCAGAAACACAAAACCTGTGAGAAGCCCAGTGAATTCATAATGGACCATTTGGCTTAACAGCATCTGTCAATTACCTTAAACATCACAACTAAGTTGTGGGGAGCCTTTCACTGTAGCTGCATTTAGCTTTAGACTGAATTACACTGCAGCACACTGAGGCAGGCAGCCACGCAGGGTCCCGACCACGGTACCACTTGTTCATTTTACAGGACAGACATTTTACACAGAGTTTTCAGCACATTTATGCTCGTGTGGTGAAGGTCTCAAGGACCAGGTTGACAGGGTTTAGAGTTCAGTCTTATTACAGTTAGGAGTTTATATTAGATTTTAAATGTTATTGCCGTTTCTGTTAGTTTGTTTGTTTTAATCTGTTTACCTTTTTTTTTTACATAGAGGATGCTTGTGTTACACTTTTCAGCTTTCTTCGCAATTTAAGTCTATATGAGTACGCTTGTATACGGTGTATATGAGGTAGCATGATCAACTAGACTGGAAACTTTTTATACTTGATCAGTGATGAGCTACGCATGTGATGCTGAATTGGTTGGTGGGTTAATTAATGTTTCAATTGACAGAAATTTGATCAATTACTGTTTTGATTATTGGTTAATAATTTTAAGTCAATTATCCAGTATCTGTAAAAAAGACTGCATCTGAAATAAGGCTTTGCTGCTTTTATCACTTTAAATTAAACTAATTTTGGACTGTTGGCCAGACAAAACCCTAATTTGAAGACATCACATTGAACTACCTTGTGGTAAACATTGTTCATAATTAGTTTGACATTTTATAGCCTATTTTATCAGTTGATTAATTGAAAAAATATCTGAAATCTGCATTGATTTTCTCCATGCACTGACAAAATCACAATGGAGTCAGCTGCTTGTTGTGAGCCTGAAGCGCAGCTCTTTCTGTGATGTGGGGATGATTTTAGTTTTGTTCCCTCATCTCATCACTTTCAGCTTCATGTTAGTGTTTGTATGTAGATTGCATTGCTGAAAGCAGTGTTTATTGTCTACATTATCAAGGCAAACAGATAACTGCAACCATTAAGACAATCGTTTTGGTTTGGTTGGGAGGTAGAATTTGGTGCAATTACATGTAGTGTTTCTCTCTTTCGTGAGTGGTAATATTTCTGCTGCGGTTGAGCTCCCCTGAAGAAGCAGAAACACTACTGGTTTATTGACTTGGGATTTTAAGTGTAATGTACTTTACTGTGTAAGTCAGTGTGAATGAAGTTAGCTGGCAGTTTCATTCAAATATGGGGCTGCATTGTGCAGAAGTCTACAGTCTCACTTTGCTGCACTTTTAATTTCTTTACTCTGAGTCCGTTCAGTAATCATCATTAGATAAAGTGAACAAGGAAACAATTTTTTGATGTCAAACTGTGTGATACTCTTTGAAATATGTGCTTTGATGATGAAATTTCCAATTACTTCTTGAAAATGCTTAAGAGAATTTCGTAGCTATGGAGGGCTTGAGACACAAAAGACAAAATATACAACACTGATATTGAAATATTCCACAAATCAGATTATCGTCATGGTATCCATTCGACTTGAAAGGCCTTCTTTTGTTCCTCCAGTCTGTCATGTTCATGCTTCTTTGGTGGCTTGTTTGCTCTACAGTAGGTAAAGCTAAAACTGATGGCTTCAACCAACCAGAGCTTTTCTAGTCCGATGTTAGGAGATGAGCTCTACCTGAGCAAATCTGTAGCACCACACTAGTATTAAAAATAAAAATGTGTGTTTTTGGCAGGGCTCAAGCCAAAGATGCACAGCACAACACTGTTGGTTAAGAACAGAATTCTGAGAACTCTAATGTGTCGTGCTGGTATAAATCTTGCTTTAGCAGGGCAAAACGACCCTATAAAGCATCCCAGTAATGAATTACTCTATAAAACAACTAGTGAGCACTTCTGGACCTGGTAGTAGTGAGCTCTTTTGGTCTTCAAGAAACAGGAAACAAGCGCAAGAAGTCAACTGAAGTTGCAACCGAACAGCCCTCACGACCAATAACAGGATGTTATTATGTCACATTTTCCTTATATTTAACAAATGAAGGCAGAGACCTCTGAAGGAGTCAACACAAAGTGCTTTAAAATGACAGTGAAGAGTTATTAAATGACACATTAGAATAATTGGAACTTTTTGAGCCGGTTAATTTAGTGAGGAACAATACTCATTTTCTCTGTGGTAAGTAATTTGGAGCAATTGCAACTGCAGCCTCTTATTGTGGTGAATTATTGGATAAATTTCATGCTAGAAACAAGCATTTTATACCTGTGCAGGAACAGGAAGGGGACAAGACTAAGGGAACAAGGAATGCTTTTACTCCATATATATAAATTAAATTTCATTATGGCATTTTTGGGGATCTGCCCTTCAGGCTCGAGATAAGACAACGTCCAGCAGTAATTTATCTGCTCTATTATCTTACCTCCTTCGTGGTCAGAACCCAGAATAAAAAAGCATCGTCATTGTACAACATAATATGGGTGCAGCTCCTAAAAACGGTTTCATTAAATATTCCTCAAATGCACCCACCACCCACATACACACACCTGCTTATAGATAAACAAAAATAATGGAAAGCTCCCAAAAAGAAGTGGCATATTGTACATTTTATGAAATACTACAGCGCCTCGGAGATATTGTTACATGTTATATACAGACATTTACAGACGTCATTGTGTGGAAATAGTTCTCAGTCCTGTGGTGTGGAGTGCTGGGATGATGTTGGGGGTGGGGCAGTGTTTTGTAGAGTTCAGTTCAATGATAGCTTTGGGCTAAAAGCTGTTTTTGAGCCTGGAAGTGAGTGTCTTTCAGGAAGATTGGGTTAAACACAGAACAGCAGACCTGCTGATGGAAAGTTTTTGGTTTTCCTCTTGCTCAAGACTCAACACTTTGCTCAACATTGCCGCTATCACATGGCCCGAACCTTGAACCAGTTGAAAGATGCAGTCGAACTGTCTACCTGCCAGAGGAGTTTCTGATGAAACGGTCATCAGTCGTGAACTACAAAATGTACCTCTATGTAGTCTTATCTCTTGATATTTTCAAGCAACTCCCAGCATCATGTTCGCAATCTCTTCCAACTCATCCTGTTATTTCTTAACAGATATCTGGGGAGCAGCTGGATATCTGTGTTCTCTCTCAATCAAATATCTGAAGGTCTCTGTACATCCTGGTTGGCGGCCAGTCACCCACTGTTTTATGATTGCGTCAGAGCACGGCTGAGCTCCTCTGTAGCTTGCAATGTTGAAGATGGCTGATCTGCTTACAGTGTGAGCTGCTGTACAAGATGTTTTGTGAAAGTCTTTTTAATGGAAATAATACTGTGAGCTGTAGCTGGCTGATAAATGCAGAGTGTTGCATAAGTCTTTTAACAGAGACACCAATGAGTCACAGCTATGGCACATTCTGATTTCCAGTTTTGTCACCATCTGTTTTCTGTCCTTTCCTCTGCTTGATGTTCTTTTGATCGAACAATCTCTCACAGTGTATACGGCCTTACTTTGATCCACCATAATAGTCATAGCCTGTATAAAAACCCACTTGGTATCCCAATAAGCGTCCTAATCCCATTATCCATCCAGGGTAATAATATAAACCACATCATATCCTATCAGGATGATAAAGTGGGCCTGGCCCTCTCTGTGTCGTGCCGCAAGAGCTGCACCAGCTTTTTTATTGGATTTGGCCCGATGCACTCGCATTCATGCTGGTGTTTATGAGTGGCAAATTGCTGTTTGATATCCAAATAATGTCAGAGGGGGTATCCTCTCCTGAGTTACAGAAGCTCAGTGAAAATTGCAAGGCCCCCCCCCCGTCAGCCATGATGGATTGGTTTTAATATCGGGTGAAAAGCAAAGATGCGAAGTGATTAAAGCAAGAGCTCTTACTAGATCTATTTTCTTGCTTTGTCTCTGCATTTCTTTCTTCCCCAGCAGAGGCTAGACGTCTTGACAGCGACGACGTAGGTTGCTTTTTTGTGTCTGCCACTTTAGGCTGTTTTTGAGTTGTCAAGTCTGACTTATTACGCTTTTGTTTTGAAAGTAGAGTGCACACTTGAGGACGGTTTGATAGGTTTGTCAATGCTTTAATGGTTTTAACATTTTGTGAAAGCTGCTTTTATGTAAGGGATGCAGCAAACTGAAAATGTACAACTTTAGTTTGCTTGGATGCACAAAGGGGAATTTAGATTATTGTGCATTAATTTTGACTGGTTTTTGATACAGAGGGAAAACAAGGCCATTTTGTCATGTCATGGACTTCTGCGTATGTGCTTTTAAAAATACCCCTGTGAAGCAAAGTCATTCTACAGCCTGTGGACTAGTGTACCTTTTTATCGTGGTGCAAAGTCAAGTGTGTCCTAAATCACCCAGACTACACCCACACTTTCTCCCTGGTTGCTGGTTTTCTCACACCATGACTCAGATTGTTTGACAGCTGTTAGGATATTTTCTACTTGGTAGCAACCCTTGCTACACTCAGTCTAAAGCATCAAAAGCTTTGGGCAGCAGAGGGCAATGTTGTGCTACGGACAGTGCAGATGGAGGAGTTGAGAGACTGGAGGAGGCAGAGAAAAATGTGCATCTTTTTGCATTGTCTCTCACTGTGATCACTCCATTTGAACTCCCTGCCTTCACAGGGAGCCAGTGGTTTCTTCTCATATGTGCAACATCATCAGGCCGACAGCTGGGCTTTGGAGAAAAGGCCAAGTTTTGTTCCTGTCCGTGCAACCTCTGTTGTTTTAGGTCTCCGAATGCTGTTTGGGATGACGTAGGTAGCACTGCACAGAATAAAGTGGGAGTAGCACACACACACACACACACACACACACACACACACACAGACATGCATATTTTATATCTCTACCCTTTATTCCTTTGTCCCCTCTCCTACCCTTAACCACATGTTTACCCCTAACCCTTATGCTAACCCTCTAACCCGCTAACCCTAAACTAAAGGGAGTAGCAGAGCAAAGCACCGTGGACTGTCATGTCTTGGGTCCCCACAATGTGATAAAAAGAATACCTCTCACCACCATACACACAAACACACACAGCCTTATTACGTGACTTCAAAGCACCAAAAAGCAGAAGACAGTGCTTCACCGATGGGAAAACATTTGAACATCAGTCATGCTGTTCCTCCACTTTTGTTTCTTGAATAGTTGTTCTCTAAAGAGCAAACTGGTTTCAAAGTGAAGAATCCCATATGGTTCAAACTTAGGCTTGGGGTAATGAATGTGTGGCAGTAGTCACATTCATCCTGTAAAGCATAAGTTTTTTCCTTAAAGCGTACGATGGGTTTCCAAATTTAAGCTGTCAGCGCTATAACGAAGCTACAGTTAAAGCCTCCACCTCTCCCATTTTTGCATTGCTCTCTAAAAGGAGACGTACACTCCAGAAAGGCTGGCTCAGCTGAAGAAAACCTCCTCTTTTGACTCGGGTATATTTGTTATTGTGTGCTATATACACAGTGTTTTGCAGTCTATCACGTATGATTGCACACATGATTCACATTTATTCAAGCGTGTCCATTCAGCTGTCACATAGGAAGAAGCTCTGCCCTTTTCTCCAGCGTTTAGAGGAAAGGTGAGATTATCTAACTCTCACGTCTACTCTTTATTTCACTCCACGAGAAAAGAATAAACAATTAGAGAGCGAATGATGTTCCTCCCTGTTGGTACGTTTGTAGGTGTCCTGCATACAAGCAAACATCTTATGCAAGAGGCCCACTGATTCAATTATCTGTCTGTTTAGTTTTGCTGGTTTGCAAATGATGCTGCTTCTCTGATTGTCCTCTAGATTATGGACACCATAGCACTGTGTTAACCCCTTGAACTCGATATGATGCATTCATATACAGATATCTGCTTTGTGGAGAAAAGCTGTGGAAATATAGCCAAAAAGATCCCCCCCAAAAATGTAAGTAAATATAATATATAATATATTTGTTATAATTGTTTTGTTTTTTTTCATTAAAAAAAACATAGAACATGTTTGTTATGGAGTCCTGAAAGTGACTAAATGTAAAAAAAAAAGATTTTTGGGGCTGGAATATATAGTACTACTAACATGCCAATTAATGGCATTTAGTTGGGTTTAGTTGTGCTTCCTCACTGTCACCTAGTGATAGGTATAGATATAATTTTATTGATCTCTGTATCTATACTAGTGCTGCTTAATTATTTTTAATATGTTTTAGTACAATAAATAATAAAAGAGGGACATTATCTGAAAGAAACGAACAGTTACCCTTGTGCAGCCACTGTTATGCATGCTTAGCATTTGCTGGGTTTTCATTCACTTTGTGGATGTTAGCCTACTCTTTTAGCCCACACATTTTAACTGGTTTGGTATAACATTATAAACAACCCCACAATATGGTGACACAATGCTTACAAACGTATCATTAGCAGATGGCTACACGTAGGGAAACAGTTCATTCTGTAAAGCCCTACTGTTAAATAATTGATTGAATGGTGTTTGTGTACAGATAGAGGCACTGACTGCTCTGGAATGGCATTCAGCCCATCCCCTCTGCCACCAGAAGTAGTTAAGTGTTAATAATAGAAAAACATAACAGTAATCCCATTTTAAACAATGAATAGCTACAGTATGAAATGATGTTGGGGAAATGTGCGATATATTAATTGCCCAGCACCTCGTGATCCACCCCCACAGGTGTTTTCACTTTTCCTGATTAGACCTATTTTCAGCACTTGATTGACGTCTCTCGCGCTCTCTAGCTGCACCTGTTACGAGACTCATTCCCAGCATATCTCTGCCCAACATCGACCTCAGCAGAGGTGCAATTGGCCTCTCACGGCGGCCATTTTATCATGAAATTTTAACACAGGTGTTAGCGATAATTACAGTTGAGGTTCCTTTGCATTTAGTGTACAACATGCACAAAAGCAGCACCATGTCTCTGTTTGACCTGAATGGAATGGAAGCTTTATTAGTATCATTGGGAACACATGTGTTTACCATACTGTTTCATGTCAAATGGCTGCTGTAAAAAAAGTCCAGGAGGTATTTATTTATTTATTTTTAACATGTTCACCATCCTAGTTTAGTGATTAGGTATGTAATTGGCACTAAACCCTAGTTAGAGATGAGGCTGATGGAGATGTTATTAGTATTGCAGGTATTTAGTCAAACACCAAAGTATTGGACACCCCATGATGGTCCTAGATGATAAGTCGGGATCACCAAAGCTAATATGGTTTATCTGGAGGGGGACATGAAAGTCTGTACCAAATTTCAGTGCAATTTATCCTATAGTTGTTGAGCTATTTCACTAAAAAACACAAATGTAAACCTCGCTAAACCTTGCTAGAGAAAAAGTCAGAGGATCACCACCATACAGATTTATCCTCTGGGGACCATACATTTGATAATACATTTAAAAGCTGTTGAGATATTTCAGTCTGGACCAAAGTGGTGGACTGATGGACAGACTGGCGTACCGAAAGAGTCATTGTCATCCCTAAAAATGTACTGAAGGCCATTATCACAATCATTTAGAAAACAACCTGAAACACTAGGCATTTTTCTTTTAAGCAGGTTGTTTTAATCAATTTGGCAGTGCATTATTATTTTATTAAATTAACCTGATATTAGGATAACTAAATTGATGTGTAGCTGTGTGGGTGGTGTTTTGCTGTAATGGTGCAATTATCACCTTTTATTTCGTCTTCATGGCTTACACTTTGTAGCTTATGGGCTTTTCAACCTGTTGCTATACATTTATATAACTTCCCGATTAGGCCTGTTCTTTGCATGTGGAAGGCTATAGAGTTTTTCAAGTTGGTGACATGGCATAAACACTCATGCACAACAGAGAGAAATTGAGAGCAATCTGGGCTGCCTCACTGTGTGTGTGCTCAGTTTAATTTGAGATTTATGCACCACACCTGGTTTGAAAATGTTGGCTGTCTGAAAGTGCCTAGCTGTAATTATGGCATCTGTCTGTAAACCGTCAAATTTAAAACAGAATGTTTTTTCAATTCCTGCATGAGCTGTGTGTTAAACAGCCGGTGATGTTAATATGAACCAGCATACAAATTTCTGCTCTGCTGCGCAATGTGTATCATACACAGCTGTATTTGCTGTGCTATTATTGTGTTTTTCATACCGGTATGATTGGATGTGGGGATAGTATTATCAGTCTTTGGAAGTATTCAGCATTCAGCTTCTGTCAGAATTTTGTGCTACATTTCTCATTCGTCATTCATTTTATCTCTACCATTAACGTGAGTACATTGCCACATGAATTTGATTAGATTGAGACCTTTTTATATGAAGTACAGGAAACTAGAATTGTAAAAAAAATTCTATATTTTTCTTACTATGGACAATTAATTTTGCCACAGAGCTCCATTGTTATCCAGAAACTATTAAAAACACATCAATGAACCACACTGTGTGACAATGTCCCTTCGCTTTCATGAATATGGCTGCTGTAGTTTATTTTGAGTCTATCATACATTGTCCTGCTCACTACTGCAACATGTGTATTAATCTGCAGCTGAAAATAGTCCCCAACTAATGGACTATTTAGTATTAGTATAACAACTAGTGCCCACCTATTTAGCAATCAAGCAACTTAAAAATAACTTCTTCAGAAGTAACACATGGGCTCAGGGCTCACAGTATCCACCAGACAGACAGGGTAGGAAAGTCAAACTATTGTAACCCACTGTTGATTTTGGTCTCTTCATGAAATTTGTTGACAACATAACACCAGCCTTGTCCTTTAACATGTTGAAATGTGCTCCTGTATGACTATCCCTAGGGTCCAAAGGAATCTTGTATCCCCTCCATTGAACTGCTAAGTGCTCAGATAAATGGCCAGCAGTAAAACAAGAACCTATATTGAGTCTTGTTATGTTCTGTCTTCCATTCTCTTTTTTCTTTTACAAGGCATGGCACTTCCTACAGTAAATGTAGTGAGCCTATGAAACCTGCCTGTGTGAAAAGCCATATGATTGATGGACAAAGGAGCTGCTATGGCAGCACAGACAGGCCTTCAGCCTACCTCGGGGCTTAATTCCTTCTCCCAACTGGCATGCCACACTAAGAGATATACACTTCAATTATACATGGGGATGGTGGGGGAGCGGACTCCGATGCCTTGCCTGAGAACTGATCAATATTTCAGTTCCAAGGGGACCAAACATCTAGCGGAGCAGCTGCTGCTTAACAGCTTTACACACTGGAGTGGCACACCCCGTAATACACAGCTATATACTGTCGGGGTGTGTGTGTGTGTGTGTGTGTGTGTGTGTGTGTGTGTGTGTGTGTGTGTGTGTGTGTGTGTGTGTGTGTGTGTGTGTGTGTGTGTGTGTGTGTGTGTGTGTGTGTGTGTGATCGAGGGAATTCAAGGGCCACAAGAGCTACTGCCGAGGTGGCAGTAGGGAGAGATGAGAGCCTCGAGGAGGTGTTAGGTGTGTGTGTATGTGTGGGACTTATTTCTTCTGTGTGTGGTGTATATTGACTCGATTCTTACTTGAGTCTTCTTCCTCCATCCCTATCTCATTTCTCTTACAGTCACTCCCTTTTTTCTTCCACACAAACACACACACACACACACACACACACACACACACACACACACACACAAACACACACAGAGTGAGCTCGTCCCCATAATTCTGTTATCAGCTCTCCTGGGGGTCTTCATTGCCTGTGTGTGGGGTAGAGAGAGGGAAAGAGAGACACTGAGACAGAGAAAGAAAGAGATTCTGTCTGTCTTGTTCTTTGTTGTTCCAGGCTTTGACATGTCAATTCCAACTTTACCTTTTTGAATCTGAAGTCTGGCAGTGCTCCTCCAATCCTTTCATCATTGTATATTTCCTGCATTCCTCCCTTATTGTGATGCATCTCCAGCATTCACAGTCAGTGCCCGCAGTTTGTCTGTGAGGCATTTCAGACAGGATTTACAAAATGTCAGGAGAACAAAACCTGGGTGACAAACTAAGACTTTACCCAGCAAGCACTGAGATCTGTCGTTGGCAAAGCTGGCGATGTTGTCGAATGCAGGATCTTTGGATTTTGTTGGAGTCAGGGACAAGGCAGCGAACACCAGAGGCACTGAAAACAAAAAATGAGGAACAGGGACTCAGGGAAAAGGTTATGGGAGTGCTATGTGTTGATTATGAGGTTTTCATCGTGTGCAGGCATGTATTATGGAAACTGGAGTTGGTGTTGATGCTGGCAATAGGTTTGAACTGTCACTGAAGCAAGTTCGCTATAAGGGAAATGTCTGTTACTACACTGCTTCTGTTCTTTCAGCTTGTTAGTTTCTCATCTGCTTCAGACTAGCCTTGGCTATGATCCCGGGCACATAACCTGTCAGGACACATGTAACTCAGAGTTGAAATTCCCTCAGTTTAGAACTTCATCTATTATACCCAAGTCAGTTTGGAGCCATTATCCATCTTTGTCAGTGTCTGTCTTTCCCATATTGTATCTAGAGAGACAGTTTACAATGTGTTTTCAGACAAGTGCCTTTTGGATTTAAATACACAATGGATTTGTGACCTTTTGCTGCACTTGTGGTGGGACCTGAGGATGATCAGTTTGATCCAAAGTTGTCCCTTTGGACAACTACCTCTCAGATTAGCATGACATTTATTATGGACATTCTTTAGAGGATGTTACCTGAAGATTCTGGTGACCATTCCCCAACATTTTAATTGCATTATCACCCATGATATTATCTGTATTTTACTGTTAATATTTCTAAAAGACAAATTGCCATGAAATAGATTTTCCAACAGTCAACATTTCACTGTCACATTGTCAGATGGTGAACATTTTCCATTTTGGACACTCACTCTGAGCTTTCTTGTGCCACCGTGGGGCCAAAATGTCAATTTTACCCTCTAATCTCTGTCACCAATCAAGCAACTTAAGTGGTAGCCAGGTTCTTAGAGTTGTAGTTAATGTTTGTTAATGTAAACTCAACATGGTTTTGCTGCTTCAGAATTTTACACTTTCTACTGGTCAGCAACGGTCACAAAGTTTTCCTACTTGACCTCGACTTGTCTTTAATGTTGCTTCTTGGCTTGACTTGATTGAGAGAGGACCCAAAATTATAAGCTACAAAGCCACTGAGTGGCTTGTGATTTAGAGTCAATTTTGTGTGAGCTAATGGAAGCAAGAGACTCAAGAGGTAAATTAAATGCACAGTAGTGTGTGGCATTGATGTGCCATTGATGAGTAATTGATGCTGCTGCAGTGTAGCAAGATGGTCAGCCACGATACTAGTCATAGAGTCAGTGTTGCAAGATAGTGGACATAGAGCCACTGTAGCAAGATAGACTTTTTATTTATTATCTGCTCCAGCATTTCCAACTTCTTGTACACAGATATGGTTATAATAATGGTCCAAAATGCTGGGAAATTACATAGAAAAACGTAAAGGACCCCCGCCCACTAAATATGTTCACCTAAGATGATTGTTATGTTGCACTCTTCTACCTACAAATTTTCTTAATTGGTTGGCATAATGTTATTTTTCTTTACGTTTGAATAGTGGCTCAACCCACTAGGTCTGATTGTCATATACATTTTTTTCTTCATATCAGAAACCTTTCAGTTCTTGGAGCTATGGACACATTTTGGTCTGTACCACAAAGGTATTGAGGTTCAGTTGTATAGGCCAGACATCCTAATCTACAGTGAGAATAAATGGTTGGTCAGTTCTAAATGTTTTAAATTCTGTCATTTAAAATATCCTCAGATGGAGATTTTTGAAAAATGAGAATCATTTCTCGATGAAAGTCCTTTCTGAATAGAATCGCATCACTGTCACCCTCATTCCTTGGAGGGATTCCACATAATTGGGCTGTTTCTCCAGTAATTGCTGTAGTCCTTTCATCTTTGGCTGATAAATCAGCTTTTCCCTGTCGTCCACTTGTTCTTTTTCTTTATTTCCTTCTCTGTTTTGTCCTTATGACATACACTTTTATATCAAACCACTTTTTTTTACTTCAGCCACATTGAACACCTCAGGGGACACAGCATTCACTGCCTCCATTAATGCCGTCCAAACCTCTTTTTTCTGCGCACCAGTCACTCAGGTGATAAAAAAAAGAACACCATTTCTACCTTCAACTTCTCAATTAGCTCCATTACACCGCCACTTCTTTTTTCACTTGTCATGCATCAGGTTGTCCCTGGCTGCCTCCTTCACTTCTACATCTCTGATCCTACAGAATGGCCCTTCTTATACAGTACATAAAGGCTCAGGAGTGTATTATGGTAATGTTAAGATCCAAGTTTACCAACTATAGACAAATGTTTCTTAGCATAAAGTAAGCTCATTTCTGTGGACATATAAATATAGCTAATAACGTGAATGAGAATCTATGTGCCTTAGATATAGTAAAATGTGTATTAAACCATAGATGATAAATCCAAAATGGGATCTTCACAAATTCACTTACTTCCTGGAAATTGAGACTTAACTGGGCACTATAATCAGACTAATTTCCATTTCATTTTGTTTGGGAGGTGGTGCTATTTTGACCCAATCAGTAGAGACTGACATGTCTGTCCCGTTGACGTCTTTTTGAGTTGACAAGCTGTCTCTATGGAGCAGTTAGTTTACCTTCTTTCATGTTGGTCGAAGAAAGCAGTTTGGCTGCGTCAATCCAATCAGCTCTTTTTATCTTGTCATCACCATTTTTTGTGGCAATTTATCTGTTGCTATTTTTCTGGGTCAGGCACAGGACAATGGTGCTTCCAATCTTAATCCTACTTACAAAGCTCTGTCGAACACAGCAGCAGACCTATCTCAATCACTGGAAAAATTGGAGATTGTGGCAGTGATTCTGTGTATTGAATTTGGCTGGGTCCAAATTTAAACTAATTGGGACCTATATATATTGCTAGGCTGTTTGTTAATTGGTGGCACATGATGGGGCTGCCTGTGTTGCTCTGTATTTGGGATTAACTATCCTCCAGTCTTTTTGGAACGGGTTTGGTTTGGGTCAATTTTGTTGAAACTTGGTGAAAGTCTATTTGATTCAACTTTCACACATATGCATGCTCAGTCCTAGCTAACCAGCTGCGATCCAATGACATTATTGACCATAAGGAAGCCTGGAGCCTCCATCACTCTCATTTGCTTTGCCTCTCTATCATCCACACCACCATCTCTCATCTCTCCTATGCTGGTGACAGTCATAGAATTTCACACCGAGAGGATTTGTGATGCTGATACCCGCTGGTTCTGTGCCTGTCAAATGACTTACTGTGCCTCTCTCTTTCCCTCTCCCCCTCTCTCTTCCCTCCACCTCAAGGCGTTGGCTATGCTGCCAAAACTAGTATCAAAGCATTACAGCCAAGAATCTTCCTGAGTGCATGTGCTTAGCTTAGCTTCATAGGACTTCATGAGCTGAGCTGTGACTTTGAGTTTTTGCCTTTAACAACAAAGTCCCAGGGTGTAGGCACATGGTATGCTACAAATGTAGTAGAGCTCACAGTTATATGTATACTTATATAATGCATTAAAGCCAGATAGTGTATTCATGTGCTTATTTTTCTATGTTGCATGATGGTAGCCTATATTTATCGTAGACGAACATGCACACACAATCACATGCATTCATACAGGTACATGCACAACATGTGAATAGTTAATACAGGCATGCAGACATGTGGAGCTGGCCTATTATCTAAGTCCCAGGTAGCTGACACTAGTGCTCCCAGCCTCCCAGCCAGCATGCTGGCTAAATGGAAATACTCTGTTTGCTTTTCTTTTGGGAAGCCTCTGGGGGTCGAACAACAGGGCCCTGTCAATTACACTCCAGTTGCTCTGGACCTCTCTATGCAAAACCAGTGCCCATTTGCAACGTCTTTTGTTTTGTGCAATGCCCGTGATTCCCCCCTTCAGTGCTTGCCTAGTTGCCCACAAGTCGAGAATTTGAATGGCCACCTCGAGAGAGAGCAGGAAGAATTAGCCTCAGCTTTTGCACTCTGATAGGACTATAAGAGGTCCATAATTGCTTGTTTAGCACCAACAGCCAGTAATATGACTCTATGAAGCTGTTACATATTTGATATACTTGCTTAGCTGTACATGAACATATATATAGATGTATATCCGTATATCCAATTGGATCCAGTGTAATGACTGTATTGTACTTGCTTAGCTGTACATGTACAATACTAATATCCAGCAACTGTCCAGTCAATGGGTTTCGACAGTGGACAGTCCACTGGACCCAGTCAACATGTCAGTGCATTTAGTTTATCACAAAATGTGGCCATCACAATATTCTCTCTTTATCTCCCTCGCTCTCTCTTTTCTACATCTCACAACATTGCTCTCTCTCTCACGCTAGAATTTTTCTCTTTCCTGTCACAGTTAAGTTCTCTGTCACTCACAAAGGGGTCTCAGCAAAACCTCCAGAAGCTGCAGACAGGCTGGTTGTTGGTAGTGACTTCAAGCTACATGCCTCTGTGCTGATGATGTTTTAATGTCACCCCATTGCCGCTCGCCCCTCTTTACTCAAGTTGTGGGAGGGTGGATATTTACCCCTGCGAGAATCGATTGCTGCTTTGTTGACAGTCGCTGCGGAGTATAACCTCTCATTAGGTCCAACATATGCTGCGCCTGGCGTTGCTGCCGATGCAAGCTGTTTTCTCAATGACATCTCCCAGTGCTCCTGTGGTGTTGGGAAGATCTCATAACATTGCCTTAACATAAAGTTCTGGGGAAAAAGTGTAGTGCTTTATGTTTGTCTTGAATAGTACAAATGTGGAGCTTTGCTCTGGAAAACAGAGGTGTCAGTGTTGAATATTTTAATGTGAGAGCAAATATGTTTCCATAGCTAATGGTGTAAAAGTATACAAAAATCTGAATTCAGAATTTCTCAATTTTTTTCTCATCTGTTGGCACAGGCCTTGTCTAGTTTTCTGTTAGTACAAAACGTTACAATACATTCATTTCTTATTTGCATTACTTACCAATACACAATGAATATCAATAAATGTATAGCATGTACTGTAATAATCCACATATACTGTGGATTGAAGTACACTGTGTCTACAAGCCAGAAACTAAAATGGAATCTAACCAAATATGAAGACAGGCAGTTGAATACAGACATAGAATGCCCCCCCCCCCAAATAATAATAAAAAAGTGGATTTAGTGTTAACTTACAAGGCATAAACTGGAAGGCTTTTCCTGTGTGACAGCTGCAGTGTTGAACAAGAAATTGTCATAGCAACACATGACAAATCACGGCAAAGCTGTGTGGATGAGAGAACAGTGAGGTTCTTTGTATTAGATCAATAGTAAGAACAGAAACATTGCAGTTAACAACCATGTGAAGCTGAAGATAATAATGCCTTCAGTCTTCCTTCCACTTGCATAACTTCACATTTGAGGCAGTTCGTTGACTATGGCAACCAACTCAGTCGATACAGTTGGTTGAAGACGAAGCACCATCAGGCTTGGGCCTGCTCTGAAGCGGAATCTAAACGGCACTCGTCAGCTGAGAAGTCTCCAGCTGTGAATTTGTATTGGAAAAGGGTATGAAAAGGCCTTGTGAGGCATAAGCAGGTGCAGCTAAAGCATGCTGTACCATCCCTGGAAAACTGAACAAATCAGCTTTAGTGTTTATTCAAAACACTTGACATTATTTTATCCTTTGTCAAGCTTTCTTCAAAACATTCACAACCAGTGGAGAAAAACCATGGCTGTTTTTCTTGTGCATTCACTAAACCCTGTGAAAATCTGAATGATTACAAATTAAGTGTGGGAGATTTTTTGCTCTGTGGGGACAGATTGTTATTTATTTATTTTTTCCTGAGATTGGAACAGAATCAGTTTGGAGGTGTATCAAAGCAGTGAGGCAGATGAAAAAGGAATTCTACCTTTGAATTGGAAATCCATCATAAACAATGTCCACATTTGGATTGCTCTGAGGCTGGGGACTACGTCTTTGACCACAATGCAAATTCCACATTATTACAGGGGGAGGAAATTGGGTGAACATGATAGAAAATATGGACCCCCTTCCCAATCTCTTGTTTGTACAGCTTGGGATAGGTTCAAGAGAAGTTCATTCAAAGATGAGGCTTTGATTTCAGAGTTACGGTTGTAGGGAATTAAATAAATAAACTGAGTGAAAGTCAAGTTTTCAGTCCATGAATACTGAATGACGTGCATCTTGGGATAGGGGATATTTTTACTTTCTCAGCTCAGCCCATGTTTGCTGCTGCTAGAATATCTGTCTTAATTCTAGCTCAGCAAACCCAGAATAAATGCTGAGTACTTGTTGTACTGTGCATTATTACCATGATTGAGAAATGAGTCAGATGGCACAGTAAAAATCAGATACTAATATGTGTACTTTTCTCTAAAATTTTAGAAAATTTCAGAGCATCTATGTTCAATAACCAGTCATTGTTACTCATCCCATTCTCTACCACCACCACCACCACTTTCATCATAGCAGACTCATCAATTTTTTTAGCTCCTTTGTGAATCTCTAAGTCCAATGAATATAAGAAAACAAGCAAACAAACAAATAAGTACATCAAACCATGGCTTGACAAGTGTCTTTGTCTCCCATGTTTTCCATTTGTATTCAGTAGTGTTTGTATTTGGTAATTTAAACTCACCGTGCCTAGAGATAAAAGACTGATATGGCCGAAATAGGAATGCCTCCGAGGTTTTGAATTTGAATATACGCCTCTGTGGTGGCTGATAGCTGGGTCTAAAGATGAACAGTGCCACAGTGGGCTGGGAGAAATTGACTCTGTATTTCAAGGTAGCTCATGTCTACTTAAGCCACTTTTTTTTTCTGCCAACACTGTCATGTTCTTCTTTATGGTTTTGAAAATAACAGGCTTTATTGTGCTTGGGGACCAATGGATCACAGAGAATTTGTGGGTCTCTTTATCATATTCAGGCCTGTGTGCATGTAAATCAGTGTGGCTCTGCTGTAGGTGGGCTATTATTTCCATTTTGAATGGCACATCAGAGTCGGTAAACAATTGCATCTACCTGGCACCGACTATAAACAGGCTCCCAAAAGGCTTGACTGTCTTTCTCTGAACTTGCGTAAAAATTGCGAGGTCAAACCCCCCCCACATAATCCTAAAGAGTCCCCTCACCAGGGGAGCACATACCCGCCTCTTGACTGTTGAATTTCTGCTGTCACATCCTCACCAGTCAGGTATTCTTGTCAACCCTGGATGTTTGGCTCATTCCTTTTAGAGGCCTGCTGTATGGAGATTAATTTACCTGAAGTGATTCTCAACATGCTGAAACTGGCCAATATTATAATACATGTCAAATAGCTCCTCTCGATTGTAGTTCTTTCTGTCATATGTTTACTTTATACTTTAAAGAGCGCATACAAAGAAACAAGACATAACATGATTAAATAGCCAAATATTTTTTACTGAGGCAAAATTCCACTTTCTTTTATGTTGCTTTCAAACCTAAACTGTTTGGTCCAGTTAAAACAGACGCTGGTGCGTTATCCCGTTGTGGATCTTTTGGCCTTGTGTGGAAGCTATCAATTGAACTCCAGTGCGGACCATGCCACCGGACCAGGAACCGCTTGAAATTGAGGTTCTCGGTTCATTTTCAAGCAGACTCTGGTCCTGCTCCATGTACTTCGGCAGTTCATTAATTCCATTTAAAGTTCATGACTTAGTGATCTCACAGAAATACCTCCTGGAATATTTATTAGTGGTGCACGATATATCGGCCGCCGATATAATATCGGCCGTCATTGTTTTACACATCGGTATCGTTCCGATGTCAAAATAGGGCCGATGTGAATCATTCCTGTGTATTTGACGTGTGTGTAGGCTTAGATGTGAGTGTGGGGGCGGGGATGTTTGTTTTTGCACGAGCGCATAAATTTACACGTCACACAATGTGCCGAAGCAGGTGTTGGAGGCGGCAAAAAAAGTCTGTTTGACTTTGCCTTTGGTGAGGGAGCAGCGATGTTGTCTGTCGGGTTGTTCTACAAAGTGTCTGAAGAAGATCCTCGCTATGCTGTATGCAATGATTGTGAGGGCCGGGTGATGCGAGGGTGGAGTTCATGTCAAATCGTTCAATACAACCAATTTGATCACCCACTTAAAAAACAAGCATCCCGAAGCCTACAAAGAATATGAGAAACTAGTTAATGCTAACAAGCAGCGGAAGAAAGCTGCTGCTAACGCTACGGCAATGGGTGCATCTCAATTGTCTGTCTTTTCTCCGTCATGAGATTCTGTAATGGGTGCGTCTCAATAGTCTGTCTTGTCTAAAATTCAGTGATAGGCCTGTAATGGGTAAAAAAGATAATTGAATGAACAGTTATTTTATTTCATTTGGTGTCATGAATAAAATGTTGAATAATAATTTCCTGATGATTTGCCAGAGATGTATATTTATACACTTGTCTATATTTCTTTTAGGTGCATGGTTAAAAAAATGCGTTTTGGAAAATAGCTCTTTATTTGATTATCATAAAAATGTGTTTTCTATACAGAGATATCGGTAAATATCGATATCGGCCATAACAGCAATATCAATATCGGTTGTCGGTATGTTTTTTCACATCGGTGCATCACTAATATTTATATACAAGACACCTCTTTTTCGTCCTTCATCTGTCTGTCATCATTCTTTGTGAGCTCTTTGTGACACCAGAAATCATTCACATTAGAAGCATTAAAGTGCTGAATGACCTGCTGCCAGTCACCAGAATTTGATGAGCTGATGATGCAGGAGGACAGTTGCCAAAACTGTCCAGTCAATGAGTTAACTGTAAGTCTGTATGACTTGGTTTGTTTGTAAAACGCAAGTGTAAACACAAACTGGACCAGAACTAAAATACAACAATGTATATTTTTTTCCCCTTGGTCCAGACCAAATGCACAACACCACAGGTGTGAAAGCACCCACAGTCTTGAGGCTTAAGCAAACCAAATGTAATCTTATTGGATCCGTGAGGTGACAATGAAGTTTGGGATGTATGACAGGGTTTGCAGAAATGTGCCGATCCAGGTGACAGTGGGTGAATAATATGAAATAAAATGATCGATAAATGAATTCATTTGACATTTTTTGTTTTATTTTCCTGAATAGGTAAGTCCAGTTCATATTTGGTAAATTCTTTGTATTGCTTTATGTGGGCAGACATGGGCTACATGCAAAACGCTAGAGAGTAATCTTAGTGTATGATGTTGGAGTGTTGGTATGTGTTTTAAGTGATAATGATATTTAAATATGTACTGTGTAACTTAGTTTAAAGGTTGCTATGACCCACAAATGCCACAATTTGATGCATAATACAACGTTCATGTCTCATTTAACAAAATGTTTAGATCACAGAAATTAGCATCAGATAAAATCCAAACTGCTTTCTGAACAAATCAGAGATGTAGCATTGATAATGTCTTTCTTCACTTCATGTTTTATTTGGTTCTGTAGGTCCTGTACTTCCATACGTCTCTGCAGTTGCCCAGCACGTTGGTGGTTCTGGAGCTGGTGTCCTTGACACCCAGGCCAGACGGCGCCCAGCATGCCCTGGGGCGAGGCTTCACTGTCCTGGAGCTTTTTACTAACAGGACAGGCTCTCAGCCTGCTGAAGGGGACAGAAGGTGATTAGCCCATTCTTAATTACGCCATCCAGGCATTAATGAGGTTTCCTACGAGGAGATGGTTGAAGGACGGGTATGGTTGTGGTGAAGAGGTTGCTTCTTGAATATCATCCAGGGAGTGGCAGCTTGTTTCGTCTAGTGTACTTATACCTGTTAAGCGTCTGCTATAAAATGTAGCTCAGCTGTAGTGATTTACTTTTTTTCTGCTTGCTTGCAGAACTTATACTTCACGCTGTTTTGGATTTGCTCTGTTGTCAGCAGTCAGGCTTTAGAGGGGATGGTCAGGGAGATGGTTGAGTGACACTAGATTTAAAAACTAGAATTAAAGGTTGCTAGCACCACAGTTGGCACGTTTTTGTTATGTGTAGCAGCTCCATTGATTAAAGTCATTCAGGTTGTTTTCAATTTTTTTTCCCAGGCTAAATCTACACCATGGATCACCACGAAGCCTCCTCCACCCCCTGCTGAAGGACACTGTTGATTGTAAGGACCTTTTTTTATATACAATGTTTTGCAAATATTTATTTAGTTTGTTCCCTTTAAGTATTCGTCCCTGGAGAAGTGCAGCAGGAAAGCTGAACATGTGGGGTTTAACAGGGTTCTTTTCAGGCCAGTAAAGCTATGTTTTTCGATGTGAGAACCTTGACAACCTCACCATCTGTAGCTACAAATGAAGACACTTTAAACAATAAAAGGTGCAGTGCAACCTCTCAATTCTGTTCTTTGGCATGTTATAGCAAGCTTAGCTGTCCCAAATGTAATATACCAATGATTCACTTACACTTCACACAGTCTGAAGGGGAAACCTGTGGAGACTGTAATCCATAAAGGCTGGCAGGGAATAAATCTGCATGGATGTAACAACTACTCAAAAGGTAAAATGATACATGCTATGGTGAAGTAAAGTAAAGTGGATCGAATAGCAAAACAGTTAACTTATCTAACAGAGCTCAACTGGCTCCACCATCCTAAAACCTTTCTAAAAACTCCCCGCACAAAACTTATGAGGAAAAAACTAATTACTACTATATTCCTGTGGAAAGTCAAAAAGAGATTACCCTGTGTATCGCAACAGGCAATAAAATATAAAGAAGAAAACACAAGATCAGAAAAACATAATTAGTGAGAAGATACAAAATAAGCAGTGATTGTGGATTTACTACATTATGAAATGACACAAACATGGATTCTCTGTCAAGTATCTGAATTTCCTGCCAGGTGTCATCACAGAAAACTACCATGTAACGTCAGTCTAACAAAGCAGTCTAAAAGAATCGGAATTTGACTTGAAATGAAAGTATTCCCAGGGGGCCAGGGTATTACTGATCATCAAATCCTCCATGTTTTCTTTTAAGGCCAGTTTTTGGTAATTTTCTAGTCTTTTTAGCTGTATTTTTGTTTAAGAGACTATGTGCAAGTTGTATCCAAAGCTAAGTGATTTTAAATACCCCTGCACTCTCCAGAATACCTTACATTTGCCTATACAGTGGGTTATTACTGGAATGAATAACTTATTTATTATTCTTCTAGCTTCAGGTGTGAGATGTTTTGGAGATTACACATATATAGAATAGATTATCCCTGAATATTAGACTAACATCAGTTAGCAGTTGAGAACAAATCTTCTTGAATTATTGAGTTAGCTACTGAAGCTCAGGGTTGGTCTAGATATGTCCTTGCTTGGCCTAAATACTAAAGCTATGAATTACAAAACACTGTAGTGCCTCACAGTATGAATAACACCGTACCCAGTGAGAGCCAGAGTTCCTGTCTTGGCTATCATGTCACATGAATATTAGAAAACCTTCTGTCAAACGGCCTTTTATGCTGGCTGAATTATTAACCACATGCCTGTTGTTTAGTGGAACGTTGCTAGTTTGTTTTAAGAGCCATATTGCTGACACTGTTACACACACTGTTGCTCTTTTATGGTCAGAACACTTTTCCATTTCTTTATATCACTTTTATTCTCATCCACTGTGACAGGGACATATCCCTGTATCTACTGCTTAATGTGAAGAATTTTGAGGGTGAATTTGCGGAGTGAAACACGTATCTGAAGCCGTTTTGTGCTGGAATGAAATAAGAACATTTCCATATAACGGTCATTCATGTCTGATTGTGTGAAAGTATTATAATGAAAAAACATACCCTGGAGGCTGACATTATTTTTATTCTTCATTCATTACAAATTCCACATTATTCAGTTTCCCCGACTTTGTTTTTGAAAATACTGTAGCTCCGGAGAGAAGAATAATATCTTCATTACTTCTTGGTGTGTTGCAAATTAAGTTGGGGTTAAAAGTTGAATTGAATTAAAGTGAATGAATTAAAACTATAAATCGATGCATTTCCACATGTCTGCCATATTAAAGTGATAGCAAGAGTCACACACTCAACTGGAGCGATGATGGTGCACACTGTGCCCTTTTGTCACAGAGAACACACCTCTTTTCATTTCCACTCAACTGCACCGATGAATTAGGCGGATGTTCAGATTGTCTTGACATAGGTAGTACTGATAAAATACCCCCCCCTTGAAATGACAAATGGCACCCCGAGAATGTGACTGAAAATGAAAAAACGTCGGTGCAAAACACAAGGGAGTGCGTTGGGGCTGTTACTGGTACTAGAAAGGACACAAAATACGAACCAGGAAGTCCAGTTTGGGATGTATTAGCCTGGCTTCCCAACACATAGTGTTTAGGGGTATAACAGTCTCAGACAGGGTTTTAAAATTTTGGAAAGTTATCACAGCGGCAGTCATTAATCTTTATTTGCAATAGTCAGTTCTGTTCATGTTACAAAGTAATCCACCAGGAATTTGTGCTTGCCCATATTTAATTGGCCCACGCACTGTGTTGGCGGCATTGCATTGAAGCCCAAGTTGAGCTAGGTTCCACCTTCTGGTTGATAACTGCTTTAAAAAATAAAAAATAAATGAATAAAATTGTGGGCTGCCCCCTGCGTTCGGACCCCCACTGTGTCCCCACATTGGTCTTACTGAATATGGAGGCTGTGTTTTTTTTATGCAGTGCAAATGTTAGTGTACACATGATCTACACAGCCCTGCCTGAGGCAGCCTCCTCTGTATGGCTTGAGGCCAGAAGGACTCTTCTGTGTGGCTCTATTTTGTGATTTGGTTGTGTGAGAAACATGAGATCTGGATTTTTCCTCTTGTTGAATGTACTGTACATCCCTAGCCATAATAACTTTGATTTGGATTTTTTTAATTGTTAAAAGCTTGCATTTTGTTGAAAGAGGCTCATATTGACTGCCCGGCTATTGACTAGTGTGAACTACCATTTGTCCCCTTGCTTCAGTGCCTTAAACCTTTATGTGCTACCAATTACGTATTTAGCACTGTGTATGTATACTGTGTACACACACTGTATCAAAAATACTGTTATGGTTGTCTAAGAAGCGCAAACAAATCTCATTCCTATCATTTACACAATGGTGCCTTTCGTTCCAAGGCCAGCAATTGTATTCTATCCACAGGAGACAGGTAGGTCAGCATACTGTTCACAAAGCAAAATGTGGTCTTTTGTGTTCACACTCCGCTGAGAATTGTTTGCTGCATCACAACATGCAGCAAAAGATCCATTTGATGCAT
The DNA here is from genome assembly GCF_905237075.1 of Dicentrarchus labrax. Taxonomy (NCBI): domain Eukaryota; kingdom Metazoa; phylum Chordata; class Actinopteri; family Moronidae; genus Dicentrarchus; species Dicentrarchus labrax. Next base: position 21,537,648 of record NW_026136715.1, read on the forward strand.
TTGTGCATATGTGTTTAATCGGTTCGTCTCATAAAGACTACTATCAATGTACTTGTGTGTGTACCTGGTGACACAGTGGCTGACAGACAGGTCTGGACTGTGGACATTGTGGTTATATGTTATGCGCCATACTGACGGTGGATTCAATTATTGCAATTGTCACTCAGATTTAAGGAAACAATCAAAGTTACACTGCAAATTGTGGGCCACATAGTTTCTTGAAAACTCAGGGGATTACCAGAGTTATTAGGATTAATCCTCTGGTGACCATAAATGTCTGTACAGAAGCTCATGGTAATCCATAGACTATTAATTGTGACATCTCTTAGGGCCCAGTTTCAGTTTAAAAAAAAATACATTTCTATACGTTTTATACGTTCCTGGCCGCCTTGGTAGCTCACCTGGTAGAACCAAATCTGACCTGTTGCCCTTTGCAGGTCAATTGTGTGTTACCAACAGGCCTTACAGGATAACTGACCATCTGATCCTGAGCTGTCTGTGGTGCACTCAAGAGCTTACAAGGACATCAACAAAACATTCCTGTGATTTGTGAACCAGCACCGCCTTTAACAGGACTGGACAGGGATAATAATTTAGCCTGGAATGTCAACCCAGGCTACTCTACATGCTATCACTTTTATTGTAACTGTTTTGCTGATAGTGCTCTTATGCCTGCGTTGATAAAAAGGCAAATTTTAAAGTGCTCTGTGCGTTCAGGAAGAAAAGTGCAGTCCATTTACCATTTGTTCATAAAGCAAAAATTTGACATTTTTATATATGGTTATTATGATTTTGTGTGGCCCTGGCAGCAAGTTTTTATTTTTTTTATACACTAACCTTGTATTTTTGCTAATGAATGTTTAGCTGCATTTCTTCTGGGGCTTTTCTCTTCTTCATGCGTCTCTCTTTCACCACCTTTGACCATTTTTTCATCAGACTGGTTGAATGTTGTGTTGATGAGACACGTGTGTCAGGCCAGTTGTGTGTGATGACAGGCAGAGATTCCATTAGGTTAAAAGCAAGCAAAAGGGCTGATGGTCTACAGTCCTGAGTGAATGTATCTGTTCCATTCAATTTCATTTTGTGGTTTAAGTAACTACAGAGCAGTCAGCTGGCCAGGCCATCAGGAATCCTCCCAATGCCTCTGAAGGAAAGTCAGAGCCAGAGTCAGGGTGCTGCCATTGTGCATGTTGGCTCAGTGGAAAGGCTCTGCTGCACTTAATGAAACAGAAGCCTGTGTTTACCCTATTATTTCATGTCAAAATGGCTGCCATGAAAATGGTCTATTAATTGATCCTACTAACAAGTATTGTCTTTGTGGCAAAAGTCTGATATTTCTTATTTCACTGTTCGATAGAGTCGTTGCGTAACAACTTCTCTTCCTTCATTACCATGAACACACACTGTAGTTTGTTTTGACTAGATCCCACAACTCAAGTGTCAGAAATACTCACACATGTATTTAACCTCAGCTAAAAGTCATTCCCAACAAATACACTATTTAGTAACATTAGAACTAATGGTGCACAGCTGTTTAGGAAATTACTGAGCCTTTTTTAAACTATATGTTTGTGACTAATGGGGCTTGGAGCTCACTTTACAAAACTTTAGCCAACTCTGGTAAGGTGATGAAAATCCGTCCTTTTGATTTTAAAAGATCTGCACCAGTACAGCATTGTGGATAACGATGGGTTTCCCTGTTACTAAATTAGTGTTACTGCTGGAGATGTTAATAATATAATACATAATAGTAACAGCACAGTAGAGCACTTTTCCTTCCTACTCAAAGTAACTTAGACATTAAGCCAGTGTTTGTGGTCAGTAAATTACACTTTCATTTCATTATTGTCACGCTGGCAGGAGACTTTTCTAAAGCTGTGTACTCCTACGCACTCTTTTATTCAATTTTCTTTTCCTGTTGGGTCAAACAAACCTTCACCACAATGTTAGATGAAGAAGAAGGTTTGGCACACAGTACACAAGAGTAAGAAAATAGTGCCCCCTTTTCTGCATATGGATTGGTTTTAAATCAAATTTGACATCAGGAATTAGATTCAAAACGAATTGTGAGATTCCCAAAGATTCTCATCCCTACAGTGTAGGGAACAGGGAAAGTATTAAGAGACCGACTGAAGAAATGTACAAAAAACAACCTTGTACTTTAAAACAGGTATGTTAAAAATCTCCACGTAAAGGCATAGTTTGGAATGATAATGCCAGCTTTGACAACAGACCTTTTTGGAAACATGTACATGTTGTAGTGAAGTGCCACTGCCAGGGTATGTACATGTTTTTGTATACAAGTGCAGTGTGGTGTGTACAGGGGGTGTAATTGGGTGCCAGAGTGTTAGCATGGACAGGCAGGGGTATATGCTGTAGATGCCTGCCAAACACTACATGTTTCTGTGTTCTACTGCCTAGCCAGGCTCTCTGCCACTGGCTGAGTAACACACACACATACATACATCACACACACACACACACACACACACACACACACACACACACACACACACACACACACACACACACACACACACACACTTCCCCCTTGGGGGTAGGCTCATGAATGGATAGAACTAGATAGAGAAAAATGGATACATGAAGAAGAGGAAGAAGGAAGGAAGAAAGTAGAAACTGTTTGTCTAGTAGAAGACTGACTTGGTGGAAATTTGAGGAATGCAAGATGATGGGATGCATACATTCTGATAACTCTAATTATAATGATGAGTCATGTTTTTAAATTCATATCACTAGATTATATAATTAGATGGTTTGATTAGATTTCAGAAAAAATACAACCACTGGGCTGATTAGAGGAATACAAAGTGGTGCAACTAAAAACAAAAAAATACCAGCCTTTTCAAGGCTCTGTTTAGGTGATTTTTGGATTTTTACTTTCTAGCAGAAAATAAGAGCAAGCTTGCTCCTTAGGTTGAACTTAGTTTTAACCGAATTGGAACAAAATGTATAAGATCAGTGGAGAAAACATGTATGCAGAAATATAAATCTGACAAGTCAGTCTGAATTGAAACCGATAAAGGATCAGTGAAACTAGGGAAAAAAGAACTGGAGTCAGGGTCAAGAGGCAGGAAATGGGAAAAGGAGAGAAGATAGAGAGACGAAAGGAAGTTGCCTTCAGGCTTTTGAAAGTCTTAAAGGACGGGAGGCAAAAAAAGGAGGAGGAAACAAGCAGGAAAGGAGGCAATAAGCTCATTGGCTTGATCTAAGCTTCACTTCTCAACCAACTGGGAGAAAAGGGGAAGTAGAGAGAAGAAAAAATGGAATGAGAAGGATGGAGGGCTGCTCTGGGGCCCTCTAAGTGTGATGAGAGGACAAACAGATGGTACATTGTGTTCACATTAGCATATCTTAATTTGAAGCAACACCACGATGCATCAATTTATTCTGTGTATGTCTGTGTGAGGGGGACAAAAAGGTAGTGCCATGACAAATTTTGTCACTGATATACCAAAAAGCCTCTCTGTGGCTAAGATAAAGAGGTTTGCTAGTGCCTTCAAAGGGCTTTCACCTGCATATCTAACTCTTAAGGCATCCCACATAAGTGTTTGTTTTCACCACCTACGCCAAGCTTTATTGCTGTTTGGGTGAACTTCAAACCTCCACCAGACATAATGAATTTAAGCAACACTTTCCCATGCTTATGTTTAGGGTCATATTGTGAAAAGGCGACTCTGCTTTGCAACTATATCAACAGTGTTTAAACACTTCTTTTGTGTTTTCATGGATAATGAAAGCAGGGAATACGGCAACATTAACAGAAAGTTTAACTTTGTGACAGGATACTTCCAGTTTCCTACAACTTCGGCCTTGTTTTCATAGTTTGAGGCAACGTTCCTATTCTTACGATGAAAATGTTCTCACCAATTTAATTGTTAAGATCTCCGAATATACTGTAGTGTAAATAGAAATTCAGCAGGTCAAGAAACTTGAGCAGTCAGGCAATCAGAAAGGTTTAAAACAAACCCCCAGGTTATGCAAACTAATTTAGAAGAGAAAACAAAGTTATTGCCTAAAGACTACTTGGTTCAACTTTGACCTAAAGGACTTTGCAATAAGGATTTGGGGTGTGCTCATTCTCAGTTTGACCTCAAGATTAAGTGGTTTAGATAATCTGTTTTAACTGTTTTGGTTGCTTTGGTGCATGTAATGTTATTGTTACTCATGCAAATGATGGTCAAAGCTATGAAATAAAGACCCCAATTTTAATGACTGGAATTATCCTTACACCAGTAACCCTCCAAGTTGGAGTCATTGTAGTCATGATTCTCATTGCAGACTGTCTCGCATTAACACCTTCTCACTTGTTATAGCATGGCTTCATCTAAGCCACCTACAAATTGTTTACCCCTAATTGCCATTTGGTGGTGTTAATTGTAAAGTACAACAGGCTTGGCTGATATATTGTTATTAGCTTATTGCAGATATATTTTATTATCGGCATGTCAACTGATAAGAAACAAGTAAAGGCAGTAAAACAAAAAGCCAAATATTTGTTTGAGATAACTGAGAAACAGAGATGCCATTTTATGTTTTTCCCACCAGAAATGTAAAACTGTAAATGTCGCTCTTAATACATGCATGTTTAAGCTATATATTGTGTATAAAACATTAACTCATATATCTGTATTTCTCATATATCTATCAATATCTCTATCAAAAATCCCTCATACCACGTTTTTCAGATTGCTTGATATGTTTGACCATACCCAACAATTTATTAATTTATGTATAAAAAAAGTAAAGCAGCAAACTCACGTTGAAGCTGGGAATGTTTGGCAGGTTCTTCTTCACTGATGAATCAATCAATTCAGCCCAAATAATAAATTGTTCTAGAAATTACATTGTAATTACATTGGCCTCACTGTTTGACAGATGATCTCTGGGAAGTGACATGCAGAAGCATGTAGTAGTAATTTCTTGGTACCAAGCAGAGAAAACAAATGAATCTTGCAAGTCACCACTTCAAATCCCTTCATTCTTACCTAAGTTGTCAGTAAAACCTGCTCTCAATCACCCCATCGGTATTCATCTTTATTACTTTCTTCTTTACCACTCAACCATCTCCCAAAACCACTGCCTCTGTTTGTCTGATGCTGAGCCATTTTCTGGGTTATTTTTCCCCCACTTCCTTGGTTTCACATCTCTTGCCAAGTTGCTGCTCAACTGACTCTGAGGTACCACGCCACTGCTGTAAGGACATTTTGGGGTAGTTTGCTAATCTATGCACAGCATCTGACTGAAACCCAAGCTTGATGCATAATGAATAACAAGAAATAAATGATGAAAAAGTTGCAGACACCTGGGCACCATCTGTGTCAAGAAAGTTCTATGTTTGATTTCTCCCTCCCTTTCTCTCCCTTCATACCCATCCTACTTTTAGTGTTTCATGGTAAAAACGCCTTTTCCATGCTGCTTTCACCAGTGAAATCGTTTGTATAACAGAGATAAAGCTGTGCTGAAACCTCAGAGATTTCCTCAAACCATTTTCCATCTTCTGTTTTTTGGCTTTAGACATAAGCACTTTTTTTGTAGTAAGTTATATGTTAGCGGTAGAGGGTTTGGCTGAGTCATGGACAGGGAGAGGAAGAGTACACGGCAATATACTACATCATCTTCTTTCACTCTCAATCCCCTTTCATTGACTTTAAAGATAAAGGTACTGGCTGTGTCCTGAAAATGGATGAGAAACTGTCTACAGCAGAAATGGACATTCTGCCCATACTTCCTGTGAACTCATCCGCTTTCCATATTTTTTTTTGTTTTATATGATTGAAAAAGAACTCGTTTATTACCAGAAATATCCCTCTCCCAGTAGTCTCTAAGATACAATTTATTTTAAATAAATGTAACATAAAATCATTTTCTTTTCAGTCTCACTACTGATGTGATTCCGTAGCGATCCATTTGTCATTTTGCTGCTTTTATTTTCTTGATAAAAAGATTAAAAATGTTTTACTTCTGTGGTTCCTAAAAATAACATTGTAACATAAATATGTTAGTCATAGATTTACTTGTTTTGAAGTGTACTTCATGTCCTAAATAATTTTTTGAACTGAGAAGCAATTTCTTCCTTCCAAAAGTAACTTTGTTTCTGAACTCTATGTAACTTTTTTTGTTGGGCAAAGTTTGGAAGGCAGTCAGAACTAGAATAAATGCAGTGATGTTTTAAAAGCTGATAAATACAGTTTATTGAGAGGAAAACTGTTGCGCTGCCATACATTTTGGGCTGCACTTGCACATAGTCAGCCAATGTAGTGTAAAAAGCATTGATGGTTATAATGACACACTTCAAAACAAATCTGTTGGGTTTTTTCCTAAGACAAGATTGTACAATTTGACACTAGCAGTAAAACAGAGTTCATTTCAATCGTTTTATGTTGATCACAACTTGAACCCTGGTATTGATTGTAGTGTTTGTAGAAATGGAAAATTCACATTATTCCAGCCCCCTTTCACAAGACCCAACAGTGTCTTGTGATGTTAAAGTGTGTCTCATCTTTTCTCGTTTCATATTTTCCCTAACATGTTTGGGGGTTTAGGCATTGTGACTGTGGAGGGGAGGGAAAGCCTTGCAATCCTTGCTCTTCCTTGGACTTCAAACAGACCTGGCATCACTTTGATGCGTGTTTAGGGCGATTGTCCTGCTTGAAATTATTGGTTTTGTGAAGCCAGAAGGATGATGGGCTTCTATAGTGGCTGTCTTTGGTGAATGTGGAGATGATCCTCTGCATGTCCCAATTCACGGATTCCTACATCTGATTATGTGTCTAGTGGTAGGCAGAAAGCTTAGACTGAGTATTTATATTTATTTCCTCAGCATACACCTACGAATGAACAGAAATGGGCAACAATCTTTTTTTGGTTCAGGTCTTGTTTACACCACCTATCAAAACTGTTAAAACTGTCAAAACTAATTTCACTTTACAAAATAATCGATATGTAGATTTTTCGGATTTGCCACCGCTATGTTTAAGGTTGTCTAGGCTCAGGAAATTAAAACTACTTGATTGAGGTTAGGAAAAAATTACCAACAGTGGTGGCAAAATTAAACCTTCTGTCGTGACCTCCTCCTTACATGTCTGGAAACCATAAAGATAGTTTGAACAATATTCCTCTGTTGCATGTGTCTTCTAACGCTGCTTGCATCTCCTTCAAGCAATCTACGTATCTATCACCAAATCAGTCTTAAGCCTGAGTGTTCTGTGATAGAGCAGGACAGGTTGTAGCTTTTTGTTTGCTTTGTGTGCTTTTTTCTTTGTATGTTTGTTTACTGTTAATGAAGAGTTGTATTGATAATTTATAAAACTCAGATACCGGTAATATTAGCTCCTACATAGTTTCCCTCTTTGTGGTTTCTGTGGTTATGAGCGGTGGTGGAAAAAACTTGAACTATCTTGCCATATCTGTTTAGTTAGACAACATAACACAAATACGTTGGAATATAACAAGGTTTACAAAGGTAGTATTTATTGCAGAACCATTGCATTACATTGCTTTAAATTGTACAGGTGTATGAGGTAGAAAAGGTTATGAATCCATCCAAAGTTTCAGTTTGAATACCTGAAACTGTTGTCATGCTATTATCTAAACTATCGTCATCCTATCACTTTTCTTACCATGATAATTATGAGCCACAACACATCCCAGTACTTAAATGCTCTGAGACATCGCCAACATTTCACTTTCTATAATGACTCACCTACAGATTGCTCACTGTCATCTTGTTGAAACAGCCTATGGGAGTGAATGGAGCTTCCGGTATTGATTGTCACTGATGCTGGTAAAGGTACAATCATTAACCCTGTCAGAGTGAAAGATTGTGATGCTGTTCAGGCTTGAAGGAAGCCAACATATGCAGCGCATCAAACACCACTTCGCTCACCTTCCAAATGGTCTGTGCTTTGTGTTGATGGCAGGAATTGCGGGTCGTCGCTTGTCATTGGATGACCTCCTTGAAAGATGACAATGTCTACCTCATTGCTCACACCTTGCGCCTCATCTACGCTGCAGTGCTTTTCTGGAGGAGCGCGTTTTCCAAGTTGAATGGTTGTCATTTCAGTTTAGCCCTGGAAAACGATGCTCGCAGTGTAATGGAACATTGCACCTAGGTCACCAACTCCCAAATGGAATATTGAAAAATAGAAGTGTCTGTGTGGTGGATGTCATGTTGTCAGGTGACTCATTGCTCCTGGGGAAATATTAGACTCTGACGCACCAAAGAGATGGATGAAGTTTCTTTGGGTGGGTTTGGGATGATGGTGGAGTGGAAAATCTAACTTATTTGTATTCAGAGTTTTACCAGAGTTTGTCATGAAATGCATGTAAAAATGTAAAACAATTCTACACAAATTTGTTATATGTCTTTGCAGACAGCAGTCTCCTGAAGACTATTGATGGAGCATGTTTGGACTGCACGTTAAAAAAACACCCTGTGCTGGTTTCCATGATGCACCTCCTTCCAGAGAATGTCCTTGTATCTGGAGATGAGAATGTTCCCGGGCTTGTAGCTTCTCCAACAGGTAAACTTCACATCACTGGGAAGGTGTGTGTCAAAATATGAGTAATATCCTCCCCTACAGTAACAGGTGCTTATTTAAGACGATTTAAGATCCTTAAATCCCAGTTACTTCAGAGGAAGGCCTTCTCTGAAGTAACTGGGAGTTGTGGCGCTGTGGTACTCCTAGATGGGAATATATGGAATTGTAGGAATATGAAGCAGTATGTCGTTGTTAAAAAGCATACATACTCATTAATCTTCTCTGGAATAAAAATAGATGGTTAAATGATAAGTATAAGATGAAAACTCTTGGTAAGTTGATAAAATCATACTTCTACAAATTCTAATTGTTTGCCTTCTGATCAGATAGTGGCCCCGTTATTCTGACGTTTATTGCTCTCTTAAGTTCACTCACCCCCAGTTCTCTATGCAGTTGTTATAGTTAATTTAATGTCTGTCCATTTCTGTTTATGGTAGTCACAGATTTCATGTTTCCGCAGGATTTCGGGCCTTCTTCTTATGAATTCTAATCAGACAACCAGTTGTTCAGTGTGTTGTCCTTTGTATTCACTTATTTATTGAATATATGCTTCTTTGAGACCAAAAAAATCAATGTTGGTGGAAACATATGTGGGGTGTCTCTTCATATCTGAAGTCTGTGTTTACTGTGCAGATATGTGCAGCTCATTAAAAAATGGTATGAGATCCAGTAATCAATAGTGTAGCTGCCTTGGTTCTTACACTACATATATTATACAGACACTCTTGGTTATGTTTAGTCCCTATTCAACTCTCAAAAACAGTTTAATCACAAGTTGAAGTGAAAAAAGAGCTTATCTAAATTCAAGCTAGATTAATCAAAATGTGACATGTCTCAACCCAACACCTATGGGTTACACATATCACACACATATCAGATGCAATCTTACATAAGATATTTTAGCAACTACTCACTTGCCTTTATCCAGCTGTCAAAGTAACATACAGGACATTCATCATAGTGGTTAATAATGGCCTTTTCTAGAAACTTAGTTCCATCAGAAGTTGAAATGTCTGCAGTACTTAGAAAGTAAGTTTCTAAGGGGGAATGTAATGAAGTCTGACAGTGCAGAGCTATAATCATTGGGAGTCAGTGGGAGGTATGGTAGCTGGCTAATCCTCTTCATGTTCTGGGGCTGTGAGCAGCAGAGACCTAAGCTGCCTTTTAAGACCACAGCCACCAGTTTGATATTCACGCCACATTCAGAACAGTCCAACTCTGCGCTCCAGAGACAAGGGCTGCAATGAAACGCTTGATGGCTACATTACTCTTGAAGAGATTACAATCAAGCTGGCTATTTGCTCTTTGTTGTGTCTGAAAGGGGTGATTGTGGACTTCACAGGCTCTCCCGCTTCATCCATTGGCTGAGATGCTTTCTTCAATCTATTCTAATTCAATTTACGCCAAGTATCCAGATGGAAACAGTTTTTGTTTGATTGTTTGACACAAGCGCTGATATCTCTCTCTGTGGTATAAATATTCCAGTGATTGACATTAGGCAGCTTACCACAAATCAATGGAGCAGTCATTTAGATGGAGCTACTGTTTCTTAGAAAAGTTCTAATCAAATATATTCATAATCAAAGAGATTGTTGACTATGAAAACATCTGCTGCCAAAAAAGGGGAAAATTTCTCCATACAGTTCATGAAATTAGCCGTTCAAACAAGTACACCTCTGAACCACCACCTTGGCCAAAAGTGAAAGTGGGAGACGTCGGTCAGTAAAAGATCGGTGTCGTTAAAGCGAGAGTTACGTATATCACTACAGTTCTAGGAATATTGCAGGTCCCTGTAAAATATGTGGGGACACTAGTCTCTGATTTCCAGCTTCCAGAGTTTTTCGCCCAGACCAGACATTAGCCAAGAGCAGCTTTAACTCCGAGCTGGGCCAGCAGGGCTCCTATCCCTGATCTCTTCCTCTCCTCCTAGGGTGATCTGCCATGGACCAGTCCAGCCAATCTGGCTGGGTAGATCATATCAAAGCTACTCTTTAATCCAAACCCCTCGCCTCCTATTCTGATGACTGTAGGCTATTTCTGTGTTTCAGTAATAAGGCTCAAAAAAAAGACAAAAAGCGGAGTTTGAAGGAGCTACCAGCTGCTGCATATGCATGCACTGGCTTTGCCCAGCGTGTCCCATTAATTACCTATGACTCTGGTGGCTGGCCACAGTTTCATAATAAACCAAAAATATTTTTGCACTTGCTAACATTGTGTTTTGCACCATTGCTTCAGCAAAGCATCTCTCACTAGCACTACAAGTATCTGTGATCGATTAACTCGGCCCCTCCTTTATGGTCTAGTATGGAAAGTGACAATTGCACATGCTCTGCAGAGAAACACAGAGAGAGAGAGGCACTGTGTTGACACTACTGATAAAGTAACATGGAAAATTCAGTTTCTAAGATAACGCACACACATAAGTAGAATCAGTATGGTATAATACTGTATCAAACCATGTATTTTCCACTTGACCTCCCTTTTGTAGGTTTCAAGAACTTCTGGGATGCCATGATAAATTTGGGAATGTCAGGGAACTTTGCAAATGGGTCACAAATATAGGAATCAATTGCAATGTATTTCACCCATTTTTTCAATATATGGTGGTTTACAGTTGTCTACCCTCCACAGCAACCTCAACAGAACTAATTTGCTGAGGTGAAAACAAGTCAGAGGAAGATAAATCTCATTTTAGACCCAGAAGTGTTATAAATATGATATAATCTTGTGAATGTCATGGCATGGTTGATATGTTGATGCTATGTTCGTACTGTCACCAGGAGATGCTCTGCTGAGGCCTCAGCTGCTCAAGATGCTGCCCTTCACCCTGAACAGACTGACCATCTCCCTCCAGCCGTCCCTGGAGAAGTTTGAGAGCCAGCTGCTGCAGCTGATCAATGCTGACTGCCATAACACAGTAAGGCCAAGGCTTCCATAACACACAACTGTATCAACTGCAGATACAGGGTGAAGGGAAATATCGAAGTATACCGCACTCGTAAAGCAAACATGCCTCTTCTTCCTTGTACATCCTACATCCTTTAAATGTATATGGTCTGCTAACAAGGGAAAACGCATCACCTTATACATACACAATTCTGATAACATTTCCCACTGTGGTAACAGTTCACTACACTCCTCAAATTAAAGATGGCCACGATGGCCTTGACACACCTCTGCCAAGATTATTTTCTCCAGCCTCATGCTTTCCTTTATCTCACTTTCTGTTTCTTTAGTGTGCAAGCACAAGCCCTTTTACAGCTGCCACTGCAATTTAAGGCACATCACACCCCAAACTAAATGGAGCGTATCTATTCTCTTCCCTTTTTCTTGTCTACAGGAACCCAGATGGTTAACCGTATTTGACAGGTGCAACTATGGACTAGCAATTATTTGTACAGTGGCTTTGCACGGGCCCTATCTGTTCACTTCAGCCTAAGTGAGACGCGTCTTTGGTACGGATGAGAATTGATATGACAACGCTGTCACTCTGTATCTCTTTGCCACTGCTCTTTGATACTGCTGTGCTAGATCCTCAAACTCAAACACAGGGGATTGAGGGAGTGTTTAGAGTTTATTAAGTGGATCAAATGGTAGGCACTAGTGCCTCTACCTTGTGAATTCATAGTAAGTGTGCCTAAGATGGAATAACTGCCTAAACATTTGTTTTACGGAACTGCAGGTGGTTTTGGGCTTAGGTGCTTATTTTGATGCATGAGTGAACAATCAGCATTAAAAGGCCTTTGCCACTGTAGAGTGAAAAAAATACTAGTGTGAATATTGTGGTAATTTATTTTTAAAAAGGTGTGTACTCCAAATAAGTTATTAGGGCTGTAATACTGTGGTCATGTGATGTCAAATTTGGGGTTGAGCTCATTACAGTCATCATTGCAATCCATTTAGAATTCACAGTACACGCTTTTAAAAACAGAAATAACACAGACATTGTGACCTGAGATTAAATAGACTACTCTTTTATGCAAACATATTTCAAAACTATTTATTTATTACAGGTGTTAAAGAACAAGTACAAAACAAAATATGACCAATACCAAATGACCTCTGAAGAATCACACAAACTGCTCTTCCACATTTGAAAGGCAAACTGATGAAAAAAAGCCATAATTTTACATAATTTGGCCTACTTTTTTATACCAGTCTCATAAAGTATTTCTGATTCTGGTTAAAACATTTGCAAAGCCCATTTTGAAGTGTTGCATTGCTTATATCCATATTTACTTTGCTGGGGCATTGATGCATATCTTGGCTTGTTATTGCCACTTGTTGATCGGCAGAATTGTGTTACATTATTGGCAGGACTGTGTATCGCATCACCGTGTGCACCTCTATTTGTGACCTCTAAATAAACAATACTGCTCCATAGTGCTACTAGAGCTCTAAAACTTCACAGGGAACCTTTTGAATAAATAAATAAATAAATAATAAAATAGCAGAATAAAAGTGCTTACATAACCACATAAAGGGGTATAATCAAAAAAGTGGACAAAATGAGGGTGCTGGGGTTAGGAGCCGATTTCGTTTTCTTTCCTTTTTCGTCTGTTCCCTTTAGTATATTATTGAGTGTGTAATTTGACCCAGCTTTGGGCCACCCTCAGACCCTTATGGGAGGGTGCTAACCTTTCATGGGTCCAACTTTGCTTCCCTTCCAGAACTGGCCACAGACCCTCAGGAGGGAGCCAGCTCTTTAGGGACTTTCAAGCCTATTTAAATGTAGTAATGTCTAAAGGGAGGCTTTCTGGAGAATCAGCCCTCCCTCACTTTCTATACTGCCCTGCACCAGTGCAGGGAGTCCCAGCTGGAAGGGCCCAGTGCAGATTATGTGACCAAAAAAAGAAGGAGGGGAGAGAGAGGAATGAATGCATTAATTAATAAATGGACACACAGAAAAATCCTAATTTAATGGGCAGATTGCCATTAAATTTTCTGAGACACATTTTGTACTCCCAAGGTACAAACCCCACTACCAGCACCCCCCTCAGGACAATTACCATTAAAGCCTCTATGGGCTGCTATACTTGGACTAAGGACTTTTTATTATTTGACCAGGATTTTGCATAGTACTACTCTACAGTGTATAGGGCTGCACAATATGGACTGAAAAATCACATTGGGATTATTTTGAAGATATTGCACCACAGTTTTAGGCTTAGCAAAGTGGACCAGACATCATTTGCCCTGGTGACCTCCAACTCTCCCCCGAGGAACCTAAGGCTTTTTGAACCTAGGTATCTGCAATTTTCTTGTAATTGTCTTTCATTATTTTGGTCATTATGACAATGAGCAAGGTTTAGAATTTAGATGGTAAATGGAACGCTAAATGTGGTTGAAATTTTCACCCACATGTTTGATATTTGAATTGTCTGGACATTCACTTGGGTAAATAAGTAATGGCAGGGCTAGTGGCAGCCCTTGTGCTTATTATATACAATAGATGACACTGTGTTTAAATACATACAAACAATGGAAAGTTAGCAACAACTTTGTCTTACTTTTCCACAGTGAGGTTAGTGAATCATTGTCTCATTTTGGCGTTCACAGTTTTCTCCTTTGTGAAATGTTCTTTGAAGGTCTTCACAACCAGGCTAAATTGCGTAGATTAGTAAACTGTTCCAGACTTTTATAACTTCAGTGGTATGACGACATTCTCATGTCTGTGAGAGGTGTTAATACATGCAGAAGTCAGCTTGATTGCAGCTTTTAATTAAAGTGTGCTTGTGTATGTGTGTGTGTTATAGAGACAGACAGAGAAAGAAAAAGAGTGTGTGTGATCTGTGTGTGACCTTTAAAAGTGTGACTCCAGCTGGATTGTCATCAAGCTGTCTCTGAAGTGATGCTGACACCTCACCCGCCAACTCCGTTTTACCATTGTGTGAGTGAATGTGTGCATGTGCGTGTGTGTGTTAGTGACATATTATGCCAGTGTGTCTGTGCTTAAATTGGTATCGAGGCAGAAATGGAGTGACTAAAATGAAGAGGAATGGCAGATGAATGTACAGTGCAGCATGAGACGAATCCTTTATACTGGCTGCTGGTCTGACATACGCTCCTCACATAATCTCCCTATAAGTATTGCTATTTTTAGCCCCACAAACTATCACAGTGTAGCTTCTCTTTACAGGCCACTTTCCAATATATTATACAGCCAGTGGCCTAGTTGATGTGCTTTCCATGTGAACTACTGTAGCTGCTCTCCACAGCTTCATAGGACACTTTAAGGAGCACTAGGCTAATCTGAACTGTACTCTTGAACCTCTCCAAACACTCTGACCTCCAGTTAAAAAACCTATTCATCTTCAGGGTTGCTTGAACATGTCTGCCGTCCCCAAGTTTGAGTGAAGCCAGAGGCTACATCACCTCAAATGACCCGTAGCAGCAGTTCACCTACATCTTCAATAAAAATCTATCACTCTTGATGAAAGGGCCTGAGATCTTGTCAGAAATTATGTAACATCTTGGCTTCTGATCAAAAGACTTGGGAGAAAAGAAGACGCTCAAGAGGAGGAGAAGGATCAGACGAGGACCAATGCCACGCCGCAGGCAGAACAAAACGCCGTAGGCTGATTTAATGAATGGAGAAAGACTCTGGCAACAAAGCTCCAGGAAGTTTTTCATTTGTCCTAAAAGAAGAAAACTCCCTCAAAGTACGACTGCCCCTGTGGATCTGATACTATAAGGAGGTTGAACATTTCTGAAATAGACGGCGTCTCGCACATTGTTCTCTAAGGACACCGAGTTTGGCTGCACCTCCAAAATGTGCAAGCAGAGTGCCTTCTCCTTATCATAATTAGGCCTGTAACCACTGTAACCGATGCAGTGCAAAGGAGTGGGGTTTAATGCACTTGGCTCACATCAAATATTCATGAAATGCAGGTCTTTGTAATGATTGACGATCCAATGATTAGACGAAATAGACTGCGACCGGTTATAGGCCCTATAAGTCAGACAAGACAGAGAATGCACAGTGGTTGAATCAGGAAAGGTAGATTCATAAACTTTAAAAGTTTTAGAGGCACAGCCTTTTTCCTCTGTTGAATTAATGTATTTGGAGAATCTGATCGAACTGAACTAAGTGACCTCCGGGAGACACTTAAGAACACTGTGAGATAGGAGCCATCAATCACTGGTGCAATCTTAACTGTTGCAAGTTTTTGTCATCTCATCTCAAATAAAACTATTAGCTGTTTGGGAATTCATCTGGTCCCTATGGCACAGCCCTTTTGATTGTCAACAGAATTAGACAAGATGAACTATATTGATTCCACACAGAGAAACTTAGATGCCAGAGTTAAGCATACTTGATTGTGTGCCATCAGTTCTGCACCACGGACTGTCAATACAGACGTTGTAGTTGCAAATACAATATAAATTTTGCTCTTACTCACCTAATACTCACTGTTTAATATAGTGTTGAAGAAAGGAATGCTATCATTGCCTTCTCTGTATTAAAGCATTGCTTGTGTGGGACTAATATTTTCTGGGGACCTAATATTTGCAGAGATCATCATCATGATCTGTGTAAATTTGCCATGCTTGTAAATTGCACTGTGTAAATTCCCCTTTATTACCTTCTATTTTGGTGAGCACAGAGGTAACTCGATCTTTATAATCCAGTGTGAAACAGATATGTGTCACATCTAAAAGTCATGATTAACTACAGTGGTTAACTTACCTATAGTGGTGTTGAGAGCATCCTCGTAAAAGGACTGATAGAGGAGTTAGCCTAACAAAGCACAAAGGCAACTAAAGCATTTCTAACAAATTGGGTAAACTGTCAGAGACTTCTGAATGATATACAGGCCTTTTCTGACCAAACAAAAATGCTTTGACTGGATCTTTGATCATCGTTTGTATAGTGCTGTCTCATGTCTGTGGCTTTCGAAAGAAATCATGATGATTTGTGAGCAGATTTAGATAGATAGGTTCCAAAGTGTCAACTTAATTAACTCGTCAGTGTCACACTATTTTTATGTCTTGCAGCTATTTTTCTGAGGTTAAATAAGTGATACTAAGGCTAAGGATGAGGCCAAAACCAACATGAATTGATCGTATAACAAGTATTGTTTGTGTAGCCAAAGCCTGTTATAGCTTATTCCACTGTGCCATGGAGCTCCAGTGTTTTCCCAAAACTATTAAAAACACATCAATGAGCCACAATGTTGCACTGCGTGACATGTTCCTTCATTACCATGAAGACAAACACACACACACACACACACTGTAGTTTATTTTGAGTCAGTTCCACATGCAACATCCAAATACTCAGCAGCAGTGGGTAATGTATATGTATATGTATGTAATACACATTAATCCTTGGCTGAAAATAGTCCCCAATAAATGCACTATTTCTTCCTGTTTGAGTAACTTTTGCTAATAACTATTGGAGGCCAGCTGTTTTAGGAAAAGCTTTTTTACAAATTAAATTATATATTAGTGACCTGTTTGAAAGAGTCTTAAATAAGAATAAAATGGGCTTGGATCTGAGTGCTGCAGACAGAGTAGGAAGTCGGAAAGTATTCACAGATGGACATATTGTTTGTTTTGGTCTTTTCATGGAATTTATTGACAATAAGAAATATATATGATAATACCAACCTCATCCTTTAAGATACTGAAGCCGTGTGTCCTGCTGGTACTCATATGGACTGTTCCAGCATTAGGGATTTCTCTCCAAGTGGAGGCAATAATGTGCTCATGGTGGTGTAATATGTGCAGTCGATCAAAGTGGCATGAGATATGTTATGCTTAGGGACAAGTGGTATGAAATAGGAAGGGAAATTGGAAGGCAGCAGTATGAGTGTGTGTTTGCCTTAATATTTTTGGTTGTGAATTATGGAAGTGTTTCAGCAGTAGGGCAACAGTGATTTATCGGTGGAAGCGCTGTGCCAGTTAAAATCTGTTAAGGAGTAGGGGAGTGGGAGGATGAGAGCGGCATGCTAATGATTCTGCCACTGTTTCTTGCCATGGATGACTCACCCTCAATATGGGGGAGCTAACATCCACTGTGTGGGTAGCAACACATACACGCACACACGCACATGTGTAGGTCAGTGTCCTGACTGCTGTGCTATCAATCGGTTGAAACATGGAACATGGAATATGACAAGTTAACAGCCAACTAGCATCATCTCCATGACTGTGTGAAAGATGTGTGATCATCCCAAAAACTCAGAGAGGCGTTTTTCTTTTGTTTGCTCGTTTTCAAAGGTAAGAGAAACATGCCAGAGTTGTGTAACTCACTTGGTAATTGGCTTATACAAAACTCATGTGGGACATAATTTTACCTGCTTTCTCTCTCTCACACACTCTCTTGCTCTTTTTTCTCACACACTCACACACACCCCTTGAGATGACAGTTGCCATCTGTAGAGTTATTATTACCTTTTACCACAGCCTACACATTGAATTCACAAAGTACTGACACAAAAACTTACTGACGAATAGATGATGGCTTTTAATGGCGGCATACAGAAAAGAAAAAAAAAACTACTTTGAAAAAGCTATGAAGCGTCAAACCCAGATGTTTTAAACTTTTATTATAGCAAGTCTTTTATGCCTATTAGCACTACACTTGCCAATTGACAGTTCTTGTTTTGTTTTTGTGACTGAAAGGTGGTCAGATTTAACCAGGATTAAATATTTACAGACACTAGCAATTCCTGTACAGTCAAAAACCATGACAAAGATCATCTCTGTCCATACACTGGCCTGTGACGAATCACCTTTCAACTTCAACTTCAACTCTTGTGTTCTCTCGAGTTTGCCTTGATCCCAATACTGCAGCTGTAATAATTCTTAAATTAACCATTAAAGGACTAGTGTGTAGGATTCAGTGGCACCTAGCTGTGAAGTTCAAATGGTTGCAATCACCATTTGCATACAGCTCAGGCTTCCAAGCATGTAGAATAAACTACTGTGGCCGGTAGACTAACTAACCTGTTTGGTTTGTCAGTTCTGGGCATATACAATTATTTACAGAGACCCACCAAGCACTTGTTGGCAGTGGCAAGGAAAAGCCTCATTTTAACAGGCAACAGTATTGACGTTATAACCTTTCCCACAATTTGGGTTTGCAAAGTTGGTAAAGACTTGTTGCTACACCAAATAAGCAAAGGTTTACTGTTTTATATGTCACAACCATGAACAAACATCTGTATTTTGATTGCTCACATGCATGTACAATATAAATTTAATATGCAATGCAGCTGACACTGTTTACTATGCATTTTTCCACAATGTACTGAAACAAATTCCACTGACTGGGACATAACTTGTGTTTTGGCTCAATTGACTGATATAACAGACTTCAAAAATAGGTAAACTCTGAATCTATGATATGCACAGAACCCCAACCATAAAAACTAATGTTGAATTTTCTTTGCTGGACTCCTGAAACAAGTAAAAAAAAAAATTGTTTTTTTATGTGTGAGCATGCTTTCTGAAGTTAGGGAAATTAAGTTCAGTGTGTTTCTGAGCTGTTAAGGAGGACCTAAAGTGTCCAGCACTCCAAGCAGAACACAAGGGTTTATTTGGGACATTAAGACCAATAAAGCAAGCTCAACCAAAGAAAGAAGTGCAATAAAATAAACACACTCACACCCAAATAAGCAGCTATAGAAGACGATGGTGCAAACAGATAATCAAATATAATGTGAGATAATGTGGGTGATCAGAAATGAGAAGGAACATTGTTAATTATATTGTCAAGATAAGAGAGAGAAGTAAGAAAAGATGTAATTAGTCTATGAGTCACATAATCGTTTAAGTTATTTTGCTGATTATATATTTCAGCTGAACTCTCCTTTGGAAGCTTGGTTCTTGCTGTTCTTTCAAATGAATATGAAGACCTTTTCCTCTCAGTGAGACGATGATGACACGTAATAGCTGTGATATCCATGTTCGGTCCAGGCACATGCAGTTTAATTTGTTAAGACTCCATGCTTATTTGAGTTTATTTTCTTTTCTTTAGAGAATTGGTAAAGCATCTATTAGAATGGGTTTCAATAGACAACTTATTTTGTTCAAAATTTAAATTTAAATAATTTTTTTGAATAATGAATTTAGATTTCGGACAAATCCATTTTCATTGAAATGTTTTTTCAATCCCTGTATAGTGCCACATGAAGCATTGTATTGTGGGATTTTTGGCTAAAAGTAGTGCATGGACTTCTATTTTGGGGATTTTTGAGCATTTACATAAATCTCACACAGAGTAAAAATGGCAGAAAGTACATGTACAGTAGTGTAGCAAATAGGGAGTGATTTTGTACACAGCTTTAGGGCATCAGTGAGTAAACACCAATCAAAGTGAGAATAGCTTCGGAAATTCCCTCCCCCCCACACTATTTTCCGTCATTGCAATTGTACACGTTGTGTCACGTACCCACTGTCCAGGTGAGCAAAGTTTGTGCCACATGATATGTGGCACAAACTTTTTAACATTGTTTGATGAATCAATTAAAGTTTAGTCTAGAAAATGTTTTAAAAAACATACTGAAAAATGTCCCATAATCCAACTTCAAATGTTCAGTTTGTCTTTAAATTGTTTTGTCCGGCCTAGTGTCCAAACCCTAAAATATTTCAACACCTGTTTCTGTTTGAAGAAGCTCCTTGGTGTTGCATGGGATTGGCATCCGATTTTACAATATTGGTAGTAGGGACCGGTTTCAGAAGCCAATATTGGGACTTCTGACCCTGTTATTGATCAGTGCTACTAAGACCCGTCTCTGCCATTTATGAAATCCCTACTCAGTGATTACAGGGTCAAGACCCATTTGCTGTCTGGAGCGTCTTCCAGTTGGAGCTATTAAAGTGAGCTTGCTCTTTCACTTCATTTCCTGCCCTTTGAGCACAAAGAAATAACCTTCAGAAACTAATTTATCCTCTTCTGAAAATCTACACTGATTTTCCTCAAACTCGCACAATGAGGCAGCTGCCGGCTGCTTTACATTTCTCTTCCAACTGCTATTATTTCTAAATTCGCTCTAAATGACTTTCTTTCTTTTTCAGCAGTTCCATTTTATTCAAATGACAGTGTCCCCAACTAAATCCATTTTGCTTACTAATATTTCATCCTCACCCCTCTGTCTCCCACTGCTTCTCCCAGAAGTTGGACTGGTAAATTGAATCTAAAAGAATCTTTTGTTGTTCATATTTGACAATAATACTGCCATTTTTAGGTGTGAATACTCAAGTGAGGAAATAATCTTCCATTTCTGTACTCCAGTTGGTTGTCATTTTATTTTGGACTGAAATTCAAATGAGGGAAGGAAAAAAATCTCACCCTGCAAAATAAAAAAAGACACAAGTGTTTCTGAGTTCATACAATTCACACGGACTGGAGTCAAATGCAAACCTCTTCAGCAAGTATTATGCACTACAATCCTCCACAAAAATGTATTGCCTGTATCTTCTCTAGGGTTTTTCTTTCCAAGATAAGATGTGTTTTTTCCAGCAGAGCTATCTATGACTTGCTGGTGAGCACTTTATCCCCAACACAGATTTCAAAGAAATATGGTCATTTTTCCCCGAGATTGCAGACACATTAAAATGTGGGTTTTGCGGTTTAAGAAACCTTTCTGTTGAGCCCTCAAGGCCATATTGGTATAAAGTCAGCTTTGGCTTGCTCTTGATGAACTGCAGACTAACAGCCATGTCAGTAATCCTCCCAGATAATAGGGATGCACTGGCTTCAATGCACTTTCTCTTGTTGATTGTTTTTCCAACAGGAAATGGATGGTTAAGCAGACTGTTTAGTTTCCCTTTTACAAGGCCCACACTGGGGTGACTAGTCTAATTGTGGGACAAAAAAAACACCAACACAAACTCTTCTCTTACAACACACTGCTTTGTTTCCTCTGTTAACAAAGCTCCTAAACAAACTGCCTCCACTTTTTCTAACCCAGGTGTCAAGTGTCAATGACGATCGCTGAAGGGAACGTGCTGAACGGTCACAGTGCCGCTGCCTGGTTTAGCAATTCTTGAAGCGAGCTGTGTGTGAATATCACAAATATGACATAAAAGCAGGAGACAACAAGCTTATGTGTGTGTGTGAAAAAGAGAAAGACGCACCCACGTGCCACCGGTGCGCTCATCACTCAGAAAAGTCTCTCTTCTGTGACTCTGGAAATGGAGTATAATTTAACTTGGGGGCCATTTCATTGTTCCCTTTAAGCTTCTTAGCTCTAAAATATTCATATTTCAGGCGAGGGAGGAAGAAATCTGTGACGGCAGCAGACAGAGGCGAGAGGGAGAAGAAAGAGGATAGCGAGCAAGAGAGGTAGAGAGAGAGAGGTAGAGAGAGAGAGAGAGAGAGAGAGAGAGAGAGAGAGAGAGAGAGAGAGAGAGAGAGAGAGAGAAACTGACGGAGTGAGGAAAAAGAGCGACGAAATAAATGAAAGAGAAACTCAGAGGAGGGGAGTGAGAAGAGGGATGCAGAGAACCGAGGCAGCACTGTAACTGATGTTCTCTTATAAACAACTTTCTCTCTGTCTTTCTTTTATTTTCACTCTGAAACACTTCATGGCAGACCTGTCCAACAAGAGACAAAGCCATTTCCCTGTCATCTTCCCCAGCACTGGCTGCAGTGAAGGAAAAAGGCGAGAGCAGACAGACGGTGTAGGAAATGACACAATCATAATTATAATCTGGATGTCACTGAGAACAATTATTTACAGATATCTTGTCAGGCTTGTGCTGCTTGCTGCCACTCGCCGAAAGCACGTTTTTTTGTTGAATAGGTTGATTTAAGGACAATGTAATAAAATGTTCAAAGACTATACATAGCTTATTTAAAGCAGCTGTATGAAATGCACATTGTCAAAAATGATTTGATCAACGATACGTGAAGATATAGGGATGTATTCACCCTGGAGAACATTTCTGTGTCCAAGATACTTGGTATACATAGTAGAATAAATACACGCACTGTGCACATGTACTATATACGTAAGTAGTAAAGAGTAAAAAGAAAAAAGATGTATGCATGTATTTTAATGTATAACTATGAAAAAAAATGCACAGAAAGGTGCATCTATGTTACAAACGTTAAAAGCAGAAATAAAAGGCTGAATGAAAAACACAAAATGCATATGAAGGGGTGCAACAAACAGTTGATTTTAAGATATACTAGTGCAGTGCCCGTAGGAAGTATGTATTGCTATAGAAAATGGGAGGTTAAGTAGCTTTTTCATGGATGGCCAAATGAGGTTGTGTTTGAAGGTGGGACGTCAGAGACATTTAGGTTTGTTGTGAAATGTGTAGATTGATAGCTATTGTGTTTTCATATAATTTGTCTTTTAGCAAGGACACTGTAGGGAGATGAACCCCATTTCATTAATGTGAAAGTACCACACCTCATGGTCAGCGCATACAAATTCTGAAAGAACAAAGTGAACTACATCTGAACCAAAATAGTGTGAACGGATAAGCCGACGGCGCGGAGCGAGGGCGTGTCGGTCAGACAGTCTGATAACTGCCCAGGTCTCTCACTCAACTTAATACAGAGAAATGTCCCACAAAGCAACGTTACAGGTCCAAACAACAGTAACGTAGTAACTGTAACTGTCTTTGGAAACTTACATGAGGAAAAAAAATACCACAGCTGTACGTGGAGAAGCGTCAGTCCTCCCGCCTGTCCTACCGACTCTTCCGTTACATTTCTGCCCGAAAAACAGCGTCTGTCACCGGCGAAAAACTCACAGAGTGTTTGTGATCAAAAATTACCACGACCCCCAGCCCTCTGGACCGAGACATCAGTTTACTGTCCACCGGAAAACATTCTCCGTCTTGCGAGTGAGGGAGTCAGACAGCGTCCAGTTTACTGCTGGTGATTTTGTATAATTATGTAATTTAGAGTGAAAAACGTAACTTTGTCACTTTCCAGGATGTTTGGTGGGTCAGGATCTCAATCATTGCACATTAGGGCTCTGCAGTGATTGGCTCTGGTGCGCACGTGGCTATGGTGGCTATGGTAATGCTAGCGGAATTCTAAATAATTTATGAAATAATTTATTAACTGTATCTTTGTAGTCCAAACAAAGCCGACGTATTATGGTGCATGGTGTTAATCCCATTATAGTTTTGTAGCCTGGTTTCATACACACACCTCTAATTTTTGATTAACTCAAATTAGTGGTCGACTGATATGGGTTTTTCAGTGGGTGATGCCAATATTTAGAGAGCACGGTGGCCAATGGCTGATATCAAAACAAGGAGAAATCATATCTAATTCTCTTCTATTTCATTCTATAGGAAATTCAAGCTTATGTTTACAGTAGGATGCATATAGTACAGAGCTTGCAACCAGCTTTTTCACCACCTCCCCAAAACTCACAAACGAGAGTGCTACCATCTTCCAGCAGCAGCCACACTGAAAGGTGTCTGAAGACGTTTTTTGTTTATCGGCCTGGTTATGTTCCTTATCTCAAAAAGCCAGATAGTCGGCCCTATCACAAACTCAAATACCGTCTGGTGTTTTGCTCACTGTCGGCTGTTTCCTTGGTTTCCTTTAGTATTAGTTTTTCCATGATTTGACCAGATAAGTAATTTGAGAACCAATTCTCATTTACAATGATGACTGGCCAAGTGACAGCAACAAGAGGATGAAGGAACAACTGATCCAATCAGAGCTTTGTAGTCGAAATTAAGGATGGGGATATCATTTTTCTGTGCTGGAGCCAGAATCCATTCCAAATAAAAATGTTGACGAGTGTGGATGAGATCAACTCAAACTTCTTCAATCAACAATAAGTTCAATATTTAATATTTGTTGACAGAACATGACGTTGACGGACAGATACAACAGTGAATTCTGATTAAATTACTACATGATTTGAAAGTCTTATTGAGTATTAGTTAAGGACTTTTACATATATATATATATATATGCACCCTCACAAGAGAATCCAGTCACACAAAGAAGTAAAATAATCTACTTCTTCATTTTCATCATCATCATCACCATTAGTCACTACTATTAGTGTAGTTGTTGCTACTGTTGTTGCTGTGCACCTTTGTCTCTGTCTCTGTTCTTCTGTCGTTACCTCTGCTTGCTCGCTCTCTCTCTCTCTCTCCCCCCCAGCTGGTCGAGGATAACTTCTGTTATGAATATACGAATAAAATTGAATTGAATTGAAAAAATGTAATTAAATAAGTACATACATTTAATATGGCCTGACATTAAAACTGTGTTTATGTCTATTTTCAACACAATAATATGTCAACAAGATAGATGTTGTCTTCTTTTTTTCTTCTTTTTTTTCTTGCAGCACCTCACCATAACTGTATAGTGCACACACACAGGAATTTGATGTATGTTGTTTGTTTTTCATCATTTTCACTGGTAATTAGCAATTATCCTGCTTGTCACAGTGCATGCATGGTGCATGCGGCTGAGTCCCAGATTGAAACGTGTGATGTACGCTCCTCTGTGAGGGCACATCTTAGTCTTGGCACTGAGACGGCAAACGTTAATTGAATGGAGCCTTAGCCTATGTGATCCAGCTGGAAGACAGTTATGTAACACTCCCAAAGCCAAATGAGAGCTGACACGCTTCAAAACAAGCTATACATAGAGCATTGCATTAGTGAGTCACCACGTCCTCTTATAGGTGAATAAAAAGTAAACTTGAACGAAACACGCCACAGTGGACCAATAGACAAGGCCTTGTGGGTATTCATTATAAAAACTTCATATCATATCAACTTGGTTTTCCTTTTACCTGTCTTGCCTCTGTTCTCAAATTGCCAGAATTGTACTAACGTGTACCAGCGTAGCTCTTTCCTGCCATATGATACGGCGCTTGTGACGAGAGGAGATATTTTTAAGAGGAAACCGAGAAGGGAAGGAATCACTTGAGGTAATAAACAGAAGCCCAATCTTCCATCCCTATCACCAAAAGAAAAATATGGTACCCTGCTGAGCATATATCGGCCGCTGCTTGTAAGTGAGAGAATGAACGATGATAACAAGAGGAGGGTAGATAGTAAACAGGCAGACAGAGAGAGGGATGGAGTCACGTCAATGCAGAGATGTTATATGAGAGCCGCAGCGAGCTGTGGTGTATGTGGGCTGTACAGTAGCCAGGAAGGCTGGCCGGCTGCTCCCGCTCCTGCTGTTGCTGATTTAAAAGAAAAACCCAAAGCTGAATTGATATGCTAATTTGATTGAGAAGGTGTGGGTGGATATGGAGAAGGTTTTAAGCAGCAAGAGGGAGAGGGAGAGAAAGGGAGAGTGGGAGTGAGAGATGTGATGGAGCGAGGGAAAAGAAATGAAATGAAACAAATGGGAGGGAGTGGGACGGGAGGAGAGCTCAGCGTGGCTCTGTACTTTGGGGTTGAAGAGTTTACTGTCAATCACTGAGTAGTCATCAGTCAGCTGTGCATTATTAGAGGCAGCAGCAATGGGGTGGCAATACAGTCTCCACCAGCACCTGGTGACACATTGACTTGTTTTTTAAACATTTGTTTATTAGCACATACAGTTTTTGAAATAGAAAATAACCACGGTGTCCATTAAAATATGGCATACAATTATTTTATTAAACTAAAATTCCAGTTCATTAAACTTGTCTTTCATTACTATCACTTATAATAACATTGTGCTCACCAAACTTATTGCTGAGGTCTGTGTACACAGAAACACGAGCAATCAGACAAATAGATAAACAGAAAACACTGATTGTTGCAGTCAGTCGTCTTTTTAAAGATGTGTCGTGTTCCCAGATATCATAAATCAACTTGGGGAGTACAATTTATCCATTGCTGACTTGATATATAGGACTTCAACAATAGTTTTTGGTAGAGAAATATAAAGAAAACCTTTTTTTTTTTAACACATTACAAACAGTGATTTTACCAATTGCTGATATAAAATTAAAGAGCTTCTGAAAGGTTAAATGTTGTTTAAACACAAGCAGCTGTATAGGACCCCTGTACAGTACAGGGGTTGGGCAGTGTTACATCTCTTTTATATGTCCCTTAAGTGTTGTGTGACCTTGTTATGTGCACTATTATAATGATTTTAATGATGATAGTACACACAACAAGGTCACATGTGTTTGGACCTTTGTGTTTCACAATTTGTTTATTTTGTAAGAGGTATTGAGTGGCTGCCACTTTTTAATTTGTAGTGTCCTTGAGTCCTTGTAATTGCCTCATAAGTGATCCATAGAGGAGAAGCCATTATCTATGTTGTTTGTAGCATAATGTGTATCTTGAGATTTCAATTTTATGTACTACAATCCTAATTCCAATGCTCTTCTCGTTGATTCTCAGAAGCAGCCGGGACCAGAGGGTACACTGAGGACGGTTGTCATCCAGGAAAGAAGGCTCCATGTCGGGGTCCACAATGGCTGGTGTTTCCTCGACAAGCCCCAAGTGGTGGTTCTGGAGCCCATAGCCTCAGGGGCCAGAGGCCGAGCAGACAGTGCTTCCAAACAGAGCACCCTGGTCAAGGAGAGGTGAGGAGGAAACAAATGTATATATATCCACAGTGAAGCTGTTACTGTAGGTAACAGGAGACGCTGGAGCATAATTCTGTTGTCAGACAAAATCCACAGATGTGCAAAATATTTTCAGGAGTGCTTATTTTTACTGTATTTCATCACCCTCTTTCGGCACTCCTGTTGCTGAGGCAAATGATTGAAAGTTTATCCTGTAAAGTCAGCAAAAAACTGTATTTATGAAAAAGCAAATGTCATTATATTATTTGGGAGATGTCTGGAAAAAGTTAAACATGCAGACTTGTATCTTATTCTTCCCTGGTGTCCATTCGCTTCATACTTTCCTACTTTGCAAAATCTACAGTATATATTTGGTGTGTTTCACATTCTGCCTTCCTTATCACATGCAGTGGATTCGATAACAATAATAATTCACTGGTGTTATTTTATTCCCTTTTTCCATATGAGAGGATTGCAAAGACACTCTTGTTGTTTAATTGTTGGACATAGTTGTCCTTTGATATGGACTAAAGGACCCTGTTTATAAATGCCACACACAGCCCTCCTGTTTTCAGGAGCTTTCATTTTACACACAAACCTAAAGGCGGGTGACAAATGAAAGGAAAAACCTGAGTAAGTGAGTGAAGACACATAGAGACTACAGCTGCTGGCATACATGGTACCAGAGGTCACTAAAAGGTTTGATGAGTATGAAAATGATATGAGTCATATGCAATGGCCCATTGACAGTATATGAAATGGACAGAGATTCCGGGTCGGAATGGATTTGTGGAAG
This sequence comes from Dicentrarchus labrax, assembly GCF_905237075.1. Classification (NCBI taxonomy): domain Eukaryota; kingdom Metazoa; phylum Chordata; class Actinopteri; family Moronidae; genus Dicentrarchus; species Dicentrarchus labrax. The sequence goes on from NW_026136715.1 coordinate 21,565,466, forward strand.
TGTCTTAAAACCTGCATTCTATGTAAAGGCCAGCAGGAGGAGCGCCATTGGCTGCAATAACTCACTGATTCCAAGCACTCTAATGGAGAATGAGCCGACTTCTCACTTCATTTATGAGCTCAGTAAACAGTTTGCTAATGAGTTTATGGTCTCAATCGCTAGTTTTAAGTCTTCTTCCATACATTATGATGTTCATTTAGTAAATTATGGTCCAATTTAGAGTGAAATAGAGTAAAAGAGTTGAAACTGCTCAGCCAATAACTCAACTTGCAGTACGTCACCTCTGTTGGCACCCGTGTTACTGTCATGGCGACGGCCAAAACGCCAAACGCAAGGTTCTCGATAAACCAATGGGTGACGTCACAATTGGTTCACACTTGCTATGACCTAAACATTAACCACATCTCAACCTGGTTGGGGCTATTCAGAGTTGTTTGTTAAACATTTTTTTAAGGGTTTTATAAGTGACCACTAATTTACAGAGTGCCTTTACAGTAAGTTGGATAACAGAAACAACCTAATATCTGAGTAACACATACTACTAAAAGCTACTAAGCCACAAAGTACTCTGATTGATTCCTTATTTTTATTTTTACTTGTATTGCTAACTGGCACAGCCCACCACTATATCACTACATTAAACTTTTGAGCACTTTCGTGCTTTTCCTTTGACACAGGTGATTGTCCTCTCTCTCCTACATTTGCGGTCACTCTCTACTATCATCTGGAGATACACATATCGGATGTTTTCTCCCCAATCAAATCAAAACCAAATTTATTATATCAGGATAAACCCCTTGAAATGTAATGTCTTGTTTTCAAGGGGGTCCAAATACTGATTCCACACACATCAATCCTTAATTATAGTGTGAATCAGTCATGTCTGCCTGATATCCAATCTGCTTAATGAGGTCAGTGTTCCTACAGTCATCTGTCATAAACGGCCAAAAAGCTACATGATAATAATGTTAACAGTTTATTGGTTGCTGCAGGGTTCAAGGCAACTGACATTTGGTAATATACAGAATAGTAATGATATTAATGATGCAGGTTAACACAGTTACATTTTGAATATAACCTAATCTTATTATATTATTATGTAATATATTATGTTTATATTTTGTATGTGACTGTGGAAGTAGTCCATTGACCTTGCTCAAAGAACAAATACTGTATGCTTGATAGGGCCTTACATGTCCTGACCCAACCCCAGCCTCATAATTTACACTATTCCATGCCATACAAGCTTCCACCCCCATAAAACAGCCTTTCAATCCGTTCCAACGCGTGTTAGCACTTTATAACCAATCAAGGAGATATGGCTCCTGCTGCCTTTGCCCCTGGTTTTTATTGAGACACCATGACACTCAGTGCTAACCTTGTCAAAGTGGATCTGCTGATGTAAGGTCACCAGCATCTGCCTTAAATCAGCAGTAAAACACTTGGATTGAATGGTTTTAGCATGTGAGATGTAGAACAAAGCTGAAGAGGTGCAGTACAACAGCCGGACATATAATTTTGATTCCAGGGATGAAAGAAAGTTCCATGTTTGTGCTTAGACCAACTTAAACTTAACTATCCACAAATTCCAGTCTTCAGATTCAGGATCAGAGCTGGTCACTGCACTTTGTTAATGGATCAGTAGTGGCTGTAAACAAAAAAACAAACAAAAAAAACAGATCCTTTCAGATACTTTGTGTTTTGTAGCTCATTGTGCGTTGGGAGCACCAGCTGTCACAAATACCCCATTGCACCCCGTTAAATCCCTGGAAGTATTTTCTCGCATAAATGTTGTGAGCGACTGAACCTTTGACCAGCAAGTAAACAACAGCATCAGTGAACCATTGAGGAGAACTGCTTTGGGTTAAAAAAAAAAAAGAAAGCTATTTCAGTGACATTGTGCAGGTGTATCATGCCTATAACTTGAGCATTTTGTTCCTGCAAGTTATGAAGAAAGGATATGCAAATCCTGCCACAACAGCACCTTTCCCCCACAGATAATATGCAAAATACTACCAAACCACTTCACAGAATCTCACAAGAAACCATTAAAGAGTAGCTGTGATGCAAGATGTGTTTTTTCTCATTGAGTATCAGACTCATAGTAATGTTTGAGATTTAGGGATATTTAGGGCTGTGAGAAAAATAATGAAATTTAAATTTCCCATATTCATATTGTAAAGTCGTATTTTTTTGTCTTTTCTGTGCACTAAATGTGTCCACTGTAAGGGGTGTGAAGAAATATGTTTTTGCTGCCAGTACTGTCTGCAAAATACATGACTGATTGAAGCATAATTGTGTGCACACACACACTGTAAGTTTGCCGATATAATGATTCATAAGACTATAAAAGAGTTTAATATTCGAATCGTCCATTAAATTGAGTCAAGAATGGCAAAAAACATGATGTAAATCTCCACAGATGACACACATAATGAGAGATGATCCCCTATTTCAGTGTGTATCTGAATCAAAATGTATTGTGTTTGCTACTTCAAATGAGACACTAGCTGATGTGATGATTATGTGGATGATTATATGTGTGTCTTACAAGCATTGGGAACGTGTGCATAATTGCAAATGCATAATCAACACAATCACAAGCTAACCATCAATCTGTGCTCAATTGCTATATTATATGTATAGCAACAATTGTCATCATCCACATGATGTCAAACATTATTTGGATGCTTTGCTGTTTTCTCTGAAGGAGAAAGTGCTTGCGTAAAAGTGCTTTAGTATGATAACACCAGTGTAGGGAGCAATTAGCTTGTTTGCTGTTTTCTGTTTTTTTGGGCACTGCCAGTGAAAGCTGACAGTCTGTCTTGCTTGTGTTATGCCTGGTGCTTCCAGACAGCAGAGAAAGAGAGGAAAAAAAAAGAATCTGAAGTGCTCGCCTGTTCCATTCTCCAGAGAGTCCGTGAAGCGAAAAAAGAAAAAGGCGCTCGGCCCCACCTTGTGACACGCCAGCGCTCCACAGTATGCTCCCGCCTATGGTGTATGCAAACTGTGAATGACGAATACCAAGAGTGCTGTTCCACTGCTCACACAGGAGGCCAGTGCTTGCCAGGGAACATTTAGTGAGCGAGTGTAAATCCTCCAGCACATTGATTTCTTTTCCTTTTAATAAAAAATAAAATCGTATTAAAAGAAATAAGCGGCATTTTAGCGAGGCATTGTCGTTTTCTTCAGTAATGGCTTTAAAGCACATAAGTCACAAGTAATCTTCATGTGTCACATCATATCTGTCTTTGCCTCTCTCTCTCTGTCTTTCAACACACGCGTCACACCTTCGCTACATGTGTTTGTGTGTCTTTTTGCTCCTCAGCTCCCTAACATCATCCCTCCCTCAAACGCTGGGTCTTCGCAGCAGCTTGGAGCTCAGGCTGTCCAATCATCCAGCTTTGGCAATCATCTTCCAGCTGGAGTTTGTCTTCTCTGCTCCAATTGGCCGAGAAACAATGGTAGGAGGGATGCACGAACACACCTACAGTACACACTAAGTCCTCAACCTCACCTAATGTTAAACCTCAACCCAGGACCTAGCCTGAAATCAACCTTTTGATGAAAAAAAGAATGACCTCTTCACTAACTCTGAAGTTCTAAAGACACCTGCACACACACACACAGACACATATACCCTACTGCCCTCGCTTCATCCTGGCTTTGTTCTCTCACCACCTCTCTCTTGTCCTTGGAGTATCACTCCATCCATCTCTTGCCTGTGTCTCCCAGAGGAAATTACTGAAGGCATCCTTGGCCATAAGTCCTCTGTACATGGACAAGACTGAAAGAGGTGGGGATAGAAGGATGATAGTGAGAAAAACAAATCCAGTCATGATGATTTGACCCAAGCTGCCCACTTGATTCTTATCTTCACTATTCATTCACATAATTGGTCATGCAGAGGTTCACCAGTGCCTACATTTTGGGTCTTTCATTGAGACAACTTATCAGACTCCCTCTTTAAAATTTAGCAAAAAGCTATGTCTTCAATACCTAACTTTATTTTGATTTAAAATACTACTCCTGTGGACTTTTCTTGTTATGTTTATATTACTGCACCTGTCTGTGTAAGTTTCAGGCTCCACTCAAACTCAAGTTTCAGTACCAACACAGAAAATTGATTCTTCCGAAACAAAGACATGCTTGTCTGTAAAAACCTTTTGGTTTTTTTTTTTCAAAATATGCAAAGCTTCTCAAATGTGTCAGTTTTTAATGTTTTTTCATTTAAGTCTAGATAAAATCTATAGTTACAAGTTATGATTTGAATTAGGAAATATCTGATCAAAGAATACGTAAACAATAATCTAAGGAGACATTCGATACCAATAGACCTTTTTCACAGCAGCTAATTTGAGATGAAATGGTAGCATAAACACAAGTGTTACCAGTTGTTAAGGTTCAGTTCCATTCAGGTCAAACAGAGTCATGGTGCTGCTATTGTGCATGTTGGCTCACTAGGAAATCTTTACTTAATCAGTATCATTGGTAACACCTGTGATTACCGTACTATTTCATGTCAAAATGGCTGCTGTGAAAAAGGCCTATTCTCAGTTCTTAACAGTTATAGGACTCTGTTTTGCAGATAAATCTTTATCAGTACTCAAAAGACACTGAGGTTCAATACTCTGACCTGGACGATTTTTTTAGGTCTCTTTGTTTGACATGTCAACTTTCAGTTGGAGTCCATCTGCATAAAATGACTAGAATTTAGACATAATACCTCTTCACTTTGCAGCTGCCTGCAATAGTTGACAGTAATCAGTAATTACTGTCTTTGTCTTCCTGTCACTGAAAGTCGACCGACCCATTATGTTGATTTGTCGGTGTAATGGAAAGATATTTGGCTTGAACCAAAATGGAATAATGGTCAGTCATTGTTGTTCAGTGCTGATTTGATCATTGTTGGTAAGATGAAGATTGAGTTTTAGGTTATATCATGTCCATAGCACATTGAGATTTTATTTTTTTGGAAGAACACAACTTAAATTCTCTATGTGATGATATAAATGGTCTTTCAGGGCCATGTCAAAAGCTTTGGCAGCCATACTGCTGTCACTGTTGACATGTCACATTTCAACACAAACAGATCTGCAGCCTTTGTCCATAAAACGTTGTCATTTTATTGAAACCTAATCTGAAGTGCTGTCATGTCTCCCATCTGTCCATATGAATTACATAGACCAGTAGCTGGCACCTGTTACAGCCCGGCACAGTCAACACATCCCCAGGGAAGTCATTTCTAAATTCAAGCCGCACCACTTAACAACCGCCCATGGCATGGAAAACCTCAGAAAGACTGTGGTAATTATGTGTGTGGGTGAGCCTTCAACACTTAATGCATGCCAAGGCTGGGCTCTCATTGTGTTACTGTGTGTTGTACTTTATACAAGCAGGGGTCACCAGATCACCAATTAAAAGCCGCAGAAAAACAACCAGCCACTTGGTCATCGGAGCGCCATGGTACATTTGCATTTATGTATTAATTCACCCATTCTTACCTCCGCAACCACTTGACAGCCAATCAGTCTGTTGTAAATGGACATTCCCCCATGGATGAGAGTAATTATTGTTGACACATAATGGATATTTTTAAGGGTAAAAACAACAGTTTCTACAGAAGAGCTTGTTCCAGAGTATGAAATATATGACAGCTCAAGTGAGGAGTAGCTCAGAATCTTCAACCTCTTTGCAATATGCAGTGTGTCCATGTAACCCTGCTTCACTGTTCAATCCTTTTATGGAGGAAAAAATCCTTATGTTACCATACCATGATCTGAATAATCACCAAAGACTAATTTTCACAACTAAGGACCTATATGCCTGTTATCTGAAAGTGGCAGTAAACACTGCATACGGGGAAGCATACAAATGTAGAGAATTATTCAAATTGCTTCAAATGTTTTTGCCAACAATCTCCTACACACCTAGTCAACAGAAGTCCTTGTTGGGGGTGTGCTGGTTTATTTTGCTCAAATGCTTAAAATGTCTATGTTATATGATAGTTTGTTACTTTGATTAAGAAAAAAGGAATCAGAAAAAAATACATAAGACTAAGAGTCTACAGTCATGCTAGCGACTCTGTGAGCAGCTGAGATATCGTTCATTTTGCATCTGTTTGGTTACAAACAATGTATGTTTTGACCTGATGACAGTGCTAGATAAAAAGTCAGATCACTAAAATTATTCCAATTCATCCTGAGGAGGACCCGGAGGTAGAGCTGTAAAGATCAGTCCATTAGTTGTCAACTATTTAAGGTCCAGTGTGTCACATTTAGGAGGATCTATTGGCATAAATGGAATGTAATAAGAATTGTTGTGTTTTTGTTACCTTAGAATGAGCTGTTTTTATCTGCAAAGGATCCTCTTCTACAGAGTCTGCCATGTTGAACCACCATGTTTCTACAGTAGCCCAGAATTGAAGAGCGGAACACTGGCTCTAGATAGGGCCTTTTGCATTTATTATTTGACTCTATAGTTTGTCCTATACAAGGCAGCAGTATTTAGTTGGTTGTAACCTGCAATCTCCCCACTAGATGCCACTAAATCCTACACCTTGGTCCTTTTAAATTTAATTTATTTTTTTTAAACTTAGTGCAGATTAATTACAGTTATATTCTTGTAAATGCACCAGAGGCATTGATAATCAATGAATTGTTGATTTCTTTTAGAAAAAAATGTCTGAATTATCAAATGCAAATATTTTCTGGTTTCTTTAGTCCTCAATGACAGCAAACTGAGTATCTTTGGGTGGTGGACGAAAGGAGATGTGTTTAATGACGTCATCTTGAGCTTTCACCATTTTCTGATAATTTCTGAGCAAATCGACAGATTAATTGATGTTAAAAATAATTGTGTGTTGCAGCCTACAATGATGCATGAACCAAATTGTATGGCAGTCCATCAAACAGTTTTACTTAAACACCAAAATGTCAACTTGCTCTTTGCACTAGATTAAATGTCAGTGGATCACCAAAGTCTGACTGACCGACCGAGAAATTGACATTGCAATCCCCAGAGCTCTGCTGCTAGGTGGCTAAAAATCGTATGACTGCATGCACACATTGGGAACAATTTACAATGAGCACAGAGCCTCCTACTTTTGTCCTAATGGCTGATATGTACTCAAAAGGAACAAGGTCAGGAGTGCATTCATGATCAACACAGAATAAACCCTTTCCTCTTTGGACACTTCATGAGTTCTCCTTCCGTGCCTACCAGGTCTAATCTAAAAGACAGATTGCACTGAGAACTGTATTGAGAACATCCATGCTCCCAATGTGATAAACTTTCTTTGCTTTTAATGAAAAAAACTTACCTCAAGTTGAGACATTCTAATAAACCTGATAAAACCATCAACTGATGTCTGTCTACATCATCCCAGAATAGCTAGGCAAAAATTGTTGTGTGGGTGACAAAAAAAAAGATCTCCTACCTCACTGTACTTCACCACTTTCGCCTTCTCTGGCATGAATGTTTGATGAGGTGAGAGATATTTAGCAGGGGGAGAGTAATTTCTGTCTGTGTGTGGGAGTGGAGTGTGCGTGTGTTTATGTCCTGATGTGCGCATATGTTATTTGTGAGTGTTAATCCAGAGCCGGATCTGTCTTGGGTGTTGACTGATAAGGGTTTGATACATATTGCTTCCTGAAGACAGCAGCAGCCATGACACCCTAAATCTCAACCAACCCCCCTCTGTGTGATGCAAAAGGCTTCTGTATTATCAGCTGAGTGCTAAAACTTGAGTCTCTGCATCTTAGGCTACCAAGGAGGACTTGATGGGACAGTGTGTCACAGCTGTCAGATATGTGATGCTTTTGAGGTGTTACAGCAGTGTTGAGCTGAGGTGTGCCTTCAGGGCAGGCAGCTGCACACTGTCAACAGCATTTCACAGCACTTCGCACCACTTGTGAACCACAGACGTGAAGGTTCGAGTCTGATTGCACCATTCAGGCCCATGTGGAACTGTACCGCTACTTAAACGTGCAAAAATCAACCAAGTTGCTTTAAATAGAAAATATATATATAGTGCAGTTTCATTACAGTTATATTCTTGTAAATGCACCAGAGGCGTTGACCTTTGACTTTTGAACTTGTGTACTGTCAGTGGCCATCCAGTCAAAAACAGAACATGTCAATACTTTAAAAATGGCTATTGACTGCCGTGTCTGTATGCTCTCGATTTGTTTTGTACGGCTGGATTGTTAGGTGGAATTAAAGAAGTTAAGATGAGATAAGATAACACTGTATTGATTCTAGAGAGGGACATTAGGTGTTACATAGCACAAAAAAACAGACCAGATAAAGATACAAAATAGGTTCAGCAGTCTAAAAAAAAGAACTACACCTTTAATGCAAATTGCAAAGATGTAGACTAATACTAACACTGAAATCACGAGAATACAATAAATCAAACAGAGCCATATACATATACACATATACACAATGTCCTAGGCTAGTTTACCTAAACATGGCATATGTGCATCAATAAAATATGTTAGGAACTGTTTTTAATTTATTGTATGTTCCATCTACCTGCCCAGGGACTACGGGTAGAAAATAGCAACTTGCTAAAACCCAGTGCAATGCATCTCCTTGTTATATGGAGGGTTAATGTTTTATTGTGCACTGTCCCTGCTCAAATAAAAGAAATAATAATAATACAAAAAAAAGACTTAACCAATAGTGCAGTTTTTTTAACAATATGATGGCGAAGAATACATTTAATAGATAATTTAACAAAATTATAAAAAATAATACATTTACGTGCTGAAATTTTGCAGTTAAAACATTTGAAATAGTTTCAATGTCTTCAAGGTCCAGTGTGTAACATTTAGGAGGATCTATTGGCAGAAATGGAATATAATCATAGTTATGTTTTCATCAGTGTGTAATCACCTGAAAACCAAACACTGGTTCTAGATAGGGCCTTTTGCATTTTTGGAAGTTTTGCAGCCACCGTAGTTTCTCCTACACACTTCAAATGGGTGAGGCCAGGGTGCTGCGATCAGCAACTACACCGCTAGATGCCACTAAATCCTAGATGGGAAGACGCTGCCTTAAAAGCTGAAGTTGAAGAAGTTAAAGAATATTTTCAAGTATCTGATGTTGAAGCACTGAAAGAAGTTGAAGTGGCACTAAAGTTAAAATGACATTTAAAATAGAATTGCAATGAATGGAACTAAAATTGCATAAAATGCAATATACATATAGTACATATACACATATATTATATATGATAAATCTGAAAAATATATTTAGAGATAATAGAAAACACTGCCTTATTGTCTGTGTGGATTCACACATAACTGACCTATGGATACATTGATGCTCTTAGTGAGATTTCCTGTTTTCTATCATTTCTCATGCTGCGCTGCCTCTGACTTTAAACATTGCCACTAGATGGTGCTGTGTAGTGCAACTTTAGGGAGCCTCCTCTGTTATAGGGCTGTGCTTGGATGTGTGGACGGCAGGAACATGCTGCCTGCTTTATTGTTGTTCTTTCCTCTGATTAAATAGAATTATGTCTTTTGATGTATTCTGAGGGGGCTAAGGTGGGTGAAAAGAGTAAAACAATTTTGTCGAATCCCTTCTCTCCTAAAACATAACAACTGCAATCCAGAGGCAATCGGTGCTCTGAGACTGCCTACATGCCTCATCCTCGTGTTTAAAAGCCAGTCTGCTTCTCACTGCAAGACAAGGAACGAGGATGGCCTCCTTTTAAAAAATTGCATTTCCCTCGTTGTCTTTTGTTGTGAAGAAAGAAGATCATGCTATGTCGTCATTTGTCCTCTTTGGTATTTTTGATTTTAGCTATGATTGGGTTGCTCTTTCTGTCTTGTCTCTCTGTCGCATTCTGTCTCTCACTCAGAGCCTTTGAGCGGACTTCTTTCATGCTCCTTAGCAGCAGTCAGAGGGATGGAGATAACAATTTAAATTAAGGAGGCTGGGGAGAGGAGAGGAACTGGGAATTTGTCTGATAGGCTGTTCTCAGAGGGCATCCGGGGTCGATGAACTTCAAATAATCAACTTTTCTTTCAGCCAAATATATCATGTCAACTTCCTGTCTTCTTGCATTCTCTGTCTCTACCCCCCCAATCAAGGGCTCCATTGTATTACCCAGTATCCCTCTCAGTGCTTATGCCTTGATGGGCTGCATACAAGGGAACTCTGCCCTCCCGTGTCCACTCCGGCTACACTTTTCCACACTACTCTGCTGCCCATTGAAGAAGAAACCCAGAGAAGCTGTAGACGAAAAAGAAAGGCTGTGCGAGAGTTGCAATTAGTTGCTCCGCTCACTGCTTTGCTCAGTGATTATAACGCCCCAAAATATTAAGATGATGGTAGCCTTAATTCCCTGCATCTTCTAGCATATTATTACAGTAATTGCTCGTTTATGTACTGCATTGATTTATGGTATGAAACATGGAATTAATTGGAAATGATAATATATTACAGTTTGACTTATACACATACAGATAGTTCAGTCCATCCATATGAGGGATTTATCAAATGAGCACAGAGCCCTCTGTTCTTCCTGTGTATGTAAAGGGTCGGGACACCCAAGATCTATAGTAGATCTAATAGGTCTATAATCTATTCATGCAGATAGTTTTGGTTTTATTTGTCCAGATATTACGCCTTGAGATTTCAGCCTCCAGCCCAATACAATGGAGTTTAATTGTTTCCATTTTTTTGGTACTCACAGCAATGGAAAAACATGGCATTTCTGATTTCACACTGTCAATAGGTTTATAAAGGACTACACTGATCAGCTTTAACATCCTTGGTGGACCCTGGTGTTCATAATGTTCTGCAGCCCCATACTAACAAACTGTGATGCACTGTGTGTTCTGACACCTTTCTATCAGAACCAGCATTAACCTTTCAGCAGTCTGTTGGATCGGACCATGTGGACCAGGTTTCGCTCCCCACATGCATCAATGAGCCTTGGCCCCCCATGAGCCTGTCTCTGGTCCACCACTTTTCCTTCCTTGGACCACTTCAGACCGGGAACACCCCACAAGAGCTGCAGGTTTGGAGATACTCTGACCCAGTCGTCTAGCCATCATAATTTGGCCCTTGTCAAAGTTGCTCAAATCCTCACGCTACCCATTTTTCCTGCTTCTAACACATCAACTTGAGGACAAAATGTTTCCTTGCTGCCTTATATAACCCACCCACTGACAGGTGCCATGATAACCAGATAATCAATGTTATTCACTTCAGCTGTCAGTGCTCATAATGTTATGTCTGATCGGTGTATTTCTTCAGTAGAAAGTAGTTTCATTCACCTCACACAGTGATCTATAAATCATCCATTATAGGTACATTCATTTCTTTTGTGTGATTATTTTAGTCATATAGCATTCATTTGATCCTTTATTTTGAAGCACTGTAAATTCTGTTTTTATATTAACACTCTGATCTAAGTCACCTACAGCCTTTCTGATGTTTGGCATTTGATGACCTCCAAAGAGGATTTGCACACACAAGCGATAGATAATGATAACGCTGTAAATAGACACAGCTGTTTGTAATGGTCGCGCAATTACAGTTGCTCTGGTATTGGAAGAACTCTGGAAGAACAATGCGACACTATTGTTGAAAATGGGCTCCTTCCATTTGCTGTTCCTTTTCATTGGAAGACTATAGGAGCAGGCAGAGGTACTGATATGCAAACAGGTGATTAAAGGCATGTCCTACTATGGGAGCAACCAGTTCCACAGTAATTGAGATATATGAAACACAACCATGGCTGATGAAAAGAATGCATGTGCATGTTTCTATCTTTGTGTGTAGTAACCTTCGTAGATTTTTATGTATCAGGCCCCACTGGTTGGTGAACAGCTGGAGAAAAATCAAGGTCATCTACATCCAATGCCAGAGACCATCCTTAAACAGAGACAAGGGTTACAATCCCCCCCCCATACAACCACCTGTTGTTAGGCAGATGTCAAGGTTAAGAACACACTTTTTTTTTGTATTTTGGGTAAACCAACCCTATAATAGTTGACTTTCAGTGTTACAATATGTCCCTGTCCATACCAACAGTGCAGAAATTATCCCCCTTCATTTAAGTCACAAGAGCATCGATAGAGCAAATACTTGTAAAATAATTTGACCGTTTTAATCGCTCTTCTCTCAGCTCCTTGACATACTCATCTTTTTAAAGGAGACATATTATGCCCCTTTTCAGGTTCATAATTGTATTTTGTGGCTCTTCTACAATAGGTTTAGATGTTTTAATGTTCAAAAAGACATTATTTTTCTCATGCTGCCTATAGCTGAGCGCCTCTTTTCAGCCTCTGTCTGAATTGATCGGTTTTAGCCCGTCTCTTTAAGGCCCCCTCCCGAAAAGCCCAGTCTGCTCTGATTGGTTGGCATTATGACACGGATAACGCTCCGGCCCCTCCCACTTCCACCTCAGCAGGTAGCTCCTCACTGCTATTAAGTTTAGCTGCATTTCTACCGTCAATATTAATTCAATAACTGCTTCTAAACCAAAAACTTCACCAGCGGACATATTAGAGCGGGAGCCAGACCTGAAATCACGGAGAAATGAACAACATCAACAATCAGGCTTACAGCTTTCTGTGACGTGTTCCTCAGGTAAATACTGCTATATATATATATATATATATATATATATATATATAGATATATATATACATATATTAACCTCTATCTATCACATAATGTTAGTGTTTATACCTTAACTATGAGAACCAACACTGTGTTTTATGCCTGTCTTTACAGGTACAGCAGTGAGCAGTGACCTACAGTCTACACAGCCCAGTGAAGTTAAACATATTATATGCCTGCAATACTTTATCCTGTACAACATGTCAACATAACTGAAGGAATTACTCATCTAACAAAGTAACTTGTTTATGTGGTTTAAAAACTGCTAATTAACCAGTTGTACTGTTCTGTATCCATATTTCATAGTCTGATATTTTAATTTGAAAGTATTATTACCAAAGTTAACCTTCAGATATGTGTAAAAGCTGCAATTATGTTTGAACCCCATTAAAAATACTGTGTATACTGAATATTCTATCATTTATATTATTTATTGTGATGTCATTTATCTTCCAACATAATAAAGTTTGAATGTGTGACAGTAATGTATTGTGTTGCTTACAGTCATTTACTACAGGTTTAAATGTCACATTTTCATATTGATAGATGTTACACAAACCAGGTTTTCAACTCTTGTACATCCAGGAAATCTTCATAAAACCTCTGTGAAATAACATGTTATTTATATAAAACCACACTTAGTACTGAATTTAAAAATGACCGAAAGTCTTCTTAAAAGTAAAACACTTTATTTATGTTTCATTCATATTCCAGTTACACATGTTGCAAGTAACAAAGCTATAACTTTTATGTAAACTGTACAGATCATGTATCAAGGTAAATGGTTTCTAGTATACTGAAGTGTGAGATGGTAATGGAGCTCTGCTGTCAGTGTTCATCTTGATGCGTCTTCCTTTGGATACCCAGACTGTCCTGATGCTGCAGCTGTCTCTGTCCTCTGATGGGTCCAGGAACACCTGGGCTTCATCAGGTCACCTGTAAAACAAGGCAGATTCAGTGTTACTTGTAAGGCAGCATATAATATACAGTATAGTATAATACAAGTACAACAGCTCATTGTGGCTCAAAGTAGTCTTAAGTTATAAAATAAAATAATAAAGAAGTGTTTGACTGCAAAAAACAGCCTAGTGAGCGTTGTAGTTACACAATATTACTAAACTAATGAATCCCTGCAGTTTGACTATTTCTCTCTCACAGTAGCTCTATCGTTACCTCCTGTAGTGATGCGCGGGTCTGGGTTTTTTCCAACCCACGGGTCCCGCATTTATTTAATAATTTGACCCGCTCTATCCCGCCCCGCACAACCGCCAACCCAACAGTGTTGTTAAGAAGTAAGACATATTTAATCCTTAATGACCCGCCCCACCCACCCCGCCAATAAAGTTAACATTTCTTGACCCGGCCCGCAGCTAACCCGCGAGTTTACGGGTCGGCCCGCGCATCACTACAACCCAGCCTCTTATTTCAGAAAGAATGAACAGTAACGGTTACCTATAAAAGGTAAGCCTACTACGTCATTGCTTTGAGCCAGTTACTCAAACAGACAAGCCTGTTGACATTTTCAGACAACAAGGAATCCATCCATTTCGGCGTCTCGCGCTCGCCATCCACTCAAAACATAATGTCTGCTGCTCTTAAACAAGTGTGTGTGGCGTGCCAGTTGTTTTGTTTCCGGTCTAGCTAGATCCAGTGTGGTGTTGTAGTTTTTCTAACATTACTAGTTGTCGCAACAGCATGTGAAAAAAACTACAAAGTGTGCTAGGCGTTAATCTTGCGATAAAAAATTGACACCGTTAAAATGGGTTTGCGTTAACGCCGTTAATAACGCATTAAACTGACAGCACTAATAAATTCTTAAAAATACTTAGTTACTTCCTCTGCTGTCTCTCCACAGACCGTTGCTGTGGGAGGAAAAGGGTTAACGGGTGGAGAGGATAAAGGGTCGAGGGATGAGGAGAAGGGGTCGAGGGATGAGGGGGTATGGGAAGGATGGGTGAGGATTGATAGAAAGGGAGGAAGACTGGTTAGGTAGGTCGATGGAGGGAGAAGTTCGTCGAACTGGTCGGATGGAACAGAGTGGGTGCTGAGGTGCTGAGACGCTGAGTGGGGGAGCCGTCTCTTTAACTCTTCAAGAGCCCCAGTGGTTCCTGTGTTTGGATAAGAAAAGGAGAGACAATGACGAAAGATTAAAAAAAAAGAAGAAATGGGGTTAGGGAGGGAGGGATGTAGAATATGAGTCAAGGAGGGAGTGAACGGAAAAGGTGTGCTTAAGTAGGTTTTTTGAGCGGAAATGAGGAGAGTTCGGGGCGTGGTCTCTGTTCCCGAACTTAGTTATGAAACTCCATTTTGTGTTGGGCTGTGCAGCCAATGACTGGACAGTTTGTCTGCTGAAGCCTTTGCCCAGACATTAGGCTGGCAGGCTGCAGGCTGCTGGCTGGGCTCGCTTGCTCTTTCTGTAACAATGGCGGAGCTCCGCTACACAACCAGGAAGTAAACTGCGACGGGTGGCAACATGGAGCCGAAATGACGTCAAAAACTTTGAACATCTGAATTTTCACACTTTGCCTGCTGATAGGCCCTCCAGATTCCCAAATGTACATAAACAATTAAAAAGTTGGTTTTGCATAATATGTCCCCTTTAAGAAGTGAATAACTGGTATCCATCATAGTACATCATGCATTCAGTTATCCACTCAAAAGTGTAAGCGGACGCCTTCCACAGTACATGATTTACTCACTGTGTGAATACTCAGGTCAGACAGCTGATGCCAGGCGACGACGGCTCTCCTAATTGTGGTCTGTCAGCACCAATTTATCCCAGCCGTAACTTCATCGGAGACATCTCTGGCCTGCTCCTGCCCGCCGATCACTGCCTCTCCTCAACCACCGTCAGCTTGCTCATCAACTGAGCCATGTAATAGTTGCATACGGCTTAATGCAAGATGATAGGACTTATTGTTGTCTGCCTTCTTCCGCTGACAAGCACTAGCTCAACGTTAATGGAGGGGCCGGTCCAAGGGAAGTAGAGGCAGGAGGCGCTGCTGGCCCTCACTGCTTTGTCCTTCTGCCAGGAAACAATTTGTCGGGAGGCGTGACAGCTGCAGTCATCCAAAACACAGACACGGGGAATGAGTGACTGCTCATAGGTCACAGTCTCAGAAGGATGGAAGCAAAGCAGATAGACTGATAGACAGAGGGGAAGGGAGGGTAGAGATACTACATGTAGAGAGGAGATACTTGGTTTGATCCTCTCACTAACCACAGTTACGCTTCTGAGAGACTGTCAGATGCGAATCACATCCTTGGAACAGTAATTGGCGAGTCTCCTGAGCTGTTACACTACAGCAAACTTGTTTTGCTGAAAAAGGATGTTGACAGTTGTGATATGTGTCATGTGCTGAAATGGGCTCTCCATTTGAGTAACTGGGCCAGCACAAAACCAGTAATGAGTGTTTCACCCGCGTCCTGTGTGTGTGTGTGTGTGTGTGTGTGTGTGTGTGTGTGTGTGTGTGTGTGTGTGTGTGTGTGTGTGTGTGTGTGTGTGTGTGTGTGTGTGTTCATGTTGTGTCACCTTTGACCCTAACTGGGCTTGGTGAGTGGCACAATCGATTACTGAGCGTCTGAGGAAGCCTAACCATTAATGCATGACCTTTAAACATACTCAATGTTTTGCCCTTTACTGAGCTCTCATCTGGTTATATGCAGACGCAAGACTGAATCTGGCAGCATGCCCATTTCTTATATGCTATATAAAGCAACATTCCAGCTCAAAGAAAGCACGATCATCAATAAGCTAAAGCTGTTTGTTGTGGTGGTCACCTCCAGGACATTATACAGAATTAGGCAGCTTTCATGAGTGTTGTTTTATTTTCTGTCTGGTTTGATTTAAGCTGCTGTCAGTGGCGACAGAGAATAATTCCATATAACTCATGAGTCTCATGAGAATTCAGTGGATACTTGGATGCATGGAGACACTGCATTTTCACACATTCTGAAGTGTGACTAGACAGAGAGTTGCCAACATCGGAGAACATCCTGCTACATATAGCACGCATCAAGTTCAGGCATGTGTCAGTGTACTGT
Organism: Dicentrarchus labrax; assembly: GCF_905237075.1. Classification (NCBI taxonomy): domain Eukaryota; kingdom Metazoa; phylum Chordata; class Actinopteri; family Moronidae; genus Dicentrarchus; species Dicentrarchus labrax. The sequence continues at coordinate 21,582,158 of NW_026136715.1, forward strand.
ATCAGTGCTGGAAAGCAATCGTAGCCAATAGTGACTGCATGCATGGAAGGCACCATCTGAAATCAAGCAAATCACTGGACTATTATTCCCTCATTATTATTGGACCTATAATGAAACTGATAAAAATACAATGTCGAATGGAATCCTTTCGTAATTGTAATTTTTGTGCACTCCAGTTAACCTTTAATGAATGATGCTTATATTGTTATTTTCCTTAGATTTACAAATAGTGGCTTGGACCGTTGTGTGACTCAACTTCATACCATCAGCCTTATTTAAAACTCAAAGAAGCAGAGTGGTGACTAATATGAGACCTTGTTATTGTTTTGATGAATTTGTACTGTGGAAATGTACATTATGGGGAGTTGAGTCACACCGATTATTCCAACCCTTCTCAACATGGTTCATGCCAGTAACATGTGATTCTGTTTTTACTCATTCATTGCCCTGCCCTCTTAACAACTGTTTTAGACAGTGGTAGACAAAAACATACTGCATGGTAATTAAGCTTCATGAGTTAGCTGACTTTAATGCTTTCATTTAGTGGCAGGGCGCTATTGTAAGCCTACAATCTGATATAGTAGCATCCAAGTCTGGCTCCCACACTGTAGGGAAACCTGTAACCTCACAATAATGTGGTATGAAATGCTCAGTGGTAAAGTAACACTGAGCACTACTGTAGTAACTAACCTAGTAGGCTGGACATGCTAAGCAGAAAAACATACTGGTTAATCCGCTCTTCACACGATTTTTGTGGGATGTTTTGGAGAGGATTAAAAAAACAAACACCATCCAACCCCGTCATATAGAGAGTATCGCTCTCACCACAGCACTATGCACACTGCGTCAACATGTGGAGAAATCCAAAGCTTGACAGGCCTGCTGGGCTGTCAGGGTTGCAGTTTCCATCTTGTCTCTGAACCTTTGCAGCAGGTGAAGTCACTCTGTTTAATTTAGAAGGAGTAAACCGATAAAATTAGATTAGAATTTGAAAAAAAACCCCACTACTCCTTCAGTTATTATCTACTGTAAATATTGAATCCACTAGATACATATTATTGACTCTCGACCGATGGCTTAGTAGTTGTGAAGAATGTTATGCAAGCATGCGTTGTGTTTGGTATTAGACAAGCTTTGCATTAGTTAAGATACATTACAAATCCCACTCTCTTGATTATCTATTTATTCCTTGCTCTGTCTCAGATGTCACTGCCAGGGGATGGAAGATAAACACTATGTGGAGCAGAAAGCAGTGACATGGCTAGCGGCTGGGTTTATTAAAGGTGTTTGGTGTTCGCTTCTCCTCTGTGCCACAGAGACTCTTGTTTGTATTTTAATTGGCTCACCGACAGGTACATGCTGTATAGATTGTTGTGTGTTTTTACTGTGACTTCCCTTAAGTGGCTGTTTGTGTGTTTCTGTGTGCAGTTTATTTGCACGGTTATTGTGGGTCCCTGCAGAAGTTAATGATGTTTGTGGAATGAAAAGCATCTCGTGAAACTCTCCCCAATCACATGCTCATTAAAATTCCCTCTTTACAATGACACCATACCCTCAACTTCTCAACCCCTCCCCTAGTCTTAGTTTCCTTGACTACTTACATTACATAACATGTGAACACTGAGTCCTCCCATCGGTGTGGACCTCATCCTCAAGGAAACCAGTTATATTCTTGTTTGGTTTTGATCTAAAATGTCATACAAATGTTAATTAAATGTTAATCAAACATCTTAAGCACAGTAATATCATCGAGATTGGGATGTGATATATTTAGCTGATTTGTGGCCTATTCTGGACGTCATTCCTCCCTGGAGGTCCCTTTTCCTTTCTCACAATGAGAAGAGAAGTTGAGGATAAGGCAAGGGAGGCTACATGCCGCAGAGACAATATTTTGCCCGCCTAATTAAAATGAATGTCAGCTCTCCCCCCACTGAGAAGTGCATCAATCTCCCCCTGCGATAGGCCCAGAGTGAGTCTTACCCTGTCAGTGCCTGCCAGCAGTGCTATCCTTCTCCAGACATGCCTCGCCCTAGCAGCCAGAGAGGCAGTGGCAATGATGTTTGCACATCTAATGGTTGCCATGTGGATGGCCACCTCAGACAGAGGCCCTACTTCAAATATATAGGAGTTTCTGCCCAGACTTGAATGATTTTCATTTAAAACAGCAGTTGTGTAAAGTGCTCAGTGGTATTTTGGAGCCATTTGAGGCCCGAGCAGCTGCAGCAAATTCAGTTTTAGCCTTCCACTGTTCCACAATGCAAATTACAACTGCAGTAATACAGATACAAAATCCAGTTTTTGGATAATAAACTGACAAAAATGTTGAATTGTTGTATCCATCATTGTGGTAATGCTTTCTTCATGGTGTACTGTTAGAAACTCAACAGTGGCATTTGGCTAAAACATTAGTGTATTTGTTTTCCTTCCTGTGCCCAAAGTCATTAGAGTTTTGTCATTTGCATGTTGGTAATGCAGCAGTCATTTTTGCCCATCCACTTTGTCCCTGGAAAATAGTGTTATTTAACAGATTTATTTCAAATCTGAAGGCAACATACCTGAACATTAAGTTTAGACCTTTAATACCCCATTTATATATAACGTTGAATACACATTTAGAGGAATGTGTATTACTTCCATTAGTAACTCACCTTTCTTCTTATTTTTCTCTGACAAAGTACTGTATATATGTCACGTTAAACTGGTGGAGCCAAACATGCTTGGCTACCGATGCTGCTTAATGTGTTTGCAAAATGTCAAGTCAGATCGCACGTGCCCACCAGATAAATACCTGCAGCCTTTGAGTTTGACAGAACTTTGATGTGTTATACAAACTCATGCATGAAAGATGAAAATATCACGAGGTTAATTTGAGTCTGTATGGATAAGATGCTATGTTGATGGATTTTTATGGAAAAGCCAGTCATTGCTGTATAGTGTGCGCCTAATCTTGCATGTGCACCTAATATCGTTCACTTGCAGCAAGTGATTTGTCATCTTTTGCATTAGCATTATCTTCAGGTAATTTAAATTTTCATCTAAGGGTAATCATCAAGTACCTGAGATAATCATCTGTGGTACTTTATATTACTGTTCTCGGTTAAATGCACCCTTGTTGATGAAGAAGCTACTGATGCTGTTTTCCCAAACCAGACTTTAATAACGTGTATGTCTAAAGGTCTAAAGCTCTCTTTTAGTTTGTTGTACCTTTCTCTACACTGTAAAAAAGTAAACAAGACTTCAAGGGTCTAGCCATTCTTGTGACACTGTGCGGCTGTTATGCCTATTAAAAGAAAGCAATTTATAAAGTGGATAAATGTTGAAGTTTGCTTTTGATCCTTAGCAGTTGTGGAGAAATAAAGGAAAAAAAGGAAAACGGTACTGGTTGTCATGTTAACATGTTTAGGAGGTAGCGCTTCCTTTGTTCAAGATCTTAGTTTAAGGTGTTTAGCGTACTCACATCTTTTGACCTGCTTATCAGCAGTGAACACAAAGTACAGCTCTTCCGATTTTGACCTGATAATGGTGCTTGAGGAGAAAGGAACAGATGTCTGTGTGAAATTTCATGGCATTTCACTCTGTACTGGAAATGTCAACCTGCTGGTGGCACTACAGGAAAAGTCACAGGATCCATGAACATTTGTACCACATTTCATGGCAATCCATTAGTCAAGATACTCCATTCTGAACCAAAGTGGTGGGCTGACCAAGCGGCATAAAAATCCATTAAACCTTGCTAGCATGGCTAGAAACCTCTATCCTGAGCAATTATTTGGTCCTTTTCCTAAAAGCAAGTAAAGAATCTGCCAGTGGGTTTAAAACATTCAATAAGACTATATTCCAGCACGACTTGTTTGAAGAATGTTGCAGAATAAATTGAAATAAGTATTTATCCTGAATTAGAGATTCAATGATTTGTTGTGGTTTCACCCTCCTAGCTATGTGTATCTTCTGTATTAGTCCTCAGGTTTTTTAGCAAAAGAGCACCCAACCGCTGATCAAAAATGTGCATTAAATTGGCCTGAGCAGTGAACATGCCTTTCATGAACATCTCCTTGAAGTTTTGCTGTCAACGAAGGCTAGATCTAAGACTGAGCGCAATTCTTCTCAAGCCCTATTTGGCCTTGGAGAGCTGAATAGAGCACAGTAGCCTGCTGGGTTCATTTGCACTACATGTGCAGATGGATGAAAATGTGAGTGGTTTAGTGCTCTTAAGTTAATGATCTTGGTGCATGTTCCCTCACTTCCTCCAGGGCATCTCATTGTGGAGAATAAGTAGCGGGAGCTGTGGGCCGGTGCCTGTCACAGGGTCTTGGCTGAAATAATGACTTGCACAGCCCAACAGACTGAGGTAATAGTAATAACTGTCAGACTCCGTCTCCCATCAATGCTCACATCCCCCTAATTTAGGATTAATTTCTGCTGTACTCCAGAAAGCCCTGACTTGCTGAATGTCTTGCCATTTTCTTTGAGAGTCTCCAAAACTATGCTCTGCAAGCTGCTTTATCTGAGCTTATCACAAACTTGACTTTTTTATTTTATTTTTTTAATATCTGGACATATTTGGAACATTTTAATGAGCATAGCAATATCAGCTCTGAATTGGTAGCTGTTTCTAAAATTACTTGTATGTATACGAAGAGGCCTTTCATTTGGACTGGTTGTGTCTCTGCTTCCAGTTCTTTTCGTCTGCTGGAAAATGAGGTCTCAGCTCTCTTTGATGTGCAAAATTCGCTGTAACCTTTTGATAATTTCCACTTTTTTACTTCTCCACAGTGTCCCCCCACAAGTTTGATGATTACCTTTCTTGCCCCAGGTTACAGACATTAGATCTTTGTTTCCACCCCGTAGTATGTTTGAAACAAAGACACTGCTTTCTTTTTATTTGTCTGGAGATGCTGCAGCATTATATTTTATACATCTAAACAAGGTTGATGGATTCTTCCCTTAGAAAACGCTTTGCCAGTTGGAGCAATTATGTGTGCAGTGACATCGCCTGTTATTGTTTTCAGTACAACTTTATGAAAAAGTTTGCTGCTTCCTTGTTTTTGCCTCAGGCTACCGTTTCTGTTTTTTCTCCAAACTGCACTATTGAAACAAGTGCTTGGTTGCTCTCCGTACGAAAGTTAATGACTCTTATTTTAAATATAGCCTTTAACACTCAAATCAACAGTGTAATCACACTTTGGGGAAATTGGCTATTGATCATCCTGCCTTGTCCGACATAATGACCACAGCAAACAGTTCTAAAAGCAACTTTTAATTCAAATGGCAAATTCCCTGATTAATTTAAATGTTTCCTGCTCAAAACAGTGCGAGTGCAAAAAGTCATACTTTATTTCTACTGAAATATTATGTCATTGATTTGATGTCTCTTTTCTGTCACCAGCAGGCTTTGCAATTGATTAAGACTCACTGAGTTACTGTGGTGCTCAGAATGAGTCGATGCGTCTGACCCTCTAGGTAACTTTCTTCTTACTGGAGGCATTCAGCACATGCATACATCAGCTAACTACCTCCTACAGCACCATGTCCTTACCACAATGCCATTAAACCGCCCACACCGGCATGTTGATGTAACATTGATCTCCGCTGTCATATAATCAAGAAACTGCACATTGTTGTTCTTAAGCTCATGTATGCCTCCGAACGAATGTGGACCGTTTGTGTACGAGGATTACATGCATAATGTGAATTTTCTGCCTGGCTTTAAATGAAACTATTATCCATGTTTGTTTACTCAAACCACAACAACAAGAGTCTCTTTGAGATTCCTTCAATCCTTTTGTTTGCCAGCCCAAGCTGTCAGCGCTTTGTGCAGTTCATATGTAGATCACCTCGTTCTGAAGCACTTTAAAACCACTGCACTGAAATCCTAAAAGTGATTCATGTCGCTACCAGCTTTGCTTCTAAAAGGGAATTTTTACTTTGTGCTGTGAATATTTTAGTGCCATTGTTGTGATAGCAGAATCTAGTTTTTCTTTATTTTGACCATTAAGTTATTACTTATTTCCCAGTCTTGGATGTTCACGTCACATATGTCTGAAGATATGTAGTTATGGTGAAACATCTTAAGTCTCGATGTCTGTTTGACTCACAGTTTTTCTTTTCCTTTTTATCCTCTGTCATAGTTACTCAGTGCAATTTTGAACATAGAGTTATTCTTAGTTTCCTATGATTGGAAGACTGAAACCGTGTGATAAGCATTGAGTGTCGGATAGATAAAAGCTTTTTCCTAGGCTGTAGGCATCCCTTTGGAAGAGGCCCCTGATTGGTCTTTTGTCTCTCTCATTCTCTCAGAGCTCAGGCGGCATCTCTGCTCCCGAATCATCCCAGCAACTGAATATATTCATTGAATAATACAAGAAGTGAGTGTTGGGTCATGTGCTAGACACTCATTTTGTTCTTTCCCTCGTGTTCTGTGGGAGCACAGACATGTTAGAGACAGAGTGCTTTAAAAAAAAAAAAAAGAGAGAGAGACACATTAGATAAATTGCCTCACAATTTTTGCTGGCTACTCCCTGTGCCATAAAATGATCTTTCTCTAGTTGGATCATTTTTACAAAATCATCACTTTGAAAATAGACTTGTTTGATTGAATGTTTCATATAAAGCATCTTATTAATTCAACCCCATGAGATGGAAAAACAGGCAATGCCTCAAGGGGGAATATACTGCTGTCTGTTTTATGGCTGCCATATATTTCTGGAGTTACAATTCAAAGAAATAGCTGTTAATGTCTGTGCTACTTGGGAGTAAAATTATTGTCTGAAACAAACTACCTCTTGAGAGGAATGGAGTATTGATCTGCATCTGGGGCCGCTTGAAATGGGTGAAGCTTTGAAGATGTCTTCTTAGATGTACATAACAGACATTTAATGATAGGACCAGGTACTCCGTTTGGTTCCAGGCAACAGCGATATTCTGTATATCACTGACCAGTCTGTATGTATATAGTCTTTAAAGCTGTTGAACAAATTGAACAGGCAAGGCCAATGCCATTCTGGAGACTTAAGAGATTACTAGGCCAAAAAATTGAAGGGAAGTGCAAGCTTAAAATATTTTTGGGTTTAGATGTGTTGATTTGAACTTGAAAAAAGTGAATATTCTGGTTAGGTTAGTGTAAAACAGGGGACTGGTATGTCTTTAACCTTTACACCTTTAGCACTCTCAGTCCTCGCTGCAGTACACTATTAGTTGTAGTGTACCAAATGTCAGCTCCATTAACCTATCTCAACACTTGACTTTGGGCTTTGTTAGCAAGCTAACAGGATAGCCAGGTTACTTTGCATAATGCATAATAATCTGACATTTTGAAACTGCTCTCCCACGAAAAACAAATACACCTTTTCATTGCTTGTTCAACAGCCTAAAATGATCTATGTATTTGTTGAGTTGACAAGGACCTCTTGTGGCTGTGTGAATAATGACTGTCGTCTGTCAGAGGTAAAGGCAGAGGTAGAGGCAGTGGCTGCGAGGCCGCTTAGGGACGGGAACGAGGTGGGTGGATGGGTCGACAAAGGATGTGACTTTAACACCAGATACAGCAGTTCATTTCAGGTTTTTGTGCCAACATTGGTTTCTTTTAACCATGGCAACTCTTTTTACCTTATCTCAACCAAAGACGTTTGAAAATCCAAACCACAATTATACTAGACACTATATATATATATATATATATATATATATATATATATATATATTTTTTTTTTATTTATTTATTTTTTTTTTTCAGGCAGTACAAAACTGTTAATTACCTCCCATGGCCTCATACCAATGAGATGACCGATACTTCATAATAGTAGTTAATGCGCACTTGAGGGTAAGAAGTGGGGGATATAATATTCTATAGCTCTGTTCTAGCTTTAACTCTAATGTTTATTAAGTAAAACATATAAAAACATCACAAAAACACTTTTTAGTATTGGTATTCATAGAACATAAAGTCTATCAAACATTTTGCAATAAAAAAATAAATAAAAAATTGTGAACGTGAACTACTTAAACATACACTGAGAACCACTAAATATCTTTTTCTGGAGCTTTTAACTGCAACTCACTGTCCTCAGTGAACGAAGTTAGCTTAGTTATCATGGAGGTGGCTCAGTTGTTATCACATGACCTAAGTATGGGATATTGATCACATGATAACAGTTGGTCATACACACAGAGAAGATTGTAACCCATTTGTTCAAAGATGCTCTTTGGATGTGGATGGCCTCCCTGATCTTTCTCCAGCTGTCTGTTGACTCCTTGTTGAAGACTTTGACCTCTTCTCAGTGGATGCTGTGGCTGGTTTTGATTTTATGTTCACAGAAAGCTGATGTAGTCTGTTTATAGTGTTCTGTCAGTCTCATGTCCAAGGTCCTTGCTGTTTCACCAATGTAGTTTTCCCGATGTAATGCCATGCAGCACTCCAGTTTTCCTCTCTGGGGAACTACAACGACAGCATTGCCGGTGAACTACTGTATATCACAGTGATCCGTCCACTTTCTGTGGGCATATAGAGCTGTGGTGGCAGGGGGAAATAGAATAAACAAGTCAACAAAATAAAACAATGTTTTCGTCTCGTGTACTCCTCATGGAGCTTACCAGAAAATCTGTTTGTCCATTGAATTTTTGATATTTTTCAGCCTGGTGAAGCCTTTTTTTTCCTGGCGTCTGTCCTTTCAGCTGCTCAGCTGCGCTCCTGAAAGAACAGGTGGTTCTGTAACAGACGGCTGTAACAGAGTTTGGAGTGAAACAAGTTCTACTTCTGTTGGCTGGTAGACTCACAAGCCAGTCACTAAACGCTTCGCTCGGAGACTGAGGACCTTCTCCCAGCTTTCCTTGCTAAAACTGGGTAGAGACAGAGTTAAAAAACAACAAACATACATTTCAGAACAATCCATCATGTGGAAGCCGAGTGCTTGAAAACACTGTCGTACCATATAACTTTGCTTGGGACATCCATTTTAAGGGTTTTACAAAGGTCTCTCTGTGTTACAAAGTAATTTTCTCCACATCTGCTTCAAGACTGCATGCAGTTCCTGTTTACCATAATACCACCCAGTGGACTCTGCATGACATTTACAATAAAGATGATACTCATATGAGTGATGATCTATAGTATTGGATTATGGTATTACATGTAAAAACTGTGCTCAGGGGAATTGTAAGCATTGAGGGAACCATTATATGCTCCACTTTGTCTTGAAAAGCAGGCTCCTTTTGTATTCTGTACTCTCCTACCTATGATTGATTACAATAGTCTGTGGCTGACCAGTTTATTAATCGATTCAGCAAAACCTCCAAATCCCCTGTGGATGATTTAAACCAAAAGGCTTTTTTTCCCTTTTTTTTCTTTCCCTGCGATGGCTTGAGTAGAGGTGCAATAAGAGTGATTATAAATCACAAAGCTGCTCCTAAACTGTATGTGTGACCTGGTATTTAGGCCTATAATGTATTGACCATATAGAATTGTCAGCAGTGGTAGTATGTTAACCCACTGTAGTTCAAAGATTTGTAATAAAGTTGACCTATTTTCATATTGCTTTCTAAATTATTCAAATGATTGAGTGACTTTGTGATTTTGTTAATATGGCAATGCTGTAATTAATTATTTAGGGTTGCACACCAGTATTATATCAGGGTTTTTTGTGGGTTTTTTTGCACTTTAACCTTAACTGTACAATGTCTGCCTAAAACCTAGAAATGCAGCCATTCTAATCTACTGTCTACAGTGATTTTATTAGACCAACCGTGTTTCTGTTTCAAGGGGAAGGTATGGAAAAAGTGATTGCTCAATCCGCTGAATCTTTTAAATATCAAATACTAATAATAAAAGTTTGTAGTTTGTTTTGTGCATGACAACACTTATAATAAATTCCAGTAAAGACCTAAAGTCATAGCAACAAAAGGGATGTTAAACATCCAGACACTTCTCAAACCCAAAAAGAGAAACATTTGCATTTTCGGGGTTCCTGGTATGACACAGCCCCGGCTTGTTGAGTGAGACCAGACAGGATTCAAAGTAATTTAAAACAATATTTTATTTTAAACTAAGCAAAAAGAATAATAAACATAATAAATTAATCTGGGGTCGTAAATCAGTGGTGGTGTCAGTGTTGAATGTGAGTGTGGTGCTGTGAAGGCAAAACAAAAAGAAAAAACAAACCAAAAAGTTAGATGATGATTGTAAGAAAGAGAGAGAGTAACTTATAACCCAACATAATAATGAAGGTTAATAACTACCTGCTTACTCCTAGCTAGGTTAATACTACAGGTAAATAGTTAACCAGGTAATTCTGCGAAGCAAAGGTTCTCCTAAATCCATACTTTCTCATGCAAACGGATGAAAAATTGATTGTTTTGACAAAATCATAAAATAAGGCTGGCTGACCAACATCATCGACATACTGGAACAGAATTAAGGCTAGGAGCTGAAAGCAACCTTTACGTTAAGAGTAAAGTTTTTGTGAAGTCACAAAAAGGTTAATCAAGGTTGTTTCTATATATGAAAATAATCATAATCATATCAGTGTCTGTATGTCCTCTAATGTGTCTTTTTCCATCACGCAGCTGTCTGCCACCTCCACATCCCGAGCAGCCTTCTTGCAGTGCGTTCGCTGGGGGATTTGGTGCCCCTTCCAAGAGCCAGCTGCCTGGAAGGGGGAAGAGATACAGCTTGTTCTGCAAGGAGGTGCAAAGCCAAACCCTCACGGAGTCATGGTCTACAGCACAGAGATGTCTGCCAAAACTCAGAGCCCTGCGCCACTCTCAGCTCCAGGCACGGCTCAGGTAACACAACAGCACAGAGGAGCGTCTTTGTCGAAGGAAAAAAATGTAAAGAATGTGTTGAAAGGTGTTAAGACAAGGTGCTTATTTCAGCACATTTCAGCACTCACACAGATGTTTCCCTGAAGACAAAAACTTTCACATTATCTAAATTGTTTTTTAGCATTATGAGGGGCACCAAGATATTTGACATTGGTAGTCACACATACAGTACCTGTACAAGGTCAGATTACATCAGCCTTTAAAGCTCTGCACTGTAAATCATCATCACAGTTTACACCACACTTTCATATTCAAGGTGCATCTTTTTAGTGACAGTATCAAAAAGTTCAAAGGGTGCAAATGTCGTCATGACTCTTTGCACATTAGCTGTGAATTTTCACACAGCTCAGGTATTTTAAAACAACTACACATCACCACCATATACCTCCTTCTGTCTGCTATTTCATTCATTCCAGTTGTGTTCTTCAATACAGAATCTGAACTGTTTATTCTCAGACTGTTATTATTATTTATCTGTTTCTTTGTGTGTGTGTGTGTGTGTGTGTGTGTGTGTGTGTGTGTGTGTGTGTGTGTGTGTGTGTGTTACTGAAATGTCTGAAGCGTTCTTACGCGAAGGTCTTGGAGGCCAAGGATAAGCTAACCTTTCGGCTGTCATCCAGTCTGGAAAGGAAGCCATCCAGCCCAAAGGCATCTCTGAGGACAAAGCAGGAGGATGTGTCACGTCAGAGAAGATCTCCTTCATCACCTTCACAAGGTAAATATCATCATATAATCCATAATGGCTTTTTAAGCACATTTTAATTACCTGGAATGGAATAGGAGCAATAATTTGATATGAAGAGTTCTCATCCAAAAAAGGAGGCGAGTAGCTCTTGACTGCTCACATCTTTAAAAGGACCCACATTTTTTTCTTTCTCAACGACAAAGGTTTGTGTATTGGACCAGAAAATGGGGGTCTGTTTCTGAAAATTGTTTTGTGGTTGCACCTCAAGTGTGCGGCAACACCCAGGTGTAATCAACCAAAGTTCTAAGCAACAAGCATCAAACTAGTCTGTCCTCTGCATATAATGCGGCGCCCACCTCTGCAGTGTTATCTCAATTGCACCACCTGCTCTCCGCGTGATTAGCATGCTTCATGATTGGGGTCTGAGGGGAATAAAGGGATAAACTCAAAGTGCTAGGAGAAGACGTTGGCTGTCCATTAGGGCCTCTTGATGTCTGCTCTAAGAGGGGGACTTTGGCCCGAACATAGACAACAACACACACATCCAGTATTCTCACTCTTCGGATTCTGACTAAATTGTGCTTTTAAAGGTAAATACATATACCGATATTTTTTGTGTTATTATGTTTATTCAGTGATGTTTGTTTACAACCTGTCTGTTCATCTGACTGCTCAGGTTTCTTAGCCATGCAAGCGGCAGGACATTTGGTACAAATCAGTGAGGGTGTCAAGGGGATGAATCACAGTTACTTTGGTTATCCTCTAACCTTTTCTGTAGCACCACCGGCAGGTCAAAGTTTAATTTATCCTTTACTTTTACTCTAGTACCACCACGAGGTCGACATTTGTGGTTTTGATTGAAATAAAACAACTGTTGAATAGATTGCCAAGAAATGTGGTACACACGTTCATGCCCCCTCTCAGAATAATCACTTTGGTGATCCCCTGGTTCATCATATAACACCACCATGAGGTCAAAATTTCTATTCTATTTTAAGTCCAATACTTAGCTAGCAATTGGAAAGCCGAATCTATTCAAAAATATAAGCTCCAAGATGTATTGAATGGGTCTCAGCCCATAGCTAATTTGTTTCTCTTTTGCTTATTTTAAGTCCTTTGTTTAGCTAATTCTGTTTCTGCCTCTTGGCGAAAAGCAAATGATTAGGCACATAAAGCATAAAGTAATTTGTATTCTCAGATATGGTTCTAATGTAATATAGAAGTAGCAAACATTATTACAGCCATTCTTAACCTTGGGAATAACCCCCCATAAATAACCTTTACTTCGGTCTGTTCCATTCAAAAAAGGCTTGTAAATGAACCTTATACATGAATCCAGTGATTGATTTATGTGCTCTGCCATCTAACGCTGCCGCCATTACTGCGGTGGCAAGTCGTATTGATTCTGTGACTGCTGCTGCCTGCTGAGTGACAGTAGCATGGGTAGTTGGATTGACATTGTTAGACAGTGGCCTCCAGTTACTGATGAAGGTATCTTATATGGATGGCAATCTTTGCGTTATTAAATTCTTCTTACGACAAAAAAGAAACTGACCACTTGACCTTCCACCACATTTCAAACGATGTACTGTGTAATATGACTGTACTAGCTAGCTAGCATAATCAACCAAGAGTTGCATTTAGTCATCATAGACAACTTATATTAGTAAAAAAAAAAAATAACAAAATAACAAATTCATGTTTTTACCAGGTATACAAGATTATTTCATGCGAACATCTTGGTTCTCTGCACGCCCAGGGAATCTATGTAAGTCTCAGACAGGGGCACTCTTCATAAAAGTGAAGGCTTTTGTTTTTCGCATTCAAGTTGAGGTTTGGAGCAGCTGATAACTGCACAGGTTCCTCCCAATTTCATTATGCTATGTAGAAAGTAAAGGAAAAAGTCGAAAATTGTACACTTCTTAGGGCATACAAACTCACTCATACTGTAGGGAGACGCCACCGCAGTAATGGCAGTAATGTGTTTACTTCTGGTACCTCCATGGATTCGTGTATAAGAATTTATGTATGTAACAGCATTCCAGTGGTGGAATACAGTGGGTTTTCCGCCCTTTAACATTTTGAATGATTACTTAGCTTACAGCACACAAGTCTAGACTAAATCTTAACTATTTGGGACTAAAAAGAAGCCTTATCCAAAGTCGAAAGGCTTTTGTGTTTTATTTATCCAGCTAATGTCATAATCCTGCTTTATCTCACAATTCTCCAAACTTCCATGAACGTTGTGTGTTGCTGTTCTGGAAAATCAGCAAATTTCTAAACAAAATACCTTCTCTAACTCAATAACATAACTCCCAGTGGAAATGATACACCGTTTTTCCATATCAGTGAGATTATTGCAGCAGAATAGCTTCAGTGTGAATTTAAAAAAAACATTTCCGTAGCATCAAACATCAGCCACTGTGTCACCATGCATATTGGCTGTTCTTTGCTTTCTATAAGTGCAGTGATTAAGAATGTGAAAATAAACCTGCTTTTTTTCCCTCTTCAGATTTTAAAGGGGGTTATCAGTGTATGCTGCTGAATTTCTCTAACAGAGGCTTTTTTATTCCGTCGTTCCCAATTAAGTGTGACCGTTCCATGATATCCCTCCAGAAATAACTCCTGAACCGCAAGCTTTTAAAGAGACCTCCCACTGAAACAAAGTTCTGATTAAATATTCCACATCCTGCACACAGCCAAAGATAAATGACGTGCCACTGTCTGCATCTCTTATTGAAACCTACATTGCTGATTTGCTCTGTGGCTGTCAGTGAATTGATTAAAAGTGTAGTAAACACTACACACAGCCTCTCAATCCCGGTGACAGTAGAAAGAACTCGAGTGGACCCCAGTCGTATACTCGCTGATTCCCCCACTAATGATGCTGTTAACTTATCTTGGGAGAGAAGAATAGCATTGATCAGGGCATACTTCATGGGTGTGTAAAGAAGGCTTTTGGCAAAGTCTATTAATGACATTTTAATCAGTGCTCAAGTGTCCTCAGAGGATCGCCCAAGAAGCCCGAATGATTTGGGCCAGTGTTCAGAGGAGAATGATATCATGGATCTCTGTCATTCTTTGATTTCAGCCCCTTAATCATCCTTGACTTTGTTTTCCCAAGATTGTGTGTGTGTGTGTGTGTGTGTGTGTGTGTGTGTGTGTGTGTGTGTGTGTGTGTGTGTGTGTGTGTGTGTGTGTGTGTGTGTGTGTGTGTGTGTGTGGGCGCATGGACTTGCCCGTAAGTGTGCTGCTTTCCATTGCAGATAGCTTATTTAGATGAATATGAAATTCATGGCCAATCTGAAATATGTAATTCATGGCTTTGATGCATGTATATTTATTAATGTGGAAAGAGCTCACTGCCTTTTACAACCTTTGACTGTGTTAGAAAGAAACAAGACACGTTGCCTATCCCATATTCTCAGAATGAACCGATGAGTTATTCATGATGGACATAAGACAGGACTTCCAGTTAGAGGGGTGGAAATTTTCGCCCATACATTTTCATGAATCTATAATTTTGCTACAGAATCCCTTGTTTACATGACCATCACACATCACTCTCTGCTTCTAATGATAAGCTGAGAGGAGTAAAATATGGAGGCGATCTTGCTGTTTTGACGCACATGCTCATTAATGAATTTTAATGATGCATCATCTTTACATATTTAAATGTATTTCCCCCCTGTGTCTTGTGCACATATAGGTGCTTGTATCTGCCTCTTGTACATCTGCTAGTTTGCTCGGCTGTCAAGAAGGCCTCTCATTGATCATGAATAAATGGCCAATCAGCCCAGCTAATGAGGTGAAACACATTTTCCGACGGCTCAAGACGTAAAACAGTGAGCAAACTGAAAGCCCTAAAAACAAAATGGCTGCTTGGGGGGGGGATGCCAGAACGTATTTGTGACAGAGAGCCAGCCAGTCCTGCACCGTGTCCACTCTGTGTGCATGTAGTCTGAACAGATGGGAGCTACAGTAAGACACCCCAGGCAACTGAAGCAATTTCCAAAAGGCCAGTCAAGCCCAGCACAGAGAGCGAGAAAGAGTGGGAGAGGAGGACAAAGAGATGCTGGAAAGCCTTTCATTTCAGTATTACCATGGCTACCAACCAAAAACCTCAGGAAGTATTGTTGGACTTTAAACTCAGCGTGACATCTAAATCTAACTCTGCCTCCTGATCTGTGTGAAATTGGATAGATTTGTTACTGATTGGAAGTTCTGGTTATTTACTTTGCCAAAGTTATTCAGTACTCATCGTCACAGTATTATTCTCTATACTGCTGCATGCCACCTGACTGAAAATCCAATCCACAAGAAAGCAATCCGAAACTTCTGTCCACTTCCATTCCCTCTCACAAGCTAATATTCCAGTAAAAGTCTAACCACACTATAGAAATAACAGTGCTGCTAGGTACGCTCAACATTACTTACAGTGTTGTCAATTACTCTTGTTAAACATTGAACGATATGCAGATTAATACATTAACAAGTCCAATACATTAAAGGGATGCATAATGTTACTGTTTACACTTTACAAGGTGTTTTCTCTTTATCTGCTTTTGTTTTCCTTGTCTTCTAGGTCAAAAATACGTTCCTCCAGCTTCTCCAGAATCTCCTCAAGGCCCCGGGGTAAGACACCTTGTCACCTACTCAAATGTACAGGCGACTAAACACTAAGCCCTAAAACAGCTAGTGCTGTGACAAAAAGTTCCTACCTTCTCAATAAGAGCAAATCTACACCGCAGGAATTTAATCTGACTTTTGAACTTGGATTTCTTTCAAGAGGAATAAAATCCTGCTGTCAGTGGGTCCACGCACGATCACCTGTTCTAATCCTCTGTCATCTAAAGCTGCATTCATGGATTTGTTTGTTTGCTTTTTTACCACTTAGGCCAAAATACATCATTTTGACATACTATCATCTTTTTTGCTCTGGTTAGATGTCCAAAAAATATCAGACTGTTTAGCCGCTGTCTTATTTTTGGTCCGGTGTTATAAGCTGGGCAGGGCAAAATAAGATAAGTTAGTTTAAAAATGTGCAACTTTTTTTTTACAGTATGTCTGTAGTCGGGCTCTGGCTCAATGTCCCACCCACAAGACGATGTGACTGGTTACACATCACAAGTAATAGCATATCTGGGTAAAAGAGACTTTGCTGAGTCAGCATAGTTGTGTTTCCAAGGTACGGCAGCAGATTTTTGTGTTTGTGTTATAATAGCAATCCTGTACGCTGAAGTTGCAAAAACACCACAATCTTATAATCTATTACTATGATGACAAGTATTCCATGTTACCACTGAAAATAATGGTGCGCTTTGTTGCATTAACTTCATACAGTTAACAAGCTATTAGTGATAGCTAGTGCTATATCTTTGAGTAGCATTGGTGCCAGTGCAACTGAAACTTATTTTAATTATCATATTACAAACATAACATTACTTGCACATATGAGTTAGTGTTTTTACATGTTATAGTTATGGTCATAATAGCGTAAGTTAATGTTGAGTCTTGTAGAGCTGCCGAGCAAAAACATAGATAGGCTTTAACATTGTTTCTTGCATGTCACTTACCAGAGCCGCTCTCAATAGCTGGTGCTACTGAATGCTCAGAACTGTTACAGTACAAAGTTCAGCAACAGAAAGAAAAATCATACATGTTGCATATTCTGCACACAGAAAGTAGGATTTTTGAGGAAACATATGTCTTTGTGAAGAAACATTATAAACCAGTATTCTGGCTCTGATCAGTACCTGTCAAAGGAAAACGATATAAATGGATTCTAGTTAACAACTGACCTGGAGTGATTCCTTGCTGGATGGCAGAACCAGGAAGCCCCTCTAGCAGTTCCCCTTCCATGCTCTTTGGACAAAGATCATAAATCTTGACTAACCCACAGTCATGCTCTGTCTGGCTTGTCTACAGAAATTGCAGGTCAAGCCTATACATTTTTAAAAATGTCAGAAAAAATGCATTATCTGTCCCAGATCTCTCAACACCAATGTGATTATGAGGCATAGTCTGCATTAGTAAAGAGAGGCATGAGTAGAAGTATTTTTTATGTTGTTGTTTTTCCTTTTAATCTTTTGACTTACCTGTATGAGATTCCAAAAAGATTGGGTCTGTGAAAATATCCTGCAGCCAGAGCGTTACTGAATATGTATGCAGCTGGCTTTGAAAAAGGAAAAATGAAAGTATGTGGGTGTGTGTCTGTTGGAAATGTTATTCTTGGCGAAAGAAAACAAAATATCTCTGTGTCAATCATAGAACATTTAAATCACCACAGAAATCTGGGAAATAGAAGTAATACTGATGATGATAATCATGCCTAGTTGCATCAAATCAGATTAAATGTCACATTAGCATCAGTGTATATTAGAGGCTTCCCACAGGAATCTGATATAGTACTGATCAATTCTACAATAATAAATGCAACTGCACCATAATCATCCATCCATCATATCTGAGGTGGGCGACAGTGACTGACTCATATCCCATTCTTGGTGAGATACCACACATGGACAAACACACATCGACCATATGTAACATATACCAACAGTGTGTGCTGCTGTGTGTGTTTTGTGTGTCTGTTCGTCCTGGCTGAGCTAAGCTACGGGGCGTTACCATCATCCCTCAGCCTGAGTGGAAGTGCCAGTGGAGACTGGGAGTTGTGATGGATGCTGCTTTCTCTCAGGATGAGGCCAGGGACACACACACACACACACACACACACACACACACACACACACACACACACTCACCACACTAACATAGTGCCACAGAGCGTAGGAGGAGAGAGATCAGCTCTGTTTCAGTGTTAGCTCTCTGGGCTAAAATGAGCCAGAGACTGTATTGTCGACTCATTTTAAATTGAACCAACAGGGGCTGGGAGCTGTGGGAGCACTGCACCCATGAACTCTACAAATCGACCTTCATTTTGATTAAGCAGCGAGGGCGGTGGAAGCCTGCAAGTGGGCAGCCCCAGTGGGTAACAAGAGACGACTGTGGTCATACTGGGCAGCTCTTAGGGGATGACACCAGAAGACAGTGGTACTTAACTGGATATACCACTCTGCATGTATGGAGTCTTTTTTTCCACTCTTAATTCGAAAAAACATCTGGTATATCAAATAGGCAGAATTAATGAAAGGAAAATGTGTTATTTCCACTGTGTGTTTTTGTTTTTATGTCTTTAATGAACATGTATTTCCACTGCTAGTTAGTAGATGCTTATATCATATTTCCAAGTTGTAAGGGTTAAAGTTCATCCACAATTTTCCCAAAAGGAGCAATTAACTTTGCACCAAAGGTAAGGCACACATTGTAAGATAGAAAAAACCTTTTGATGAGTTGTTTATGTGAAATTTTCCAGAACAGCAGCCAGTGTGGCCATAAGTGGAGATTACAGCATAATAGCACATTGATTTCAAAGACATCATCATTAGACGATCTGACTGACTAGAGGCACATGCACCACATGTTTTGCCATTTCCACAGTAGTTTCTATTTAAAATTTGTGAACATTAAGGAGACTATTTCTTTGTTCAAAAGTTTAATAGTCTTTCTTTTATAAGTAACCTCTGGTCACTCACTGTCTTGGTTTTTCCAGTCTTGGATACCACTCCTCATCAGCCAGCTGTTTGTAATGAAATAGCTCTGGTAAACTCACTGTACGCTACCTACCCGGCACCATATGCTGCAGACAGACAAAGTTGTTAGCAACTAGCTGGCGTAGATGGTCAAATATCCAGGAGCTTAAGAACCAGATATTTTCCTCAGGAGTTGGTGGAGTCCAAACCAAAGTGGAAAGGAGAGTAAATATTTGACTTACATTCAAATATAAATGAATGCTAATGTTGCCCTGTGTTTGTTCCGCCACTCCCAAGTAGCCAAAGGAAATAATGTCCCACAGATTCTCCTTTACACACATATTCATGAGTAAATAAGGGGGTAAAAGGGCAGTCATTAGTGCCATGCCTGCTCGGTTTGCACAGCATAGATATCTATCTGATGGCCGTCCAGGGTTCTGCATAAAGAAATGAAATAGAAAACGCTGTGTGAAGCCATGCCACTGCTGTTGGCAGTCACCCTGCAATTCATCACGACTCTAGCGTTGCAGCAAAATTCACAAATACAGTCTCTCTCCTGTCTCCTGCCCTTTCAAAGATACTGTTATAAAAATACACTTGTTTCAATCCCAAAATGATTTTGCCTGTTCAACAAAAAATGTCTTTCCTCCTCAACATGACTGTCAAGTCCTGATTAATCAATGGCATCCTTCTCTGAAATGGCTCTGTAAACAAGCCGTACGCTCCCGCTCTGTCTGTAGGCATTGTTGGATCTGACAACTTTCTCTTGCTCGCATAAATTATTGATCCTTGACACTCTGGGTTTGCCGTGGTGCAGAATGCTAAGGATCCTGTGGTATTTATAGCCAACATTTGGGAGAGCAGCTGAGTTTGTTTGCCTGTGTTGATGATGATTTCTCGCATCAGGCTGCGGTCATGTTTCAGGGTCGTGCTCGTGTTCTATTGACCCAGGTGGTCTTGTAGTCCATGTGCTAGAGGTGAGGCCATGTTTCAGTTTGTTGCTGGCAGAGGGCTTATTGGCAGCTGGTAGTGGCTCAGTCAGACCTCATTTTTACAGCTCTCTTTCACATAGTTGTAGCTGGTGCCTCATCCTTGTATCAAATGGCTTTTTCAGCAGAATAGGATTCAAGATTTCTGAGTGATGTATGACTCTGTATGTACTTTCTGTTTGTGAATCCTTCTGCCTTAACACTACACAGTGATCACTCACAAGCTCATTTTCATGCTACAAAGTAAACGGTAAGTGATATCGATGTGAGCTAAGTAAAAATAGATTTTTGTGTTAAACAAATCATAAATTGTTTTCTCTGAAATTACAATGGATTTCTGTTAATGCTTGTGTTTGTCTTATGATAATCACAGCTTAGAGGTTACAGCTCAACCTTGTGACGCTACACTAGTAATTATTGCAGGAGGAAAAGTACCTAACGTCAATTTGCTGCTTAACATTCGTTTGGTTGAGATGGATTTTTTATAATTGATCATCTTGAACTCTCATTTCTCAGATATTTGTGATGGTAAGGCACATTAGCTGTAAATGAGATAAACTGTAAACTGAATATTATGCATATTTATACCAGTGTGGGGGCCTTGTAGTCTAGTTTTGGAAAATCTGAATGGAAACTATAGTATTACGTTTGAAGGCTGCCAGATCGTTTGGAACACTGAGATAACGGTTTCACAGGATAAAAAGGTGTAATTGCACTTCTGTTTGTGTAATATGAAAAAGCAAAATATCCAATTCATTTTGATCTTAAATGCGAACATTAAGAGGGACGTGATGACTTTAATATATTAGTACATGTTAACAATCCTACATTCTACCTTTGTGAAGTTTATAACGTTTAGTTTTTGTCAGTGTCAGAGAGGTTGTTTTTAGGCCAACTAATATTTAAAGGTCCAGTGTGTAACATTTAGAAGGATCCATTGGTAGAAATGGAATATAATATTTACAGTAATGTTTTCATTAGTGTAATCACCTGAAAATTGTTGTGTTTTCATTACTTTAGCATGACCCGTTTTTATAGAAGGAATGGGTCCTCTTCCACAGAGGCTGCCATGTTGACCCGCCATGTTTCTACAGTAGCCTAGAACTGACAAACCAAACCTGGCTTTAGAGAAGGCTTTTTTTTTTTTCGTGGGCCCCCGTAATTTCTCCTACATGCTTGGAATCCCGAGCTGTATTCAAATGATTGCAGTCTGCAACTTCACTGCTAGATACCACTGAATCCTACAGACTGGTCTTTTTTAGGCACCGAGTATAGGGTATGTCATATTTTGGTGCCATTGAGTGGTAGTATCAAGAATGACAGCAAATTTTTATACAAATTAAAACTTCAGCCAAAACTAAATTTATTAAATAAAATTAAAAAAATTAGACAACATAAATTTATTGGAAAAGTGAAAGTACAGCACTAAAATGTCTACATATATCTTTCTATTATCTTGTTGACATTGAAATTGCAATAAAAAAGTGTCACTTTTAAATCACAGAAGCCAAGATTTTGATCATAACTCACATAATGAACAGTGTCTTAACAAGCTGTGACAGATTTAATCTGCAATAATGATGACTGTAAATGGCAAACTTACTCAGCTGTAAATTGGCGTTTAATCTTATTTAAAAATTTAAAAAACACAGTTTTTTCTTTTAATTGAAAACAAGAGAGCATGGGTTACATCTTTTTGCTGTTAAAAAAATACCAACAAATGATTTGTGATTTGGAACAAAACATATCTCCCTACATGAAATACTACCTAGACCACAAATACAGGCCTGAAGGTAGTTCATACAAAATAATTGCAATTTTAATCCCAATCACAATGTCCTCATATTATGAAGCTCTAGCCCAAAAATGTTATTGATATACTGTAAGCAGGTACCGGCATATTCTGATGTAATACATTTTATTTATTTCTGTTCTTCTGTTGTCGTTAAGCATATTTTTAGAATAGGCTTATTTAATCAGGTTTTTGTAGCCTTGTCAAGCCACTCAATTTCAGGTACAGTAACATTCATTTTCAACCTCCTGCAGACACACTTTAAATGTTTCAATAGTTGTTTGTCATGTTTATATTATCCCTGCTTGCACCATTTGTAATAATTTTCTTTGTCTTGGCTATTTCTTATCATTTAGTGCAGATTAATCTTACCAGTTGATCATATCTTTCTTGTAGCATTTCACTCCATCCTGAGCGTACTCACTCATCATAACTTGCATCCAACCCCCATTGTTCACACTTTGACTTGGTCCTTTTCTCACGCATCTCTAATATTTTCCTCCTTTGTGTGCTGGAGTCCTCTACCCCTTGTTCTCAATATTTCATTCCAGTTGTCTCTCCATCTTTTTCACTCTTAATCCTCCTCCCTTTTGAAACCACACCATTGTCTCACTTTCGTTCTTTGAGACGCCGAATGAGCTTGACCTCATGTCACAGTCTCTCCCCCTCACATACACACACATACTGATCATCAAGAGATGCCCAAATAAACATTCACAAAGGTCCTTGTCATTAACACAGGTTAGAACACACCTCACACAGAAAGGAGAGAAGTGAAATTTGCATATTGTACGTATACACACACACACAAAAAAAACATGCACACACACACACACACACACACACACACACACACACACATACAAAAACACACATGCAGGTCCCATAAAGCCAGAATGTGAACAGATGATCTGCTTGGCTGTCAGGGCAAACAGGCTGAGTTCAGAACATTGGCAGCCACAGCAATGCCACTACTAATTGCCTTTCTCTGTGTATTCTCTTGGTGTGTGTGTGTGTGTGTGTGTGTGTGTGTGTGTGTGTGTGTGGTGTGTGTGTGAGCGAGAGAGAGAGAGAGAGATCCTCACATGCGAGTGAGTGTGGCGTCTTTCACACCCTCTGTGTGCATAACGTGGTGACTCAATGTGATATCACATACGTGTGTGTGTGTGTGTCTGTGTGTAGAATGTGATACGGCTTAGCAATACATGTGAGGACTGACTTGTGACTGCCCACTTGTCTTGACATTTTAGGACATTTTGAATTGTGAGGACATTTTGACCAATCACAACAGCCAAAACAGCTCATTTTAGTATCACGCCTACATCTAGAGTACCATAGTCTGCAAACTGTCGATTGTTTCAAATTAATATATCCACTATAAAACCATGTGTACTGTAAGTGAGTCAAACCACTTTGGTTTAAAATCTCTATTCCAGTGACATTTAGCATTTACCAGGCCTTTTAAAAGGATACTCCACCCAAAAGATATCTTGTCAGTGTTTAAATACCGAAAGAAAGAATTAAAAGGCAGCTGTAAGAAGTTGTTGAGGGCGAACAGCAGCTGTGTTCAGCCTGACTTCACTTAGTTACTATGGATTCCACTATAGCCAGATCTTGTAGTCCTATGGGAGATGGACCAGATGCTTGGCATGACATTAAAATAAAAAACAAACTGTTCAAGTCAGATATAGATATGGAGTATAAAGAGTTTATGTAAGAGGGAACTCGAGAAAAATTAGAAGAGAACAAGCAAACTCCACACAGGAAGGCCCCAGTCAAACCTAGTGGGCTCTGAGACTAGGGCATTCTTACTGTGAGGCAACAGCAGTATTGCTGTGCTACATTTTCAGAGGAATGAAAGGTATAAACATACTCACTTTGACATTTTATGGCATATGCCAGTTTAGTGTTCTTTCTGCCTATTGAGGAGTGGCAAATTGTAATACAAATATCAGGGTCAGCTTTACTTCTTCAACCTCACTGACCTGCAGGGGGGTTAGTCATTACAAGCTGTGCAGCCAAACATTTCTCAAACCCACAAACTTTTTAATTCTAGTCAAGATCCTAACGTTTCCAAGGAGACCAAGTTGTCAGGGTGAATTTAGGGGTAAATGTGCATAAAAGACATCTAGAATATTTCCATTTGATGGAATAGTGCAGTCATCAAAACCGTGGAGTCTTCTGCTTAAATATTTCACCCGGAGTAAACATCATATATCTTCAATGGAGATTTGGAACAAGCTGATACAGAATGTATATGATGCTGTCAGACAGTGTGGAATAAGATGATTTTTCCAACCTTAAAGCTACTTAACAGTACATTAAAGGAGAGAATTGGGCTTTTGGCTGTTAAGATTATGATTTGGTATATAGGGACAAAGTGGAGAGCTCAGATATCCTGAAGGAACACAAAGCAGAACTGCTGCTCTTTTGCATAAAGAGCCAGTTGGTTTGGTTAGGGCATCTGATCAGGATATCTTCTAGACACCTCCCTGTTGACATCCATCTGGGAGGAAACCTTGGAGCAGATTCACGCCAGATGTATAATATATCCTGTCAAGGCTGGGAATGCCTCAGGATCCCCCAGGAGGATCTAGAGGTAGCCAGGAAAAGGACGCCTAAGCTCCTCTACTTACTTTGCTGCCTCTGCCAATAAAAAGTAGATAAGTAGCAGAAAAAAGGGAAGTTGAGAGACATTTTTATTAAAATTTACTTGTGATTCTGGTCATTAGGCAGACACATTTTAACAGCTAGCGTTGAGTCATGAGCTCGCTTTCTGAAGCCATAACATGATAAGTTATAATTCATTACGAGGTGTCTGGATATACGTAAATAGTCCTGACTTTTTAACTTCAAAGCATTCTGGATTGAAATAACATTTGCAGTGTTTTTACCAAAACTCTCACTTAGCACTCAGTAGTAATGAATGTCTGTGATTGATGATTGGACAAAAGCGCTGCGCCCTGTGCTGACCTTTATGTTTGTTGCATATTGTCATTCTTTGGAAAAGCAGGATGGCTGACTATCATCATCAGTTCTTAACATAAAAAAGCCAAGTGGTTGCACAATCATAGTTAATTTTATTTCTGCAATGTCTACAATGAAAAAAAAATCTGAACTTAATATATATATTACAAATTTACTTACTTGTTTCCCATGTTAAACAGTGGAAATTAATGTTTAATGCATTCAAATGCTGTTTCTCTCTTATGGTGTCCATCAAACAATACTCTTCAGATATGTAAACCATAACCTTCATTTGTTGATATTCTTGTTTGAAACCATACCATTTTTTAGCCCTAATACTTAAAAATGGGGGTAAATGTGCCACAAGCTCCTGCGCTTAAGTAATGTGTGTGGGTTGTAGACAGCAGGCTCCTATCGTAAATTCTCAAATACAGGTCTAAGTAATGGCTGGTATTGAAATATTATGCCGGTCATTACTAAAGCCTCTGTAAAAATTGTTGAGGGCAGGTGGAATTGCATTATAATGACTCAGCATGATCCATTTCCACAGCAGTAATTCCATCAGTAGAGCAGTCCTGTCATACTCACCACTCCTCTGCTCCGAGTTTCCCCTTAAAAAAGAAACCGTTTTATTTCAATTAATTCCAATCCCTTCTACTTCTACTGCCATTCTTTCAATTGTTGTTAAGCTACCATCAATGAAACACTTCTTGCACAGATGTTTCACCTTACAAGCCTTCCAGTAGCTCAAACGCTATAATGCTTCCCTTTCGAGGTAGGCTTTTAATGTGAATCGTCTGCAGTCAAAAGAACAAAAGATCAAAAGAGGAACAGCAAAGTAGAATTTTGAATGAGAACAGTGTTTCAGTTAAAAAGAGGAACTTAGAGCATGATGGAAGTAGTGAAAATGTACATTATATCAATTTTATCTAAACAGGTTAACATGGAGGACACGGCAAACACCATAAACAGCTACTTAAAATGGAAACAGATCAGAACACAGGGAGGCTTCTCCATGAAATACAAAGTAAATGAACTTAAAAAATCGGAACAAATCTGAATAAATGCTGTCTCTAATATAAGCCTCAACAAGTCCTCCATATTAAACAACAAAATACATTGTTTGTCCATGCCTTCCAAAACTGTTACAAATTAAGGTTTGGAAAATGGCTACTTCGTTAAGGCTATGGGACTTTGATTGTCATGGTTACGATGTTAATGTTTTAACATGTGGTTAAAA
The DNA here is from genome assembly GCF_905237075.1 of Dicentrarchus labrax. NCBI lineage: Eukaryota > Metazoa > Chordata > Actinopteri > Moronidae > Dicentrarchus > Dicentrarchus labrax. The sequence goes on from NW_026136715.1 coordinate 21,608,238, forward strand.
ATCAAAGTCATGCTTTAAAAGCAAAAAGATTTGGGAATTTTGGTTTGAGACAGGAACAGAACAGTGGTTTCCCACGTTTAAGTCTGATGTTTTATTGATCCAACCATGCACCCTGACCAGCTCTGTAAATTGAACTTTTCACTATAATAACATCATCTGACCTCTTCCTTTGCTCCTGTCATAATTACTACGGCTGCTACAGGCCTTCGTCACAAGTCACTTGAAAAAGTCATTTTGGGGCAGACTGATGCTGTTTTCTTTGACGATAGTCTTAAAAGTCTTGTTCTCTCTGTAGTTGAGATAAACTAAACTGGTTACTAAGTGATGGTACATCTGTCCCTGATGTGTTACACAGATGTCCTGTACTCTACATCCAGTTTCTCTAGCATTGCACTTCAAGCTGGAACAATCTTAATCTTATTTTCTGTGGAGTGAAAGTGGAGTGGCCTGTTGTGGCCAGCTGTTTTTGGATATTATTTTCCTATTAACTATCTGTAGTGATTGCTATGTCTGTTTTGCCACCCTTTCATAACCCTTGAGACAACTGTAAGGACCAGCAGCAACTCAGATTATTCCCAACACTTTCTTTTGTTTTCAGTCAAAAGTCCTCAGAAGCCAGAAGAGAGCAGGCAAACAGTTTTGGGTTGGACCTGCTGGGGGATGACAGTGTTGAAAGATTGTGGGTGGAGAAGTGGGTGGAGTGAGAAGGGCTTATGAGTGCCAAAGCAGTGTAATGGTCTGTGTTTGTCGTCTAAGAAGGCACATGTGTCTCTCTGGCGGAAAGTGTATTCCTGAGCCCTGTTGTTCGTAATCATAATAATAACAGCGAATCATTTGCATTGTTTCTTTGCAGCTCTCACTGTCTCAGCTGGCAGCTACTTCACGCTACCCGACCATCAGCCACTCCAGCTCAGCGTTGCCATGGCAACAGTCGTTTCCTTCTCTGCTCCATCCTTCCCCGTTGGCATCGGCCCACCAGCTGTCACATGTCGTAAGATTTCCACCCCCGTACACTCTCTCTCTCTCTCACACACAAACTCTCACTCTCACACACACCTACACACACACACACAGACACACACACACACACACACATACACACACACACACACACACACACACACACACACACACACACACACACACAGTCTTGTTCTCATACACGTACATGCTGAGGAAAATACACAAGCATTAACAAAAGGGTGTCGTAGATTTCTTTACACACGATGTGCACAGCAATACACAACATGGTAAGCTTTTATACATCCCCCAGGATATGCAGACAGTCACTCAATAGAGTTCAAAGACACACTCACCTTTACTGCACTCTGCTCTCAGCCTCATACCCATAAAGAGACACACACGCACACATACAACCTCCAAACTGAATTCCAGCCCTGCACACTCTTTGTCTTTGGAGCTGCTGGAGGTGCTGGAGCTACTCCGTTTCATCTTTATAATCAAAAGAAACATTATTCTTTGACTTAGCTTTTCAAATCTTTCTACAAAGGCTACTTCAATTTTCTTAAGGTATCCAGTATCCTGCATAACCTTGTGTTTTGCCCTCTGGGAAAATATGTTTCATTGGCCTTGTTCAGGACCACTTTTAATAATAATTTAGTGTTTTTGTTTCCCACATTTAGCTTTTCGGTAACAACTCCCATTCTGAAACGGAATTCATGGCCTATGTGGGGGTCACAGTGGTAGTATTTAATTGCAGACCTACTGTAGGTGAAATACCATAGTTTTAAAAGTATTTTTAAATAATTTAATAGGCTTTCTAATTTCTAGGAAACATCACCACAGCACTCTTAGGAGGTCAAACCCAGTGTGAACAGTCTTTAGTAAATGCTGTTTCAACCCAGCTCTGTCTAATTGAAGCCACATAGATCCTAGTGAAGTAGCATGCGGCTGATAATGGAAATGATATCTGAGAAAATATCTGACTGGTTGACAGGCTCTATGCATCTTAACAAAGTCCTATCATCGCAGCCAGGGGATAGCAGGAATGAGGAAGTCAGCTACACTGTGCTGATTTTAATAGCTCTGAATAATTTCCTGAAATGATGTGAGAGAAACCTGTTACCCCCAGTTGTAGGTGTGGGCTGCTGAGAATCAGCAGGCAGTCTTTGCTAATTTAAACCATGTTCACCCACAAAGATGCATATATTTTGGAATCAGCACACTGCACAATAGTAACAGTGGTAAAATCTCACAGAATGGAGAAGAAATCATAATGCTGTAATCCTGGGATTAACTCAATCTTTTTCTGCTTATCAAAAAGAGGTTTGCACCTTCTTATGTGATGATGTACTATGTATTGATGTAGAAAAAACTGCAATTATTGTTTGATAAGTATAGGGATTTGTGAACTTACAACAGATAACTTTGGGAAAAACATAACATCCAACATGTCAATTACCTGTTCAGGTAAATCTAAATGTGGGGACTTGCAGTCTGGATTTTGATCATACCTACTGTGCTCACTATCATCACATCAGGTCTGTGAGGCCACTGGACTGTGATGGTGATAAAATTCAGTAGACAGGGCTTCAGACATTATTCAATGCTGTGGATATATCTTGACCTTGTAATCCATCTCTGAGCACTTTTCTGAAAACATACGCCTAGCTACAGGTATTCCACTTCCTCTAACTCCTCCTGATATATTCCAAGATGAGATGCATAATCCCTCCAGTGTCTTCTTGGTCTGCCAAAGATATTTGTCCCAGTTTGATGTGCTTGAAATACCTTCACAGTGAGGCGTCCAGCGGCCATCTTTCTCAGAGGCCCCGACCCGGCACCTTTTGATTCAAAGGAGCAACGACTTTACTCAAGACTCCTTCAAAATGTCTGTCTGTGTTCCTAAGGGTGAGCCCAGACACCCAGCGATGAAAAAAAAAATGTTGTTGCTTGCAACCACAATCTAATACTATTGGTTATCATCTAAAGCTTGTGACCATAGGCAAGGCTTGAAATGTATATTGACGAGTAAATCGAGAGCTTTTCCTGCATTCTTCATTCTCTTTACTATGATAGAATAGACTCTCTGGAAGTAAGCAGAAAGTGTGCTTGAGGCCCCTTGCAGACCTGATGCATTTGAACAGCCTTCGGCCTCTCAAGTCCATGAGCCTGCTAGTGCAGGGATGTCTAGATATTTGCTTGTACACCACAGCATTTTGCTGTGGCGTACTTTGCTCATATACTAACTAGACAGCAGTAGGTTTAATGTTTTTTTCCCATATTTCATGCTCAGAATCCATATAGCTTAAGCTATGAATCATATTGCAGTAATAATCCAGGAACCGTGGATCAGGCTTACTGGAGATAACAATATAATCAGACACACAATATGGCTAAAAAAGGCACAATTGAATTTGGTTTTGAAAGACTGACTAGGTCGTGCTGTGGAACTGTCAGAACAACTTATCTATTTCCTATGTATCACTGGCATTTTTGGTTGAATTTCAAGCAATGTGCATTTTTTATGCCATGAAGTATGACAAGTGAAATGAGATTGGTTTGTGTGTTTTATTTAGTGGGAATAACCCACACGTGGCTGTTTTATTCCAACAGATGATTAAAATTTCAACAATTTACTTGTCTGTTAGCCAGGAACAACTTGTTTTCCAAGCATGTGGAAGTAACTATGGTACTACTGTAGAAACATTCAACATATTCACAAACATATTCTAAGGTAACGAAAACACAACGATTCTAATTTCCAGGTGATTATACAATCATGAAGACATATCTATGAATATTATATTTAATTTCTGCCAATAGATACTCCTTAATGTTACACACTTGACCTTTAGGACATAATAGGTATTATAAACCCAGGAGCTCAAGAAATTAACAGCTAATAGAGGAAGTCATAAAACAAACTGAATCAGTAATCTGAGTTAAAATAATATGTATCTTAAGTTTGCTCGTATTAGTTACCATAAACCAGTGGTTCCCATACCTTTTTTTTAAGGGACCTCTTTTTTAGCATTGCCTAAACTGACGACCCCTCACTAAGTGACATATTTTATGGAGTTTGTGTAAAACGAGCGATTTGTATGAATTTTGAGCAATTTGAAAATTGCATCAGAGATCAGTTTTCCTGATATTTAAGCGACTTTTTATACTATTCTCTGTCTGTATAATGTTTTTGTTTTTTTGTTTTTTAACAGCCATACATCCTTAATGGGCTTCTGCTATTGCATAATTTTCTAATGCAGGACAAGACTGTTTATCAGAGAGTGAAGCTCTGTGTAGTTTGTAGTTTGTACTCAGTTTATATCTTAAATAATAATTTCAATTAAAAAACAAAACAATCACAGAAAACAAAATGCTGAGATATTGGCCTACTGTTCTTTTACCCCTTAAAATCAAGAAGGCATTGCGACCCACATGAAGCTTTGTCGACCCCCAGGTTGGGAACATCTTCCATAAACTGCAATTTAGCAAGTAAGCCTGTAGCTACAAAACTGTATATACTGTGTATTGATTTGAGGATGGGTGTATTTCATTGCTTATGAATTCAAGTTGTCCTCAGTAAACAAATTAATGCTGTATTTCTTCTTTCCATAAACTCATCTTTCAACACTTTTGACACTGCTTTAAATATTTTCTCTTAAATCAGGTGGCAGTTTCTTGATTACGGTTGCTTGTTTCATACTCTGCTGCTGATAATGTACAATGCTCTGTTGGAAATTGAAAAAACACCGTCAACATTAAAGTCATGGATAAGTATGATGCATTATATCTCTAGTTCGCTGGCTGCCATTAGTTTTCAGTTATGATACTGTAAGTGAGTTTCTGTCAGATTATCTTAGCATATATTGAGACATCAAATCAGCTTGCAGAATTTATTGTTTAAACCTCCATTTGTCCTTGTCCATGACCTGAACACACCTACCTATAAAAAGCTGTTGCTCGTATGTCGTCACGCAGCACAGGCTTGATGGCAGCAGGTTCAGATACAGTATAAAGCTATTACTTTGAGCCTTTTAAACATGCTAAGGCGTCTACACCATGCCTTTGCATCCTCTGAGGTTATTACGTTGCAGGATGTTTGATCAGAGGAGGAACATGGATGTGTATGTTGCAGAATGACTTTGGTCGAGGTTATTACCAGCATGTTTGATGGAAAAGCCAATAATGCACAGCCATGCATGTCATCTGATAGGCCAACTGAACCATGCACATGTATCAAAGACCAGAATAAAATACACTTGACTGGAAAATGACACCATTAGCCCTCCTTAGCTAATTATCTGTGCTAATGCCCCTCCAGCTACGTGTCTGTCAATGACAATGAAGAGGGGATTAATGTTTGTCAAAAAAAATCCGAAATGTTGAATTGATCCACAGGCATTAACAGTTCTTGTTCTTTTCCTAAATAACTGATATTGTGAAGTAGAAAGAAGCAAAAATTGATAATAAGAAGAAAAATGTCTGCAACTGCATTGCAAATTGAATAAAAGACTGCCTCAAAGTCAAAACATAAACAATACATTTTTGGCTTTTAACTCATCACTTAGGACGGCAGTTTGGTTTAAATTAAACGTTACCACTGTTGTGTTCATTCTGTAAGCAGGAAGTGACTCTAGGGTTACACAAAAATACATAATCTTCACACAACAAAAAAGGTTATGTGTGGACATTTTCCTGCAAAGAATGAAGTAATTTGGTACTAATTTGGAATGTCCATGAAAAAAAAAATCTACTTCCAAACCCAAGCAAATATTCATTCAGTCTGAATTTGTTGTTGGAAACTTTATTGTCAAGATTTGTTGAACTGTGTTCCTGCCTGTAGACAAATGTCACAAATTTAAATGTTCAACTGATCTGCTGTGCACTGATTAAACCCTTAGCTATCAGTTTGAATTAATTCATTGAAACTGATAGCAACTGAATCCTACAATTAGTACTAAATGACATAGTTCTCTCTAGGAAATTACAGATCCGTAAAATGAACCACCAAATACATACAAAATAATGTTTTTCTTTTTGTCAGCAAATCCCATGACTAAAACAAAAGTGGGATGATCCTTGTATTGTCTGTGTGTCCAAAGCCTGACACATCTATCCTCTGTGCCATAGAGCTCCACTGTTGTCTAAAAACTATTAAGACACATCAGTGAACCACACTGTTGCACTGGGTTACATGCTCCTTTATTACCATGAACACACACTCCAGTTTCTTCGGAGTCAATCCCACATACAGTTGAAACCAGAAGTTTACATACACTGTATAAAAAAAAGACACTTTTTCTTTTTTCTCTCTGTCTGACATTAAATCAGATTAAACTTTTCCTGTTTTAGGTCAATTGGGATTACCAAAATTGTTTCTATTTGCCAGAATAATGAGAGAGAGAGAATTTTTTAGACAATGTTTTTTTTACTTTCTTGAAAGTCAGAAGTTTACATACATTTCATTAGTATTTGGTACCGTTGCCTTTAAACTGTATGACTTGGGTCAAACGTTTTGGATATCCTTCCACAAGCTTCTTACAATAGTTGGCAGGAATTTTGGCCCATTCCTCCTGACAGAACTGGTGTAACTGAGCCAAGGCCGCCTTGCTCGCACGTGCCTGTGTGCATTTGAAAACTGTAATCTGGCTTTTTTATGTTTCTTTTGGAGTAATGGCTTCTTCCTGGCAGAGTGGCCTTTCAGCCCATGTTGGTACAGTACTCGTTTCACTGTGAATAATGACACACTCTTACCAGCTCAGCCAGCATCTTCACAAGGTCTTTTGCTTTTGTTCTTGGGTTGATATGCACATTTCAGACCAAAGCACGTTCAACTCTGGGACACAGAACCCGTCTCCTCCTGAGAAGTCCACAATTCTCTTCCTGATATCTTGGCTGATTTCTTTTGACTTTCCCATGATGTTGATGAAGCAGTGTGTTTCAGGTGTGCCTTAAAATACATCCACAGGTGTGTCTCTAATTAACTCAAATGTTGTCAATAAACCTATCAGAAGCTTCCAAAGACATGACATCATCATCTGGGCTTTCCCAAATTGTTTGAAGGCATAGTAATCTTAGTGTATGTAAACTTCTGACTCTGAAGTAATAAAAATTGTCTAAAAAAAAATCCTTCTCTCATTATTCTGGCATTTAGAAAATAGAAATAATTTTGGTAATCCTAACGGACCTAAAACAGGAAAAGTGATTGTCTCATTTCATGTCAGACAGTGATAAAAAAAAGCGTATGTGTCTTTTTATAGAGTGTATGTAAACTTCATACACTGGGTTTCAACTGTACATTGTCCTGCTGCAGTGAGTACTTGCACAAAATGTGTATTAATTCACTAATAGTCCCCAACAAATGCACTAGTTACTCCTGAGTAACATTTTCCAAAAACTACAGCGACCAGCTGTGGGAAATAACTGAGCTTTCTTTAGAAATAAAACTAGGAACGTCTGACCCACTTTTAAAGATTTGCATCTTAACTAGGAACTAATGGCCTTGGGGCCACAGGTAGAGAAGGGAAAAGGAAAAGTAGACAGATGGACTAACCCATTTTTGGTATTGGTATTTTCATGGGATTTGCTTACAAATTTTATAGAATGAAGTGGGCAGTTTAACACGGTAATGTGCATTCTGGCATAAGCTCCTGCTGTATGTAAAAGCCTGATTTAGATGTTAGGTAGAAATTGAGTGAAAGCGGGTCTCTGGAGTTTTAAAAATGTCCTGCATGCAATGAGTCCAATGAGACTAGCATACCTTATATTCCTGGTTCTTAAGGGTATACTATCTGAGCTGATTCATCTCTTTATAATCTATCCCAGATATTCTGCCCTTCGATAGCTTGAGCAATTGCATTGGCACACCTTACCACTTTCTCTTGGTGATGTATTGTCTTTATGTCAAGTTTATTTATAGAGCATTTTTAACAAACAGGTGTGTCATAGAGGTCTTTGAGGATAAAAAAGGGACACGAAAACAGATAAAATCCAGTAGTAAAACAGTTCCACACAAGAGAAACGTTACATCCCGGAGGAAATCTCAACTGTAAATAATGATTTTAGAATTGACAAGGCAGCTTGTAGGGAGTGACTGATAAGACAAAGTCACACTTTCTGCCTCAGACGTCTCCTGGTTTTCCACGCATTCAAATAAGAATAGCAGCATTTCTGAGATTCATGCGTCATCCTGTTCATCTTTTGCTACCAGAGATGTTGATTTACAGTTGTTGGTTCCAAGTAAATTATAATGTAGAAAAGTTGCCTCCTGCAGCTTTAAACGCTGACTCACATCCTGGCAAAATGCTATGACGATCCTCCGACACACTGAGCATACCACTGAGAGGAGAATTCTAGTGGCTAAACTTAGGTTTGTATGATGATTAACACATCTATTTAATGCCATGTTACTTAACAATGGGCAATCAGAATCAGGCATTCACACAGTTAAGCTTTTTATGCCCCCTGTCACATATAGCCACTGTGCATTGCATCCATACATCCAGCAGCCACCTTTTAGTGTTTAGTGAAGTTCTGAAGTCCTTTCTGCCTGTAACTACAGTGCAGTTGTTTCATGTTGTCCCACACATTAAATCAACTTGTTATTTCCAGTCTACTTCTGGCAGAAATAAAATGACTGTGGGTGTAAAGTAACAGAAATCATGATGAACTTCTTTATTGCAGATATACTGATTCAAAGGGTTGTCCCCTTAATATATGCTATACAGTAGGAAGGTGAGGAAGAAATCCTGCACCATGATTTTAAATGGTTTGTGTAGACTTAAAAGAAAGAGACCTCTCTGCAGTAAATCTTTTTTTGTTGCTTTTAGTTTACTATGTCCATCTCTACGGTGGCCGACAAGGGCAATTGGCCACAAACGGCAAAACGCTGCAAACACTGAATGATGCAAAACCAAAAACACACAAACACAAAACAAATGCAACAGAAAAACGCAGCAACACAAAAATGCAGAAATCACAGAAACGAAGCAGAAGCACAAACTTACAAACCCACAAAACAAATGCCAAAGAAAAATGCTGCAAATACCAAACACACACAAAACCCCGCAACAATATTATAGAAGAATATTAAATAATAAAAGATTACGGCCAAGTGTTTAAAAAAGACATAAAGGAAAACATACCTTTTCACTCTCCTCTCCAAAATTTAGCCAACTTTCTTCTTCTTCTTCTTCTTCTTCTTCTTCTTCTTCTTCTTCTTCATGTCTTTCAGGTCTGGTCCCACAGGACTGGTCCATCCCTCAGGTCGGGTCCCCCTAGTGGCCATGCGCACTTCCGTTTTGTGGAGCAAATTTGCAGTTTGCAGTTGTTTTGGGGTTTTGTGTGTTTTTGGTATTTGCAGCATTTTTCTTTGGCATTTGTTCTGTGGGTTTGTAAGTTTGTGCTTCTGCTTCGTTTCTGTGATTGCTGCATTTTTTTCTTGCTGCGTTTTTCTGTTGCATTTGTTTTATGTGTTTTTGGTTTTTTGGTCATTCCCGTGTTTGCGGCGCGTTTGCCCTTGTCGGCCACTGTACATCTCACACCGTCAACAGAAACATCATCCTGAACTGCAAACACCTTCACTTGAGGTTTCCTGACCTCTTTTTACACTTTAACTACTACTGTCCACCCTGAGTAAAATGAGTTTTCTATAGCAGTTTTCAGATTACCTCTTTATTTATCAGCTGATTATTTCTTGTATGTGTCATCCCACATTGGTCCAGGCCTGCTCAGGTGTCAGTAACATCGCCCACCTGGAAATGGACCTTCAGCGACAAGGGGATGTGTCGCCTTCAGCTCAAGACGAAGGAGACCAACTTCAGGAGCTGCCCTTCACCCCTGTCCATGCCCCTGTCATCACGCTGGGGATGAATGTGCCTAGGTGAGCCCCGTCTATTGTGTTCTTCAGGCGTGGGCGATGATCTGTTTGAGAAAATCTGAATGTTTTTATTCTACAAAAAGCCTCCATGACAGTTTTGTTGAAACCGCCATTAAGAAATACTGTATGATCAGGTTAAAAAGATGGTTGGATATCCCAAGGTAACTTGATTTTCAGTGATAGTTGCATTAAAAGAGTTGAAAAGAAATGGGAAGCTAAATGTCCAAAGGAATATTATATTGTAATACAGCTCTCATAAATGTATTTTACTCCAAGAGTAACACAGGACAGACTTCATAAAACATGCTGGATTATTATTTCCTTAAACATGTTATTTCGTGACATCCGTTTTCATGCTTTCCTCTTTGCCCCCGAATCATCATTACTAGGTCAGTTATTTGCATAAACTGGTCTTAAATCCAGTAGCTAGGACCATTCTGCTCTCTGAATCCTGAAGCAATCCCTGATCCTTTATGAGAGGGAAGGGGAATACCTCTTCACGTATGTTGTTGTTGACACCAGCTGTGTGACATGAATCGCAATAAAGAGGCCAGCTGTTATTTGTGAAACGGTAAGCACTTGTCAGTATAATGATACTCATGATGTGCAGCCGTATACTGACTTTAATGGAATTAATTTGGTGGTCAGCACTTGAGTGAAGAAAAGGTCGTTCTAGTGTATTCCGGATATATGACATTAGTATGATTGCCCACCTGGCCTCTCTGGATTACCATGGCGCTCAAGTTTGTTACATATTTATTCCTCTTCTCCTTGTTGTATTTTCTGTGATGAGCACCTCACCACAGTTTCTGGTGAGGATAACCTCTTCATTGCAGCATAGGAGGTAGGAGACATTATTGAATGAAGCCACTTTAAAGATCTTTTTAACATGCTACCGTTTTATCTGGCCTGGTATCTCAGTGTGAACACTAGTACAGTCCTTCATTACCACCATAGTACACTGTCTTGCTGTCTACAGAGGAATATCGATTGTCTCACTAATTGGCAGCATGTGCTCGCTGCTTGGTATAGCGGTGTTGTCAGTAAGCGTAGGATAACTCAGCTCAGAGCCAATTTAAAGAAATCGTTGTGTCAGCCTTTACGTCGCACTTTGGGTAATGGTCTCAGCATTGTTTGTTAGTGTGAAAATTCATTATTATATCCAGCTGCAAGGAGGAGGTTTTGAAGTTGATTGAGAGTTACAGAATGCAATGAATTGAGCTCACAGTTTACTTTGCAGCTAATAATAGAGTTTGGAGAGGATATCATAATCGCAGCCAGGTCTGTTGAGGTGGGACATCGAATGAGAAAGTACATCCTGCAAATAATGGGCACAGTAACTCGGAAACAAGGCATTGCATTAGTGCAGAGAGTCTGTAAATAAGCAGCTGGCACCAAAACAGTTTCCCAATCCCAGAGTTTGGATCCAGACACGATGCTGTTCAGTTCAGTGGGCTGAAACATCTCTGCATCTTCACTCGGAGCCAAAACATCTTTTTGACTGTTTTCAGTATGGAATGACCCACTTCTCTGAGAAGAACAATGAAGTCTAAAGAAGTTTAATTGAAGTTGCTTTGCATATCTGATTGAGTCCCTTTTGAAATACAAATGATGGCTTGAATATTAATCCACCGGGGCTAAATTAAGATATAACTTTGAGCGATGGGGAAGAGAGAGGGAAAGCATGAAATTGACAGAGCCGCAGAGGAAAACCCAATCAGCTGTCTTCTTCACTGTTATTGCCTTAATTAGTTTGATCAAGGCTTCATTCTTTTACAAATACGACACTGTGGGCTCAACTGTTTACCAACTGGACACCGGCAGTGTTACTGTTGTGATAAGCCCCAAACATTATCGTTCATTTTCCTGTGCTTGCACTTTAGCCAGCCATCTGTGCACTGTGTTTATAATACCCAGAGTGTTTGGTGTCAGCGTTGAAAGTATAAAGTATGAATGTTACCATAGTTGTGGAAAAACAGGTGGCCACCATGATTAGAGATAACTGCCAATTATGCTTGAAACTCCTGAGGGAGCGCTTTGGCACCCGTTCTCTCTCCCCTGTAACCGTTCTCGTGGTGCCGCTGCTTGACGGATATTGCTGACATCCTCATGCTGTCTAATCATTGTTTCACTGCGGTTTTGTTAAGTCCAGCCAGGTATTGAAATTCAGTTTCAGCTTAACAGGATGAAGTGAGTAAATTGAAGTTATCTCCCTAAAGATAAACATCTTGAGTCAGAATGGAACTGATCCAAGATATGCTGAGCTGGGTCTGAAATGATAAAACACCACATTATTCCACTCAGATCCACTCAAAAATTGTTCTGCCTCATTTACAACCACAAATCACCCAAGGGAGGCCGGTGCACGGCATTCTCTGAAGTCTCTTCAGCTTGCAGAATGATCGATGTGCGGTCATGACTCTGGAATGTTTCTCTAATTTAAGTTTTCTCCTCCAGATCCAGCTCAGTCAGCTCTAGGAGCTCACTGGCCCACCTCTACTCCGCTGGCTTCCCTGACATCGTGGACAGTAGTGGACAGGTGGCAGAAGTCCTGGACCCCACAGAGCCCGTGCCCTTTGACCCCCAGCGTGAAGAGACTGACCCTCTACAGGGCAACCTGCTGGTGTTGCAGTTTCTGGCGTTTACCAGGTGAGACCTGCTGTGTTGTGTTGCTAATGACGGATAGCAGCAGCTCATGTAATGCACAGTGTATTTGCTGTTGTCATAAAGATCAGTATAGATTTAGCCTGTATGCTGTGATTGCTTACAGTATATGTGAGTACATGCTCCTTAGAGTGCAGCTACACCCTTCAGCTCTGCTAGCTCCCTTCCTCTCAAATTAAAAAAATTCTTTAGAGAACTCCAAAGAACAGTGACATTAGGGGGCGTGGCCTTGAGTGTCAGGCTCTGGCAATGTAGCAGGAACAGCATGCTGGTAGCCAGAGCTAACCAGCCATGAGTAGCTGCTGGCAGACTCTGTGGGTCTGCGCTGGAAACAGAGTCTGCTGGAGCTTTCACAGTCACTAGAAGCATATTCACTGCAGTTTGTAAAAGTTTCTGTGTGGTTCCTGTGTTGTAGATGCATGTGTGTGTGTGTCGGTGTAGGAACTGCCAGTGTGTGTGGGATCAAGGGAAAGATTGCAGTCTGGTGCTTCTATAGCCGTCTTAAGGACAATTCCGAACAATTGCCTCAAAATAAAAAAATGAGAGCATTGCATTTGCATTTGCGTTGCATAAACTCTGTGAAGGATATTAACACAGGAACTGATGTGTTTCATCACAGTACAGGCAAACATTTATTTTGCAGCCCAAAAAACATGTTTAAGCGTGGAGTACTTCTTTAAGTATTACTATAACTATAACAATTTGTGTTTCCAGAATTGTCAGTTGTCATTGCAGTCTTGATTTGACAGCACTTACTTACTGTACACTGAGCCAGTGGCCATTTAACTTTATACAGGAATGAATACATCCTTTATTCATTTTGGTTGACGGCCAAGGACAACACCCCGCCTGCCTTGAGATTTCTCTTTTTTGTTTTGTGTATATTGAACTGCAGCCAAAACTCCAATCCACTTAAACTATGAAGGCATAAAGTCCTGCCAGTCATTCTCTACACACATGTCAAGTACATATCCATACACATCACTCAGACATACATACACAAATTACAGAAAAAACACATAAACACATTTCCCCTCAGCACGGGCTGAATAGCACCTCTGTCAGCGGCCCGTCACAAAAACCCTGGAGCCAGCTTCCCCTCTGTCAGGGGCTGACAGTGGAGGGGGTCTGCTGAGGGATTGCTACAAAACACAACACTCTTTGTGTCCTTCTATCTTGTCATCAGCACTGTCAGCAGTTTGATAAACCCAATTCATATCTGTCTTGTTCATCATAGACCCACCACCATGCTGCCGTGACTGTGTACCAACCTCAACGCTGTATAATTTCTTGCTGTTAAGAGACCTGATTCATAATGCTGTTCTCAGTGCTATGTGTGAATAGACAGATCTGCTTTGTTGTCAGTTGGAATTCATGCATATGTAGATAAAAACTTCTAAAGGCTCTTCCTGTGTAGCAATAGATGCCATTTACTTCATGTAGATTCACCTCAGTGTGCCTAAAACTTGAGAGACAGGAAAATGTTAGAAGACTCATAACACTGACTTGAATTTATCTTTTCTATTCCATATGATTCCATTTAATCATGTAACATAGCTGCAGATGCTTGGAGAAATTAGCAGTTTTTGTCAGAAGGGCAGCCGAGATCCCCAGATCAACACGTGTTGTATACTCTACATGGTGTGTCTGACATGTGTTTCAGTCATTAAGCATCGCTAAGCAGCGAGAACTTTGAATCTTGTATCTTTTTATAGGCCAAAAGACATTTAAAGATGTTCGGGACTGCAACTGTCAATTAATGTGTCACTTTTGGTTTTTTTTTAAGTGAGTTTTGTCTTTGAAATGTCAGATATTAGTGAGAAAGGTCCCCCCACAACGTTCTGTAGGACAGCTTTGTCAGCTACTGTAACTGTAACATTTAAATGTTTCTTCAGTTAATGGTCTATGTAAATCAGACACAGAAAAGTGTTAACTTTGCTGCCTTGTTGAGACTAAATTCAGTGTTTTAGTTGAATGGTTTGGCAGTACTGTGTCATCTTGCTGTAATTTGAGCCCCTTATAGAACAGCTCTGGTTTAGGGACACGTTGTCATGACTAATAAGAAGTCATACAAAATAAGGAAGACAAGCCGTCAGATGATCAGACAGGCCAAACAGCATGCTATTGTAGTTGCACGTGCACACATTGTGCACAAGACATTCATTTTTGTCCCACTGAGACTGAGCAGGGCGGTCAGTTTTTACATGTTTCCAGCACAGCTTTGTGCAGCACAGCATCCCTATCCTGTTTATCCCATACACGCTGGCAATTAAATCACTTCCTTTCTGCAGGCGAGTTGGAAGGAAGTTTGGTAGCAAAAATCTAGTTATACTGTAAAATCACAACAGCAAATATTTAAAGCCTTTGGGTAAGTTGAAACAGAATATTTCAAAAGAACAGATATTTTAATAAGAGAAAGTATGGATTTTTACTTTAATTTGTGTGTTGTGAAGGCATTATTTGATTCTTCTGCGGTGAGTCCACCCTTATTAGATTCCACTTTGATGACGGCCTGTCCATGGTCGTTGTGGGGGGGCTCCCAGCAACTCCCTGCTTGTTTTCAAACACCTTTCCTTTTTTTCCTCATTATTGAATACCCGATGACTGATTGCTTATCTGCTCATTACACGGAAACAGAAAGAAGCTCATCCTGAAACTCGTCATTATTTAATGTGTTCTGTGCTAAATCAAGTGCTTGCTGGCTCGCCGGGACTTTTTGTGGGCCATCAGCAGTTTGAAGTGGATGTTTAGATATGCATATGTGTGTGTGAAATCACACTCAGAGGGTGGTGTTTGTACTATGCACCATCAGGAGGTTCTCTTAGTCACAAATTCTTTTGTTTCTCAATAGGAGTCCTAGTATACAAAAAAATACATACAATTTCCTTAGTGTTAACAGAATATAACACTTTTTTAGAGAGACGAGATTTCCTGTCTTCCACATGACTAGTTTTCATGCCGCCTTATTAAGAAGGAGCCAAGTTATCCACTTATTATGGATCAAAAGTATAGTGCTGAGTTTGTACCTACTCAATCAGCGGTCCAATTTATAGCCACTTTTAAGGTGTGATTTACCCCCTTAAATTCTAATCCTCATTTTGATTATTGGGTTTTCACTTTTAAGTAGCTGTAAAGCTGAATTACCAGCTCCAGTAGGACGTGCAAGACATGCATATTTGATTTTTTTCTTTCCTGGAATTGTCTGAGGTAAATCATTAGCTGAAATGTGATTTACTCTCCCGGGTTGTTAATGACATTCTCAACCATTCGCTTTCAAATATGCACACCACTCCACTCCCCACGTAGATTTTGTAATAAAAATATCACAGTTACTGTTTAATTGATAATATCTAGGGAAGCAAATCAATCACTTGTGGATTTATTTACATGCAGCATTGCCGTATTACTGTCAATTACTGCGCTGCAAGTGATCACTGCTTTCAGAATAATCATCCGCCTCCGTCTTTTGACAGAATACCGACGGCGGGTGTTGGTCCCGATTGGCCTGACAACGTCTACTTCACCTTCCAGTTCTATCGCTTCCCACCAGTCACATCTCAGCAGCTCAAACTACTGACCAGTGACAAGGTTCAACAGAAAGCTAGCGATCCGCTTCCCTGTGTCCTGGCCTCCATCAACAACGACGGCGCTGTCAACTCTGGTAAGGATCCACGGCTGCAAAAAAATGCTGTTCATTTCCTCACTGAAATGGAGAGGCAAAAGTCTGAATGCACTTTGAGCATCTTAAAGGCAACTTTACTCGACTTCCATTTGTATTAGCATAGCATGAAACTAAAGACTTGAAACTTTCTTGAGATAACTAATCTATCACAGCCAAACATGTCGAGTTATGTTATCAATGCATAGTTATACTGTTGAGAACACTAACTGACAAATTCATGCTGTCTGGTGCATTTATGTCCATGTCTTAAGGTGGAAAAATGCATCTATCTGTATAAAAACACAGTGTATGTCGACTCTGGTAAGTCCCTGCCATTGATTACAATCATTGTTAGAGTCGTGTATCCGTTACGGATTCTGGACATAAGCCGGGCTGTGATTTATTGTACTGCTCTCCAGGTTTACATTGTAGAATCAGTGTCTACAAACTGCAAGCTCGTTCCATGATGCTTCATGATGTTCTCTGGTGCTGAGGCACTTCTCTTTCAATCAGCCGAGCGGGCGCTGATTGATGTCAAGTCTATTCATGTAGCAACTAATGAAATGGAAGCGATATTACAGCTTCTGACAGAGCGTGATATTGAACACACAAACAATCCCCCCCTCCCTCGTTCCTACGCCTACCCATATTCTCCATTCCCCAGACATACACTCCGGTCTAACTCCGTCAATATTTCTCTGTCTGTCTCTGCATCTCCCTCAGTCTATATCGTCCAGTGTGCACTTCCACAAAGCCCTCCTACATTCAGACAAATCCTTCTATATATTCTAAGGCTGGGAGCCTTTCCACCTATTTACTCATAACTGTTGAACTACTAAAGCTTCCCTTCCGTATTTGAAGGATTAAGCGCTACGGTTATCATCTAACAGTTTGTTCACTCACAGCTTCTCTTAGTGTTTAAGCATGTAATTGTTTCCTTAGTAATCAAAATCCGACTAATCTGTATTTTACTTTACTTGCTGAACCTCCAAAAAGAGTAGTCTTGATGTACAAAAGAGAGCTACCCTTTCTGAGATGTTATTATAGTTTGTCATGAAAAGATTAGCTAAACTGAGTGGATCCAGGGGAAATTCTGTTGTGATATTAAATTGTATTTTTTTTTTTTTTTTTTTGGTCATTACAGGCTGATATGAGAAAAGTTTTTCAACATTTGGGAATTATCTACATTTCTAATTGCTCCCAAAAATCTCATCAGTTGAATATATCAAGTTACAAACACAGTCTGAACACGAATTTAAAGACCTGGAGGTTCTCTGTGTCTGATTTTATTGGGAGAGATGCTAATTTTGTTTAATGGTATTGATGTTTAAACGCGAGTTATATAACCAGGGCAATAGAAGATAAATAGATGGTGCAAGGAGGAGAGAATGAATGAAAACGGAAAACAAACTTTGTTTTGCTTCTCATTGCTAAATAAAGCAGAAAAGACAACGGAAAACGCCTGTGTTTAAACAACAACAGAATAACAATATAAATAAAAATTCCCTGTTACTGAAGACAGCACTAACACTCTTTTTACATCATTTGCAACTTTGCTTATTTCATTACACTCAGGGATTTTTGTCACTACAGCCTTACTTGGTCTGGTATGACTGCTAGCTCATAGTGGCTACTGTTAGCAAGCTTTAGATAGATGTTCCTTTATAACTGACACTGCTGTCACATTGCCGACTTTATGACTCTTATCTGCTTGTGCTACTCTCACCTTTTAGTATGTCACAGATAAACATTTCAGGTTTTATTACAAAAATGAAACAAGAGACGAACACAATACCTCACCAGGAGACACGTTTGTTTGTGGTCTCAATCTGCTTGATTTCAGTCAGGTCACCTAATGATAATGTCTATGAAGCAACTGAGTCAAGACAATCTTGGGAAATTAGGGGCCACTCAGTGTGCTATTATCCTAATTGTCACTTGCAGTCACAGTGATTGCTGTTCAGTAAAGGTAATTTAGTCTTGATATAAAGCTGCACTAATAATTTTTATATAAGCAATGGAACAAATAACTGAAGAAAAGTTTATGACTGTTGAAGAAAATCTGGTCAAGGCAAAAACCTAACTGGTGGAATCTCCTTAAAGCAATACTCAATAGTCGAAGCTACACTCTATCTATCAATCTGATGTGACGGTTCCTCTTTCAAGAGCAGTTATAGTTCGTTTACATTGTGTGTGTGATTGGCTCCACTCGAGTCACTGTACTTCAGTAGATTTAGGGTCATGATTTTGACTTTCACTAAGTTCTTCTGTGACAGCCTTTCTGTTGCTTTTCTCAGGGTCATAGTGAAGGTGTGTGACCCAGAAACAGGTAAAATTATATTCTTCTGTAAAATATATAGCATTGAGTTGATAGATTGTTGTCTGTATTTAGTGGTTTGTGAGTGTTCGTACCCTGAGGCAGTGCTACCTGCTACTCCCTCCATGCGTCATTGTTGAGATGAGCTGCTGGTATTCAGCATGGCCTCAAGAGAATATAAAATAAGCAGTAATATTTTGTTGGATTTCTTTTTCTTTTTTTTCCCTCCCAAGTGTCCTCCTCAGTGGCGTCCTCCTCTCCTTATTCAGTCTCATGTCTCAATCTGTGAAAATGATTGCAGAGTCCTGTCCAACCCAACGAGCTTCCACCACATACTGTAGTACAGTCTTATTTATTTTGATGGCCATACATATCAGTTCAACTATTGCGACAACTAGTCTCTATTGGTTGATTCCTTCGGCAGCATTTCATGCTTTTTCTCTAGCATGGTTTTTTTGAACCAAAGACAGTATGACTCTCCCGGTCATTTTACAGAACATAGACTAGAAGAAAATCCTCACTCCCTAACTCTCTCTTTCCAACTGTGACACTTAACACTCAAAGACTGAGAGAAGGGTGAGACACAGTTTGGCACCCTGCTGCTATGTGTTCTGTCTCAACGACTGATTTCGCTTAGGCAATAGGTGAAACATTTTTACAATTACTTGCAAGCAATTAAATGGGGCTGAAGTTAGTAACAATTAAAAGAAGAGCAAAGGAAAATACAGTTTGCTTCCTGGAATTTGTTTTTTGAGATCGCAACAAGATACTGTTGTTAGTTTTGTTTGGGGCACACTGGAAGTTTTGAGTAGCTAATGGTAACAGCTAGTGCTGTCAAACGATTAAAATATTTAATCGCAATTAATCGCATTAATGTCATAGTTAACTCGCAATTAATCGCAATTAATCAATATTAATTTTTATCTATTCTAAATGTCCCATTATTTTTTCTCATTTTAATGCTCTTATCAACATGGAAAAGTGGATCGGCTTGCTTTGCGCAAATGTTGTTTTTATTGAAAAATCATCCATTGTCGCCTGGCTTTGACGAGGGGGCGGAGAATTTGCATCAGCTGTGTGCTTGGCCACCAAGTGGTATTTCAGACTGGACGTGCTGCGATGATAGCTCAGTTCACAATGACAAAACACACAGATCACTTTGGTCTTGTCAATGGAACAATTTGGCAACTTTTTTAAAGTAAACTTTCCATTCAGAATATTATTGGCATCCATTTCGGCGTCTCGCGCTCGCCATCCACTCAAAACGTAAAGTCTACTACTCCTAAACAAGTGTGTGCGGCGTGCCTGTTGTTTTGTTTCTGGTCTAGCTAGATCCGGTGTGGTGTTGTAGTTTTTCTAACGTTACTAGTTGTTGCAACAGCACGTGAAAAAAACTACAAAGTGTGCTAGGCCAAAAAGAATGTTAATCTTGCGATAAAAAAATTGACGCCTTTAAAATGGGTTTGCGTTAACGCCGTTATTAACGCGTTTAACTGACAGCACTAGTAACAACAGATCAATATGTGAACTGGGTTATTTTTTATTACTTTCCAGGGATGGGAATAATCCTGTATATGCCCTACAAAGCCAGGGTCCACCCACATAGCTGTTTTCATTTGCCTCCTGATTAGAACTCTTCTCAGGACTTTGTACAGACTGTACTTCACTGACATAGCTGTGACTTTCCAGTTGGTTTTGTTGCATCTGTTAAGGTAATTAGCGTACAGCATCCATTTTGACATGAAATGTTAGGGTAAACACGGGTAAGGATCTGTCCCATTCAGGTCAAACAGAGTCAGGGGACTGCTATTGTGCATGTTGGCTCACTGGAAAGGCTCTGCTACACAGAACAGAGCCTTAATTAGTATAATTAAACACCTGTGTTTACCCTACTGTTTTATGTCAAAATGGCTGCTGCGAAAAAGGTCTACTTATATTGAACATGAAGCCAGTTTTTGCTTTGTGTCACAAAGTACCAACTGAACAGGCGTAAGCTCTAAATGGATAGCAATGGATGCACCTAACCTACGTCTATGCAGTGTTTCTGTGTTAGGTTTGTGTGTTAGCTCAGTCTACCAGCAACATGGAGTTTAGTGACCTCAGAAAACTGTAGCTCCACTCATCTTCAACCTGAGCGGTCTGTAGTCTAATCACCTGTGTGGATGTACAGGGCCTTTGCCATTTTGGTCAGCCATACAGTTCAGTGTCCTAAGAATAATTTAAAATTGGAGAAACTTCACATAGTTAAAGTGTAAAAAAAAACAACCTTTTTGATAATAGTACTGGAATATTCCTCAAGCTGTTTGACTACCATTTACCATTTTATTTTTTGCAGCTGTGAGCAGCTTTCTTTGTTTGCATTGTGGACTTTTTCACTTGTCCAGTGTGAAGCAAATACACTGCATAGTCAAAACTTTGTTAGGATTACTTTGTAATATGAACTTGGTTGAGGTTCGGTAGAATTCGAGAGCATCACATTGAATCCAATATCAAATCTGCTTTCAAATGCAAATCCTTTAATTAGAGTTAAATATACAGTTGTCAAAAACACCACAGTTTTTAGTGGCAGTCTATTTAACATCCAGAATCTGTAGCTACAACCTGAAAATGAAAGGTTTCCTTTGGAGTTTTTTAAAAATCTAGTAGCACTGTAGAGCTGTTTTTCTATGGGTGAGTCCCTCTTTTGTTTATGTTGTGCATATGTGAATGTCATACACAT